>NC_083107.1:59505080-59808110 GCF_949774975.1 Lagenorhynchus albirostris
ATTTGTGCAATATACCTGAATGAATACCTGAAGAAGTATTTAGAGGCAAATGTATAGTTTTACATTTTTCAGGAAAAAAAGTAGGGTTTGGAATACGATCTAAAGCTCCACATTAAGAAGCTAGAAAAAGAACAAATTAAACCCAAAGTAGAAAAAAGAAAAATAACGAAGGTGAGAATGGCAATCGATGAAATAGAAAACTGACAAATAATAAAGTCAAAAAGTTTTCCTCAAAAGGTTAATAAAAGATTGCAAGATTGATCAAGTAAAACAAAGAAAATACTTTTATCAGCATTAGGAATGAAAAAAGGGAGCATGTCTACAAGTCCTACAATCAAGCAAAAGATAGTAAGGAAACATTACAAACAACTTTGTGTTGATAAATTAAACAATTTAGATGAAATAGAAACATAATTTTAAAAACATAACTTACCAAAATAGATACATACATACATAAATATTCTTACGTCAACTCAAATAGCTGAATTCATTTTCAAAAATCTTTGTACAAGAAAAACTTGAAACCCAGGTGATTTTACTAATGAAATCTATCATGATTTTTTTTTACATCTTTATTGAAGTATAATTGCTTTACAATGTTGTGTTAGTTTCTGCTGTATAACAAAGTGAATCAGCTATACATATACATATATCCCCATATCCCCTCCCTCATGCATCTCCCACCCTCCCTACCCCACCCCTCTAGGTGGTCACAAAGCACCGAACTGATCTCCCTGTGCTATGCAGCTGCTTCCCACTAGACATCATGATTTAAGGAAGAAATACTACCAATTCAACACAAACTATTTCAAAAATAGAAGAGGATAATTTTTCCCAACTCATTTTATAAAGCAAGCATAATCCCAATACCAAATACTGACAAAGACATAATAAAAGAAAACTACAGACAATATTTCTCATGAGATAGATTTAAAATTCTTAACAAAACATTAGAAAAATAATCCAGTTATACATTTTAAAAGAAAATACATCATGACTAAGTGAGGTTTTCAAGAAATGCAAGGTTGGCTTAACACTGGAAAATTATTCAGTGAAATTAAAGAATAAAGAGAGAAAACTATATGATCATCTCAGTAGATGCATAAAAAATTTTTGACAAAAGTCAACAACCATTCATGAAAAAACTGAGAAAATTAGGAATAGAAGGAACTTCCTCAAACTGCTCAAAGACTTCTCTGAAAATCTATAACCAATATACTCCTTAATGATATTTCTTCCTAAGATCAGAAACAAGTCAAAGACATCCACTTTCACCATTTTACTGGAGGTTCTAGCCAATGTAATAAGATTAAAAAAAAAAGAAGAAGAAAGAAATTAAAGGTATACAGGTAAAAGGCACAAAGAAAGAAAGTAAAATTGTCATTCTTTGCAGATGACATGATTGTTTATGTAGAAAACCTTACGGAATAGAGAAAACAACTATGAGGACTAAAGAGTGAATTTAGCAGGGTGAACATACAAAAATTAATTCTATTTCTATATATTAGCAATAAACAATTAGGAAACAAAAATTTTAAAATACCATTTGCAATAATATCAAAAATGTCAAATACTGAGAAAAAATCTAATAAAAGATATACAATTCCTGTACAATAGAAACTATAAAACATTGTTATGATAAATTAAAGAAGACCAAACAAAATGGAGAGACACAATATGTTTATGAATTTGAAGACTAAATGTTGTTAAGACATTTGTTCTCCCCAGATTTATTTATGGATTTAATATAATCCTTATTAAAATTCCAGCAGGCTTTTTTTAGAGAAATTGACAAGCTGAGTCTAAAACCAATATGGGAATGCCAAAAGAATTTTTAAAAAGAATAAAGTTAGAAGACGTAATATCTGGTTTCAAAACTAAAAATAATGCTAGATGAATCAAGACATTGTGGTATTGACATGAAAATAGGAAAATAGCAATAGAACAGAATCCAGAAATAGACCCACACATAAAGAGTTAATTGATTTTTGACCAAAAGTGACAAGATAATTCAATGAATAAAGGAAGACTTAACAAATGGACCTGGAATAACAGGATAACTATATGAAAATAAAAATAACTTTGACTTCTATCTCACTCCATACAATAAAATCAGTTTGAGATGGATCATAAAACAAAGTATAACCTAAAACAATAAAGTTTCTAGTAGAAATCATGAAATAATATCTTTGCAATGTTTAGGTAGGTAAAAAATACTTAGAAAGGATGAAAAAAGCATCAACTATTAAAAATGATAATTAGCTTTTGCCAAATAAAAATGTTTTGCATATCAAAACACACAATTAAGAAAATAAATAGGAAAGCCAGTTACATATATTTGACAAAGGGTTCTTTCCAGTATATATAAAGAACTCCTCCAAATCAATAATAAGACAAAGGATCTAATTTTTTAGAATGGGCAAGAGATTGGAGCAGCCATTTCACAAAAGAAGGTACATGTATAACCAAGAAGCACATGAAATGTTTTTCAACATCATTAGTCATCATGATATGCAAATTACAACTACAATGTTTACACTCATTAAAATGTCTAAAATCTAAAGTATGACAATACCAAAAGTTGATGGGGATGTGGAGAAACTGGAACTCTCAAACATTGCTGTTAGAAACAAAGAATGGTACAACCACTGTGTAGAACAGTTTGTCAGTTTTTTACAAAATTAACTTCTACATCTATCTTATGACTCAGAAATCTCATACTCAGTATTTCTCAAAAGAAATGAAAACATATATCTACAAAGAGATTTGTACAAGAATATTCAGAGGAGCTTTATTCATAACAGCCCCAAACTAGAAATAGGCCAAATGTTGATCAACAGGAAAATGAATAAACATATTGTGGTATATTCATAAATTGGAATAATAATCAGAAATAAAGGGAAAAAAGTACTGATGATGCAACAACACGGATGAACCTTAAGACTTCCAGTTATGCTATGTGAAAGAAGCTAACCAAAAAGTATACACTGTATGATTCTATTTATATGAAGTCCAAAAATGGGCAAAATTCATCCATGGTGAAAAAAATACATGAATAGCAGTTATTGCTTGTTTGGTGCATTCAATTGTCATCATGTATTCAATTGTCAAAATCATTGAACAAAGGGACTTCCCTGGTGGTGCAGTGGTTAAGAATCCACCTGCTAATGCAGGGGACACAGGTTTGGTTCCTGGTTGGGGAAGATCCCACATGCCGCGAAGCAACTAAGCCCGTGAGCCACAACTACTGAGGCCGCGCAGCCCAGGTGCTCTAGAGCCTTCACGCTGCAACTACTGAAGCCCACACGCCTAGAGCCCGTGCTCCGCAACAAGAAAAGCCACTGCAGTGAGAAGCCCACGCACCGCAACGAAGAGTAGCCCCCGCACTGCAACTAGAGAGAAAGCCTTGCACAGCAACAAAGACCCAACACAGCCAAAAAAAAAAAAAAAAAAAAAAAAATCATTGAACCAAATATTTAATACTTTTTGATGGGTTATACATAAATTATACCTCAATTTTTAAAAAACAACTACATCTGGTGGGTATCAACTACATAAATAACTGCATAGGGTAAAGTTCGTTCATCCAACAAATATTATCAATAACTTATTACGTGCCAAGCTCCATGCTAACCTCTGGGAATATCAGGGTCTATTAGACATGATTCCAGCACTGAAGAATGCATGGATTTGGGGTCGGGGGGTGGGGAGAGTCAAACAATTTCAAAATGTTGGGACAACAACATACAGCCATTGATTAGGGCTGTATATGAGGGCAGAGAGGAGTGAGAAGATATTACAGAATAGGAGAATGGTCTCTTGCCTGATCTTGGTGACTGAATCATTGCTTGAGAGAGTGAGATGTTGCCTTTTATTTTTGGCCTCTGGGACTTGAGGTGTTATCTTAACAGGTGTAAGGACTCAACATAACAGTTGCCTAAACCCTAGGAGCAAACTCCTTTTTGTAGGCGGACAATGGAGAGACTTCCCTTTCATCTTGAGGATAAACAGAAAAGGGCCAAACACTTCCTGAATACTAGGTTTAGAGGGAAGCAGCTCTCTTGAGCCAGGGTCCCTATGCCACGCTGCAGAGCAGCCCACAAAACACCCCAGAGGATGTGGCTTGCTGGCCACTCCTCTTGGGTCATAACAGCCCTGCCAAAGAATGTAGGGCCCCAAGAAAGAATGTTCTGAAAGCCATTTAAGAGCCTTCCAGGAAAGCCACAGCTGGCAATCCACCACTTGCAATGTGTGTGGGTGGGCTACTGCTTCTCCTTCTCTTCCCTGCCATCTCCGAGCTCCCACTAAATCCCAGGTCTGCTCCAAAGGAGGTGCAGGGCCAGGTACAATTTGCTTGCTGGTGATGTAGAGGACAAGGCACCTGAAAGTCTCTAAGGACAGCACTGGGGAGCCTGCCACTGAGTGCCTTCAGATCTCCCTTCAAAAGCTCCATTAGGACTGTGGGTGTGACTCTCCACAGATGGGCCACCCAGAGAGAGGTGGCTGTGGTGGAAGCTCCAACACGTCACTTCCAACCACAGCTGTATTAGTTTCCTATTGCTGCTATGACAAATTACATCAAACTCAGAGGCTTAAAACAACGTCAATTTGTTGTCTACAGTTCTGGAGGTCACAAGTCTAAAGTGAATCCATGGGGCTGCATTCTTTCTGGAGGCTCCAGGGGAGACCCCGTTATCCTTGTCCTTTCAGCTTTCAAAGGCAGCCTACATTTTTTGGTTCATGGCCGCCTTCCTCCATCTTCAAAGCTAGCATCTTTGGGGCTTCCCTGGTGGTGCAGTGGTAAGAATCCGCCTGCCAATGCAGGGGACATGGGTTCGAGCCCTGGTCCGGGAAGATCCCACATGCCACGGAGCAACTAAGCCCGTGCACCACAACTACTGAGCCTGCGCTCTAGAGCCCACAAGCCACAACTACTGAGCCCGTGTGCCACAACTACGGAGCCCACGCGCCTAGAGCCCATGCTCCGCAACAAGAGAAGCCACCGCAATGAGAAGCCCGTGCACCGCAACAAAGAGTAGCCACCGCTCTCGGCAACTAGAGAAAGCCCGCGCAGAGCAACGAAGACCCAGTGCAGCCAAAAATAAATAAATAAAATAAATTAAAAACAAAGAAGCTAGCATCTTCAAATCTCTTTCTCTCTGTCCATCTGCTTCTGTCATCATATCACCTTCTCTCTGACTTGGACTCCTTCTGCACATGGCTTATAAAGACCCATGTGTTTGCATCAAGCCCCTTGGTAACGCAGGATAATCTCCCCATCTCAAATCCTTAATTCGATCACATCTGCAAAGCCGCTTTTGCCATATAAGGTAACATTCACAGGTTCCAAGGATTAGAATGTGGACATCTTTAGAGGATCAGATATAGAGATAGGGAGAGAGATAATTTTATATAGATATATGTGTATTAGACTGATAAATGATTATATATGTATGTGTATATATATAATCATCTATATGTGTGTGTATATATATATGTAATCATCTATCAGTCTAAATCTCAGTCTAAATCAGTCTAAATCAGTCTAAGCCAGTGCTCTTTACCCCACTGTCTCCCATTTCTGGTCCATGTTTCAACAAGAAACTCAGACTATGAATTCTTGTGTGTAACAGCTTCAACCTAATTTTTTTTTTTCTCTAGTTAGGGCTAACCACATTTGTGGTTGGGAAGACTAGGAATGGGTTAATTCCCAGTTGGCTGCATCTACAGAAAGCACAAAAAATGATCTATTTCTCCCTGTAAATAAAACTGTTTTTTGCTTATCCATAGTGTCTTGTTTCTTTTCTTGCTTTACCTTCCTCAGGGTTTTCACTTTTCTTTACTGTTCTCAACCTCAACGGAGGATGCCCTTCCAAGCAGAACCATTCACCAACCTAAAATCTTACCTTCATTTTTGGAATCTGTGTGTCCAAGTAACCCGTCACAAATTATTCAAACATCCTGAAAAGTGAAATCTGGAAACACCACAGCAAAGGAAACAAAAGTAGGAGCTGAAAAGTATAAATACATCAAACCATGGTTTAAAAATAAAATAAAATAGAAAACAGTATTCCATGAAACAAAAGTGAATGAAGATTTATTTTAACAATATCACCTGGACAGCACCCATTCTCAGTATTCTTCAGTGAGGTTTATTGTTAAATATTTTAATGTGCGTATTAAATCAGAATCATTACATTTTTAGAAGACAGAATCCCTTTCTCAGAGACAATCCTTAAATGGCAATAGCGATCTGTTTGTGAGTCTGTCTCCATGATAGTTAATATTCCTCTGTTGAGCCTCTTGTTGAGGACAAGAATGAAATATGTTCCTAATTTTTATATGCCTCTGACATTGCCAAATCGTGTGCTTTGGGGATTCTGGCTCATACTGTATAGATTTTTTTTTTATTACTGCCTTCTCAACAAAAGCTTCCTGAGTATTTATTGATAAGCATGACCATTTTAAAATCTGGATCGTGAACGATTTCAAATGAAGTTGGGAAAAGCACAGCAGGAGAGGCAGGAAGGTAAGGAATCAGGTGTTGGGACGTAAAGCCCAAGATGTTATCCTGTACCAGGTAAGTACACCAACATAAGCCCTGCTGAGTACCCCCTGGTGTCTGACGGGGACCTCCTGCCCCCCTTACCCCCAGCCTTGCTTCACTTGGACCTTCCTCCTCTCCACCTTCCAGGCCAAGGACGAAAGCAGGACATAGGTTTGTGTCAAAAATAGTAAAAACGGTTTATTATGAATCATCATAATTGAGAAATAGGTTCTTAAGATTTTGATCTTAAATAATACTTCATTGCTTGAAATAGACTTAAATCATCAGAGGATTGGGTAATAAACGAACATTTGTAAGATTTTAAAAGGAATGTCTATGTCGTTTCAAGATTATCAGAGGCTGTTCATCCTCATAAAATACTATTTTTACTTGAATCTTTTGATATTGATCTCCCTATAACATGTTTGCATTCCACCAATGTGTTTTATTCTGAAGTCAGAATTATTGTTTCAAAATGCAAATCTGATCTGATCTTCCCTCTGAACTGGTCAGGATTCCTGACACATGCTCACATCGCCTGGTGGTCCACAGTGTCTGGCATAGAGGAGACATGTGAGAAATATTTTAGCACTAGAAAGTAAGCAAACAAACTTCTTCATTGATGCAGATTTATCACTAACAAGTCAAACACAGGGCTGTGGTTTTTAGCCCTGTGAGTGAATTGGGGCGGGGTCAAAGAGTGAAGATTTCCCTGAGGTAACTATGAAAGAATGTTAGAGGAATTCAAAGGTAGATTTGGATTTGTGTAGAGGTTATCTGAGGTGAAAGTCACTCCCTGAACTTGGAATGACCCGGTAAAATACTGAAGGCAGGAGGAGGGGGAAGTCTTTGGCTGCTATCAGCATAAGAGTTTGTTTGGACTAAGCAAAGCAATTAAGGGAAGGGGAAGCAGAAGCAACCAACATGTGATAAGTTTTTCATGTATTTCAAATCTTACTCCCAAAGGTCTTAAAGAACTCTTACAAAGATGCATACAATACAGTGAAATAAAATATACTCAAATAAATGAGAAAAACAATTTATATGAATGAGATTTGCAAAGAGTCTCTGCAGTAAAGTTATAAGCCTTTAGCCATTACTTTAATTTGGAAATACGGAAAATATTTCACTGACTTCTAAAGAAACTGTCTACAAATTGTATGGGAGTCCATATTAATAGATACCATTTACGTAAAAATGGTAAGTAATCTATGTTTGAATGTGCTTTAAAAGTATGGAAATGATCTGGAAGGATACACACCAGGTATAACTGTGGGTATTTCTGGAGAGAGAGAGATGGGGTGAGAATTGGGATGTGAAAAGGCTTTTATTTTTTGCCTTATATATGACTGAACTTTTTACAATTAGCTTACACTCATGTATGACATTTGTAATTTAAAATAATAATGGTGATAATAATAATAAAGGCCCTACAAAGAAATCAATAGCATTCAATACTAGATACTGAGAGATATTCTATTATATACGCACCTATTCATTCACTGAGATCAAATAACAACAACATTCAGAGCACTTCTCAGTGTTCAGAATGTTTACATCTATTATTGTATAGCTGCCTCCCAACAGCCCTCTGAAACAGGCAGGGCCGGGCAAGGCAGACCCCATTTTATTATCCCCACTTGAAGAATGAAGAAGCAGAGGCAGGGAGCAGAACCAGGCAACGAGTCCTGGTCATGAGATGAAGAGCAGCAGAGTTGACAAAGGAACCCAGGCCTTCCGATTCTTTCCCTGTATGCTTCTTTCCTTTTGTCTTTGGTTCACAGTGTGACTGGAAGTCTTAGCATTTTCAAGCTGAAATAAGGAAAAATCTTATGACTGCTGCATTTGATCGCTCATAAAAATGTTTCATTGTAAACTGTCCTATAACTTCTGAATTATGCCACATAAATGGTTTGCGCATTTCTCATTATTGCAGAAGAGGAAAATTTACTGCTTTCATTTAAAGTCTGAGCACTCTCTAAAGAAAAGCTGCAGTAGCCAAACATCTTTATTATACTCTTGCCCTCAGAGCTAATGTCTTGAAAAAGCCTATTGGGTGCAGACAACAGTGTTCAGAGGAAGGCGTTTCTTGATTCAGAGACTTAAGCTGACAAAGTATGTAGCAGCCTTACTGATAATCCGAATAAATCATATTTCAGTTTATTTGCCTCCTTAATAGTCTCTGACAGCTACCTGTACCTTCTAGATAGACACATGCCTAGCTGTCTGCATTACATGTATCTTCTGGTGCCTTAGTCAGTCAAGGCACGGAGTATAGCCTTTCTTCTCCCTGTGGCAGCTTGTCTGCAAACCTAACTACAACAATCCCTCCCATTCCTGCACCTGCATGCCGCCGTCACTTCCATCTAGAGGTGGAATTTATTTTCCCTCCCTTTGAGCTGGGCTGGCCTTGTGACTTGCTTTGATCAGTAGAATGTGATAGAAGTGATACCTTGCCAGTTCCAGGCTTTGGCCTCAGGAGCTGGCCGTTCTATCTTTGGCCTCTTGGTTCCAGCCACTATTTAAGAAACTCAGACTAAAGTATTGAATGATTGAAACCCCATCGAGAGAAGTCCCGGAGGACGTCAGGCCACGTTGGATGGAGCTCCCACTGAGTGCAGCCGTGTCAGTGACCCCAACCAACATCATATGTAGCAGAAGGCCCACCCAACTGAGCCCAATCAACCCACGGGATAAAGAGAAATAATAAATTATTGTTGTTTTAAGCTACTAAGTCTTGAGGTAGTTTGTTACACAGCAATAGAGAAGTAAAACATGAAACATGCTCTTTTTTCACCCCCTGCCTCCCCCTGACCAATTTAGTACATCCCTGACCTTCTCTTATGCTTGTTTTCTGTACGATCATTTCTTTCTTTTTTTTTTTTTTAGTATTTATTTATTTGGCTGCATTGGGTCTCAGTTGCGGCATGCGGGATCTTTTGTTGTGGTGTGCGGGCTTTTCTCTCTCTCTAGTTGTGGCGCGTGGGCTCTAGAGTGTGCGGTCTTAGTTGCCCCACAGCATGTGGGATCTTAGTTCCCTGACCAGCGATCGAACCTATGTCCCCTGCATTGGAAGGCAGATCCTTAACCACCGGACCACCAGGGAAGTCCTTGTACCATCATTTCTATTTGAGGAAAAGGAAACGTTCTTCTCAAGTCCTTACTCTGAGATGCACACTGTGTGAGCCTTTGGCAACACAGGGATGACTAGAGCATAGGCCCTGCTTCATGTGACCCTTACATCAGTGGAGGAGACATGTGCAAAAAAGTAAACCTTCTCACTCACACTTGCCCCTCCCAGCCTGTGACCCCACAATTCTCCTCTGGGTTAATTCTAAAGTCTGTTTTCAGAGTCTCTGAGACTCACACAAGTGGGAGGTAGAGAGAGAAGCCAAGCTCATGCAAAAATGATACATTTTATCTCCATCAGATAGAGGGGTATCTTGTTATTAGGAACCTAATATGTAAAAATTAAATCTTACAAAACATAAGTAAAGGAATAATTATTCACTTCATAAAATTGGATCTTTCATTTATAAATAAATTCCTTTAAATTACCTGTTACCTACTTTATAAGACACTGGGTGGTATATGGGGAAGAATTTTGAACTGGACAACAGGGAACATGGACACAAATACTAACTCTATTCCCTAGTGATTGTAATTTAGGAAAATCACTGAAATTTTCTCTTTATTTTAAAATATCAGGAAGTTTGACTCAATGATTTCTAAGGTGCTTTCCAGTCCAACAGTCTCTGGTTACGAGGGGGTTTAAAGAAATTGGTATGAAGCACATTAAAAGGATTATACACCAGGATCAAGTGGCGTTTATCCCAGGAATGAAAGGATTCTTCAATATACGCAAATCAATCAATGTGATAAACTGTATTAACAAATAGAAGGAGAAAACCATATGATCATCTCAATAGATGCAGAAAAGGCTTTCGACAAAATTCAACACCAATTTATGATAAAGACTCCCCAGAAAGTAGGCATAGAGGGAACTTACCTCAACATAATAAAGGCCATATATGACAAACCCACAGCCAACATTGTTCTCAATGGTGAAAAACTGAAACCATTTCCACTAAGATCAGGAACAAGACAAGGTTGCCCACTCTCACCACTATTATTCAACATAGTTTTGGAAGTTTTAGCCACAGCAATCAGAAAATAAAAAGAATCCAAATCAGAAAAGAAGAAGTAAAACTGTCACTGTTTGCAGATGACATGATACTATACATAGAGAATCCTAAAAATGCCACCAGAAAACTACTAGAGCTAATCAATGCATTTGGTAAACTTGCAGGACACAAAATTAATGCACAGAAACCTCTTGCATTCCTATACACTAATCATGAAAAATCTGAAAGAGAAATCAAGGAAACACTCCCATTTACCATTGCAACAAAAAGAATAAAATACCTAGGAATAAACCTACCTAAGGAGACAAAAGACCTGTATGCAGAAAACTATAAGACACTGATGAAAGAAATTAAACATGATACAAACAGAGGGAGAGATATACCATGTTCTTGGATTGGAAGAATGAATATTGTGAAAATGACTATACTACCCAGAGCCATCTACAGATTCAATGCAATCCCTATCAAGCTACCAAAGGCATTTTTCACAGAACTAGAACAAAAAATTTCACAATTTGTATGGAAACACAGAGATCCCAAATAGCCAAAGCAGTCTTGAGAAAGAAAAACGGAACTGGAGGAATCAGGCTCCCAGACTTCAGACTATACTACAAAGCTACAGTAATCAAGACAGTATGGTACTGGCACAAAAACAGAAATATAGTTCAATGGAACAGGATAGAAAGTCCAGATATAAGCCCACGCACATATGGTCATTTTATCTTTGATAAAGGAGGCAAGAATATACAATGGAGAAAAGACAGCCTCTTCAATAAGTGGTGCTGGGAAAACTGGACAGCTACGTGTAAAAGACTGAAATTAGAACACTCCCTAACACCATACACAAAAATAAACTCAAAATGGATTAAAGACCTAAATGTAAGGTCAGACACTATAAAACTCTTAGAGGAAAACATAGGCAAAACACTCCATGACATAAATCACAGCAAGATCCTTTTTGACCCACCTCCTAGAGAAATGGAAATAAAAACAAAAATAAACAAATGGGACCTAATGAAACTTAAAAGCTTTTGCACAGCAGAGGAAACCATAAACAAGATGAAACGACAACCCTCAGAATGGGAGAAAATATTTGCCAACAAAGCAACCAACAAAGGATTAATCTCCAAAATTTACAAGCAGCTCATGCAGCTCAATATCAAAAAAACAAACAACCCAATCCAAAAATGGGCAGAAAACCTAAATAGACATTTCTCCAAAGAAGATATACAGATTGCCAGCAAACACATGATAGGATGTTCAACATCACTAATCATTAGAGAAATGCAAATCAAAACTACAATGAGGTATCACCTCACACCTGTCAGAAAGGCCATCATCAAAAAAATCTACAAACAATAAATGCTGGAGACAGTGTGGAGAAAAGGGAACACTCTTGCACTGTTGGTGGGAATGTAAATTGATACAGCCACTATGCAGAACAGTATGGAGGCTCCTTAAAAAACTAAAAATAGAACTAGCATATGACCCAGCAATCCCACTACTGGGCATAGACCCTGAGTAAACCATAATTCAAAAAGAGTCATATACCACAATGTTCATTGCAGCTCTATTTACGATACCAGGACATGGAATCAACTTAAGTGTCCATCGACAGATGAATGGATAAAGAAGATGTGGCACATATATACAATGGAATATTACTCAGCCATAAAAAGAAAAGAAATTGAGTTAGTTGTAGCGAGGTGGATGGACCTAGAGACTGTCATACAGAGTGAAGTAAGTCAGAAAGAGAAAAACATATACTGTATGCTACCACATATATATGGGATCAAAGAAAGAAAATGGTTCTGAAGAACCTAGGAGCAGGACAAGAATAAAGACGCAGACATAGAGAATGGACTTCAGCACACGGGGAGTGGGAAGGGTAAGGTGGGACGAAATGAGAGAGTGGCATGGACATATATACACTACCAAATGTAAAATAGATAGCTAGTGGGAAGCAGCCTCATAGCACAGGGAGATCAGCTCCCTGATCTTTGTGCTTTGTGTCCACCTAGAGGGGTGGGATAGGGAGGGTGGGAGGGATACGCAAGAGGGAGGAGATATGTGGATGTATGTATAGGTATAGTTGATTCACCTTGTTATACAGCAGAAACTAACACACCGTTGTAAAGCAATTATACTCCAGTAAAGATGTTTAAAAAAAAAAAAGAAAGAAAGAAATTGGTATGAGAGAGGGAGAAAGTATTACCATAAAATGTTAAGCTCCATGGACAAATTGAAGCTAAATTGTAATGTAAAGCATCCCCGGGATGAAACCAAATCCAGGGGAAAGCAGGACGATACCTTTTGAGGCCATCCCCCCCTATGAGTCACTCCTTCATTCTGAAAAGAGGCAGAGACAGAAAATGAGGATTTGAAGAGCAGGCTTGAGATTGAGAGATGAAGGGCTTGGATCCAGGAAGCAGAGGACCTAGAAGCAAGCAGAACTGCGTGCCATTAAGCGTATCATCATAATCGCTCATTAATGGAAATGTGACCATTTCCATGCCCACGCTAGTAAGGGCTGAACACAACGGAGTTTGAACTTTCTCCATAGACAGTGGAAGATGATGAAGATTGTTTTGAGTAGAGGACAATGACTGTCAAACCAGGATTTCTGCCCCATCCCTGGCCCTTTCCATGCAGCCAGCCATGTACCCAAGCACCATGCAGAAGAACGTGTTGAAACTAGCTGGCCAACAGTGCCTGTTCCAGGTGGTAGTCTACGCTTTACTCTTCACCGTGGCCTACCAGGCCTTCTGAATCTAGTCCCCATACTCCAGCTTTCTTTCTTTTTTTTTTTTAATTTTCTCATACTATAGATATCTTTTTTTTAAATAAATTTATTTATTTATTATTTATTTTTGGCAGCATTGGGTGTTGCTGCACACGGGCTTTCTCTAGTCAGGGCGAGCGGGGCTACTCTACATTGCGGTGCATGGGCTTCTCACTGTGGTGGCTTCTCTTGTTGCAGAGCATGGGCTCTGGGCACGCAGGCTTCAGTAGTTGTGGCTTGCAGGCCCTAGAGCACAGGCTCAGTAGTTGTGGCACTTGGGCTTAGTTGTGGCGCTTGGGCTTAGTTGCTCCGCGACCTGTGGGATCTTCCTGGACCAGGGATTGAACCCTTGTCCCCTGCATTGGCAGGCGGATTCTTAACCACTGCGCCACCAGGGAAGTCTCTCACTCCAGCTTTCAATAGCTGCCTTCTCTGTCTTCATTTTGGAGATTGACCTGGATACCTTTCTCTAGTCCCTGCTTCCTCCTAGACTTTTACTCTTGCATAGGACTTGATGACAGTATCATGGTAGCTTTGGCTGAGATGGTTTCTCTGTTAGACTCAGATCCCCAGGACCCACACAAGCAAGGCTGTTTCACAGGAGAGAATGATTTAGATATACAAATTGTGTGAAAGTAGAATAATTCAGTTCAGGAGAGGCCAATGGAGATCACTCGTTTTTATTTTTGTGTTTTTCTGTTTTTCAGAAGGAGGCTGTGGGTTTGTCACTCTAGGCTCAGAAACATGGGAGAGGAGATTGAAGATGGGTCTGAAGTGGACAAGCCAGTCCATAAAGGCAAGTCTGTGCCGGTCAGTAAGAGTCACTGTTTTGAAGTCTAAGATGGAAGGTGAATATTCAAGCAGAGGTAGAACTGGTCATCAGTAGAGGTTGATTAGGCAGTTGGGGGTCAGAGAAATCTAGCACCTGGTATTAGAAAGCCTGGGATTTAGGGACAGGAAATTCTGGCACTAAAGGAAGGAGGATAAAGCAAAAACATAGCCATAAAGGAACTACTTTTTAAACATATATAGCTTTTACATCTTTCAAGTCATTTTCACATGTATGGTTACCTTTGTCTTGACCAAAAACCTGTGGGATAAATAGAGCAATGGTTATTATTCCCATTTGACAGATGAGGTTGAAGCCAGATTGTTGAAGTCTCTGAAAGACAGGAAGAAACTCTGAGACTTTGACGGAAGGGCTATAGGAGGTCATCGTGAGAGGTAAGCATGGGAGAAGCTTTGTAAGAAGATTCACCCCTTAAATGCCTGATGCCTTGGATCTTCCTAACACATTACTCCTGTGCTAAAATGGCTTTCTATTTTGGCGCATTTATCTGTTGTTGAACTTTTTAATTAGTCAAATGCCCAGCTGCAATATCCACATCAAGAAGCACTCCAGCAAAAATCAGAAGGTTTGAGAGGTCATTAGAATTGAAATGTATCAGGAAAAAGCATCTCTCCTAGAAACTCATTTTACTCCTGCAAATGACTTCAAAAATCATTTCTGGGCAACAAAGTGGGAGTCAGATTAGTTTCACTTATGTGGTTGTTAGTATTTGTTTTCTTGACCTCTCTATTTTCCCCCCACTTTGTCTCCATTACCAATGTAGAAGAAAATTTGAAATATTCTGACTAATTAAATATCTTCTGGCTAACTTCCTAGTTGATGCATACTTTTAGATAAAATTATACACACAACTATCTAAGAGCCATTTTTTGCCAGCCCACCTTCCACTCACCACAGGGCTCATAAATCTCATGGGGCCATTGCCTGGAGGCCACCATCACAGACTCCATTGACACCATTGTCACATGAAGCCAGAACCACCACTAATACTAACCACTCCCCCGCAAGCTGCCCAAAGCCAAAGCCAAACCCTGCCCTGTGTTAAATCCTAAATTCCACGGGGAATTCTCAATGCCAGCTAACCACACCAAGCCTGAAAGCTATGTCATCTCTGGTCACCAAGCAAAATGCCATCCATACTCCCCTGACCCTTCCACACACTCCTCTCGTCTGATAGGACTCTAAGCCTCCAGTCCTGACCAACCACTCCTTTCTGCCTCCCACCCCACAGCTATCACTGTGCCCTCTGAAATTCCATCTCATGATAATCCAACCACCTTAGGTCTTCAGCCTCTTCACAGATGCTCCCTTCATTTCACGACAACTGAAACTGGGCTCTCCCTTGAGGACATGACTCTCCCAAGTAGCCTTCTCCAATGGAAGAAGTTCCTATATCCACTTGAATATCTCAACGGGTACCTCAAACTCAACAAGGACAGAACTGAACCTGTCCTCTTCCCCATATCATCCATTCTCTTCCCCTGCCTCCATGAAAAAATGACACAGAAGTTACCCAGTCACCCAAGCCAGGAATCTGGCAGCTCACCTAGACTCATCTTTCTCTTTCCCCTTCTACATTCTATCACTCACCAAGCCCTGATAATTTTTCCTGCTAAATAGTTCTCAACCCATTCCTCCTCTGTGTTTCTATTATTAAGGTCTAGTATAAGGCCTCAGTCATCTCCTGCCAAGATGGACACACTCATTTAATTTACCCAGGACCATCCTCCACCTGGCTGCCAGAGGGATCTCGAGTTGACCATGTTATTCCTCTGCCTGTACTAGTCCATGGACTCTCCCAAGCCTGGATGAGCTCTCTCTCAGGAAAACAGGCTCTCCTCGATCTGTCCCTACCCACCTCTCCATTCTTATCTTCTCCAAATTGCTGTCTCCCACTCTAGGCTTTCAACAACTTGTCTTTCACTGCACTCATCATGCTGAAATAATCCTCTGCTTTTTTTTCATGCAGTTCCCTCGTCTGAAATGCCTTTCCTTACTCTACCCCATTCTTTGCCTGGTTGTCTCTTACACACTAAGCTTTTTTTTTTTTTTTTTGCGGTACGTGGGCCTCTCACTGTTGTGGCCTCTCCCGTTGCAGAGCACAGGCTCCGGATGCGCAGGCTCAGCGGCCATGGTTCACGGGCCCAGCCGCTCCGTGGCATGTGGGATCTTCCTGGACCGGGGCACGAACCCTTGTCCCCTGCATTGGCAGGCAGACTCTCAACGACTGCGCCACCAGGGAAGCCCCTACTAAGCTTTGATTGGTGTCATCCTACCCAAGAACCATTTCTCATGTGATCATGCCAAGCTCAGTCACCCTCCCTGTGCTCTCCCAGCCTCCTCTGCTTGGTTTGTATTAACAATATGAGTACGTTTGCATCTTTCTTCTGTATCTATTTACCTGGAGGTCAGAGACTGAATTTTTACTTTTTTTTTTTTTTTTTTACATTTCCATCTGTGTGTCTAGCAAAGTGACAGGAACATATTAGGTGCTCAATAAATATTTGATGCACCAAAATAATTTCCACTGAAAATGGATTTGCCAAGTCCCAGTGGCCTTCATGCATGTAGGCATTCATTTACTCATTCAACAATAGAACACCTACTAAATAATTATATCCTATTTATCTAGCCTTCTCAACCTCTCTGCAATTTAGATATGCTGTAACTTCTTGAAATGCCTCAAATTCAGTTTCACTCAGAAGCATGCTCTCTTGTGAACTACAGTATCTAGCTTGTGCAAAATAACTGGTAGAGGTGATCCGGGAAGAGGCAAAAGTAGGACAGCCCAGGTCCCCATGAATTTACAATCTGATCTGACTATATGCATCTGCAATATTTGGCAATACATAATTTTTTTAAAAAAAAAACTTTCAGCAAATGTAAATTAATAAAATGCAAACTGAATACCTAAATGTCTAGAGAACTTGGAGAGAAAAAAGATAAGAACTGTGTGAATTTAATGAGAACCAGCTGCAGAAGGTAAGGTTTGTCTTTAATGTAAACACTCAGTGAACATGAATGACTTGAAAAAAAAAAAAAGAAATACTATTTCAGGTTAAAGAAATGACGTGAGCAAAAGAAAGAAGATAAAAGGTCTATTGAGAAAACAGCAATCCCATTTCCCTGATGGAACTACAGGATCTGAACTAGGTTATGGGAATAGGTGCTCAGCGTGCAAGACCTGCACAAAATAAACCTATGAAGCCAAAATTAGTCTTTAGGGCCAACTGTCGTAGAGAATCTCCAGATCAATTCCTTCCTCCCTTCTTTCCCTGGGGTGGGGGTGGGAGACTGCTATTCCTCCTGTTATGAAGCAGAGACTATTCCCCTATCCCTTGAAATCCAGTATAGCTTTGTCACTTGCTTTGACGAATAGAATCTGGTGGAAGTGATACTGGGCTACTTCCAGCAGAGGCCTGGAAGCTTCTGCTTTTTTTCTTGGAAGCCAACAGCTATGTCACAAAAAAAAAAACTCAGGCTTCATCATTGAATGAAGAGAGGCCATGTGGAGAGAGACCTGGAAGACAAAACACCATCTTGGAAGGATGGTCCAGTCGCCAGATGAATGAAGTGGCTAAGTGACCTCAGCTATACCAGCTAGATCAGAAGAACAAAGGCAGAAGTCGGAGTGAGCAGTCACAAGTCAAAGAAGGCTGCCAGCCATCAGAAGCTGGAACAGGCAAAAGTGGAATCTCTTCTAGAGGCTCTGGAGGAAGCACAGCCTTGCTGACACCTTGATTTCAGACCTCTGGTCTTCAGAACTGTGAGAGAATACATTTCTGTTGTTTTAAGCCAAGTTTGTGGTAATTTGTTACAGCAGTTCTAGAAAACTAAAACAGATGGGTTCTATTTTTATCCCCATATTATAGATGAGGAGATTAAGTTAATGAGAAGATTAAATAATTTGCCCAAAGTCACATGGTAATAGGCAGAGGAGTGGACCGTTCCCACCTCCTTGCACTCTGTGTCTATCTTTCCAGCTTCCTTCCTATCAAAAATACCCAGCTTGCAGCAAAGTGTCAGGAAAGGGTCTAATAATTCATTCACACTATCTTATTAATTCTCAATCCCAGTTTTGTGTTTGAACTCTCCTGGGACACGGTAGTAATTATATTTTATTGGAAGAAAGAACAGAGTCCACTGGAATGCAATGCAAATAGTGAAGCTTTAAGTTTCAACTACAGGCAGATGGTGGAGATATTTAGCAACCAAAAAGTTTGCCTTTGCCATGTAATATTAGGTAAGATATGGGAGAAATTTAGAATCCTCTAAAAACTGTAAGTTCTTAAAGGGCAGCATTCAGGTTTAATATGCAGGTATTTCTGCTATAATGCAACAAATATATAGCTGAAAAATCTGAGGTCTACCAAAATTATGAACAAAAAACATAACAGGGATTATGGGACCAGCTAGGGAACTTGGGACCCAAGGAATGCCACAGAAGTGAGTTCCCTGGGTTTTCTTTTTACTTCATATATCCCAAATGTGGAGCTGAAGAAGCCAACAGTCCCAGAAATGCCAATGAGTGCAGACAAAAAAAGAAAAAAACATCAAACAAAAGCCTGTTCTTTTCAGCCAAAGGATCAGGAAAGGAAAAGCCTCAGAAGACAGAAATTTAAAATACAATACTTACGATTGTTCAAAAAAGTGAAACACTTTGGTATAAATATAGCAAAACATGTATAGCCCTTGTATGCTGAAAACTACAAAATGAAATGAATCAAACAAGATCTAAATAAATGAAAAGACATACCCCGTTCATGGATTGGAAGTTTCCATGCAGCACAGATGTCAGTTGTTCCCAGGTTGATATACAGGTTTAGCACAATTTCTATCACTATCCCAGCAAGTGTTCTTTGTAGATATATATAAGATTACTCTAAAATTTATGTAGAAAGATAAAGCAACTAGAATAGCTAAAACAGTCTTGAAACAGAAAATAATGGGAGGAATCAGTCTACCTAATTTCAAGCTATGTAATCATAGCCACAGTAACCAAGACTGTGTGGTATTGGTAAAGGGACAGACACACAGGTAAATGGAACACAGTAGAGAACCCAGAAACAGACTCACACAAATATGCCCAGCTGATTTTTCTTTTTTTGTGTGTGCGGTACGCGGGCCTCTCACTGTTGTGGCCTCTCCTGTTGCGGAGCACAGGCTCCGGACGCGCAGGCTCAGTGGCCATGGCTCACGGGCCTAGCCGCTCCGCGGCATGTGGGTTCTTCCCGGACCGGGGCACGAACCCGTGTCCCCTGCATCGGCAGGCGGACTCTCAACCACTGTGCCACCAGGGAAGCCTGCCCAGCTGATTTTTGATGAAAGTGTAAAAACAATTCAATGGAGGAAGGACAGCCTTTTCGACAAATGGTGCTAGAGCACTTGGTCTTCCACTGGCAAAAAAATGAAACTTGACATAAACCTCACACCTTATACAAAAGTTAACTCAAAATGGATCATAGACCTAAATGTCAAATGTAAAACCATAAAACTTCTATTTCAAAAAACATAGAAAATTTCTGGGATCTAGGGCTAGGAAAAGAGTTCTAAGACTCCAAAACACAATCCAGAAAAGAAAAAACTGACTAATTGAAATTCATCAAAATTAAAAATGTTCTCTCTACAAGACTGTTGAGAGATGGAAAAAACTACAAACTACAGCTCCGGATAAAAATAAAAACCAATCCAATTAGAAAATGGGCAAAAGATGTGAAGAGTAATTTCACTGAAGACATACATATGGCAAATAAGCAGATGAAAAGATGTTCAATATCATTAGACATTAGGGAGATTCAAATTAAAACCTTAATGAGATACCAGTGGACACCGATCAGAATGACTGAAATAAAAAATGGTGACAACACCAAATATCAGCAAGGATGCAGCAAAACTGGATTACTGATGGGAACATGAAACGGTAAAACCGCTCTGAAACTATTTGGCAGTTTTTTGTTTTTTTTTTTTTTAGCCAAACATGCCACCCTCATACAAGCCAGCAATTGCAGTCCTGGACATTCATCCCAGAGAACTGAAGACTTATGTTCACACAAAAGCCTGTACACAAATGTTTATAGCAGCTTCAGTCAAAATAGTCAAAAACTGGAAACAACCCAGGTGTCTTTCAACAGCTGACTGGTTAAACAAACTGTGGTACATCCATATCATGGATTCAGCAATTAAAGGAGTGAACTCGTATCATACATACAACTTGGATGAATATCCAGAAAACTGTATGAAAAAAGTCAGTCCCCAAAGGTTGCATACTGTATGTGTCCATCTGTGTAACGTTATTTTTTTCTTTTTTAATAGTCACTGTTTTTTTTTTTTTAATTTATTTATTTATTTATTTTTGGCTGCGTTGGGTCTTCGTTGCGGTGTGCGGGCTTCTCATTGTGGTGGCTTCTCTTGTTATGGAGCATGGGCTCTAGGCACACAGGCCCAGTTGCTCCCCAGCATTTGGGATCTTCCCGGACCAGGGCTCGAACCCGTGTCCCCTGCACTGGCAGGTGGATTCTTAACCACTGCACCACCAGGGAAATCCCTGTGTAAGTTTCTTATAATGACAAAATTACAGAAATAGAGAACAGATTAGTGTTTACAAGGATTAAGGGGGGAGTGGGGAAGGAAGTGGGTGTGACTATAAAAGGGCCACATGAGGGATCCTTGTGGTGATGGAAATGCTAATGGATCTTCACTCTGTTAACATCAAAATCCCGGCTGAGATATTGTACTATAGTTTTTGCAAGGTATTACCACTGGGGGAAACTAGGTAAATGGCACAAGGAATCTCTCTGTATTATCTCTAAAATTGCATGTTAAAAAAAAAAAAAGCAAATACACAAAGATCAAGGACCCTTCCAATATTTACCTTCCAAGATAAGCCCTTCCAAGTCAGAGCATGTAGCCAAATATGGGAAGAGCAAACACTCAGCAACTGGGCATTGTGCGCTATACTGGCTTGTCACATTCAGCTGTGATGATGTCCTTTGTGTTCCAAGTGTTCAGTACTATTATTTAGCGGCACAAAATATTAATATATGGAAAACACATAAACCAACATGAATTCTGCATTAATTCTGATATCATTCTTCTATTTACCATTCATATATAAGCTAACTTTCATTACAGAAATGTGCTGTTACAAGGGACTGTATTTCTTTATTTCCAAGTGACTATGCTGGCATAAAGTAAGTAAACAGTATTTGGGGGGAAAATCTGAACAAACGAATGAAATGAAGCCAGAGGTATGTGGATGAAATTGGAAAATCATGTTTGAAGAAGATTCCTCTAGTGGCTGACTGTAATATGTAATACATAAAGCTGAGACAGAAAACATAAAAATGATCAAGGTTTTTATTAAAGTCTGATTAGGGGTAACGAAGGTCTGAATGGGGGTAAATATGTAGGACTTTACGTTAAAAAGTACTAGCAAAATTAATAAGGGATTCGATGTCAAAAAGTCTCTAAGTTTTTATTTAGGGTACCAGGAAAAGCTAAGTGGTTCTCTTGACAGTAATGAAAAAATCTCTAAAAGGTGACTGTTAGAACTATCTGAATTTATTTATTAAATTAAATATAATGTGTAAAGACATTCAAATAACATTGTCCTGCAGATAAATAGAGACGCAGGGTTAGAGAGGGAGCATGAGATAAAAGCCACTTAAACAGTGGTATCAGCGGGTGCTAGAGGTGAGGAAAAGCTCCCAAAGCAATGAATCATCCATCATCCTAGATATGGGGTCCATGAGACTGGATTGGGGTTCAGTTCCCCTACCCAACGAGAAGAGAAGAGTTTGATGGAGCTGAACTCACATGTGAAGATAAGTTACTTCATTTTCAAAGGCTAGAGGAATAGATGGAGCAAAATCCAACAGAAACTTAAATCAGGGTTTCAAAGGCAATGCAGTTGAGGCCAAATTCCCCATCCTTCCCCTCACCAAGTCTCCTGCCTAATTATACGATACAGTTGGAAGCACTGCCAAAGCCTTGTTCTAATTTTGCAATGACAACACTATCTCAGGCTCTGCTTCCTCTCCCTACACCCAAAACTGTTAACTCTTACTTCTTCAGCTATCCCATCTCAAAAATAGATCCTTTGAGACCTCCATAGCTACTGAAAAATTCCTCATCTAAATGTAACACCACCTACTGCAGCAAATCCTTCCACAGGTTCTCTAGATAATTAGTTTCATAGAATTGTACTTTTGCTGGAATATTCTGCCAACAACCCCAACTTGCCTAGTAATGAAACAAAGAACAGGTGTTTCTCTTGCCAACACTCTCACCACAAGATCATTTTAACGTAACTTAATCAATAGAAAGCAAAACACAATAACTAGTATCTATAAATGGCAAATGGAAATGGCAATTCTCAATCCTGACAAAATCTTACATCTTTATAGATGCATTTTTTTCCCCACTCATCATAGTGACTGATGAGGTGGAAAGATTTCCTGACTTGGCTTCCCCATTGGCTTCTGTAGGTTTCCTCTGATGGATACCTCCTGGCTCCCACCTTCTCTCATCTTCAACCCTTCTAGAATACAGATATAGCATTTCCGAGAAAGCCTCAGCCACACATGTGCTCAGCTACTTAGGATCCTGAGAAATCTGCTCTTCCAATATCTTAATGAAAGGGCAGATGGAAAGCCTCCATTCTTTGATTTATGTAATTCCAGTGGACACTTCATTAAGATTCATTCCAATTCTCATCTGCTTTTTTTGTTTGTTTGTTTAAGATTTTTTTGATGTGGACCATTTTTAAAGTCTTTATTGAATTTGTTACAATATTGCTTTATGTTTTGGTTTTTTGGGCCCAAGGCATGTGGGATCTTAGCTCCCCAACCAAGGATAGAACCCATACCCCCTGAATTGGAAGGCGAAGTCTTAACCGCTGGACTGCCAGGGAATTCCCTCATCTGCTTTCGAAGTGGTCCAGCCCTGTGGCTTGCCTCTCCCAGCTCCACCTCTGGCTACTCACTGCTAGTTCACCACTTTGATCTCCAGGGGCACTGGCCCCTCCTAGAGGGGATGTTGGCACACTGACCTCAGCAGAAGGTAACATTTCCCTCTATTATCACATCCTTCATTCACCCCATTCCATCAACAACACAAAGCTGTTGGACTTGATTGAGGGTTGGGAGATAGACAAGATGATAATTTTTAATATTAAAAATGACCCTATAACTGATTCACTTTGCTGTACAACAGAAACTAACACAACGTTATAAATCAACTATACTGCAATGAAAAAAATTTTTTAAATGACCCTAAACATCACCATTCCCAGAGTGTATGAAAAAAATTAAAGAGGAAGTTAAATTCTTCACATAGATCCTCTCATTGGGTCACCTGGTTCCTAGCCTTGCTCCCCTGTCCGTCCTCTGTAACATTCTTAAATCCATCATGTTGCAAATTTCTCTCTTCCTCTAGGAAACTTTATCCCTCTACCTAAGGAGGCTAATCTCGTCCTAAAATATGATCCTCCACTTCCAATTAGGGCAACCCATGAGACATAATAGCTCAAAGTAAGATCTCTCCCCAAAGACCGAATTGTTCCATCTGGAACAACACTTTGGACTTTCAGCCAAACAACTCACATGCTCATCCTTCCCAGAACGAGTATAATCAAAATCCCTTTTAAAGAAGAGAAACACTTCCCTCAAGGCAACAAGATCTGCAGAGCTTGCTCCAGGTCACGAAGGAGATAGCATTCTTATGCTCTTGACAAAGAGATATCAATCCTCCTTTCTCAGTCTCCTGTTTCCAGACCTTGTCCAGGCTTTTTCCCTTTGTAAACCCATCAACCAACCAAGGAGCCCATGACAGCACCTTTGAGAATAGTGCCATCCACTTAATCGTTACTCTGTAGCTTTCTTTACCTTGGACCAAATCCTATTCTAGTCAAGATTTCCTCCCATTCTAGTACCATGTTCCTTGGTATCCTCAGGGGATTGGTTCCAGGCCTCCTCCCTGCAGAGACCAAAATCCACAGATGCTCAAGCCCCACATATAAAATGGTGTAGTATTTGCATATAAGCTACACACATCCTCCCGTATACTTTAAATCATCACTAGATTACTTGTAATACCGAATACAATGTAAATGTTACATAGGGACTTTCCTGGCAGTCTAGTGGTTAAGACTCCAAGCTTCCAATGCAGGGGGTGCAGGTTCGATTTCTGGTCGGGGAACTAAGATCCCACTTGCCACACAGCAACACCCCACCCCACCCCCCAAAAATGTTATGTAAATAGTTGCCAGGGCAGCAAATTCAAATTTTGGAACTTTGTGAAATTTTATTTTCTAATATTTTTGATCTGTGATTGGTTGAATCCATGGAGGCAGAACTCACAGATATGGAGGGTCAGCTGTATTAAAATAGGGCAAAGACTAACATGGAGATGCATTTTCCACCCAAGCCATCTACTGTAGGGCTGCTTTTTCCTTATTTTACTGGGATGGGATAACATTTAGCTTCTCTGCAAGGCTCTTTCCCATTAGTCCTCAGACCTCGTGTCCTTCCTGGGCTGTACCCTGTCCCTCATCAGTGAGAATCCGTGGCTAATCTGTCAGCCCATTGGTTACTCCTAGTTAGAGTTAAGTTACATAAGCTTTATTAGTATAGCTTTTTTTAGTACATTTCTCTAAAACTGAAGTTGCTCTATCAAAAGCCATTCAAAATCATCTTCTGCCAAAGTTATCTTCTGTCTCTCACATTATAAATCCCTAAGCTTCTAAATCCACATTCTCTAAATCTCTTTATTAGTTTCCATTTCCTTGTCAGATTTTACTTCTCATCTTCAGATAACTCTGATTTCTTCCAACCCCTCTACTCACATCTTTTTTTTGTTCCTGGGATTTCTCTTTCCTTGCCCTTTTTCTACTCCACATCTGCACATATTTTTCAAGCCACCTGACCCCTCACGAGAATACCTTCTCACTTCTCATCTGACAAACCAGTTCTCTCAGCTATTAAAATATGGGAAATTTCCCAACAGCCCCTCTACGTACTCTAGAACCTATAGCGACAGACTCACTACTGCTGTCAGAAGACAGTTCTACAGGGCTCAAAATAAGCATTCCTTAATTGACCAGGGCCTTGATGATTATGTTGCAATGGCATAATATATGAATTACTTCAGCCACCTTATGAACTAGAAATGTACTCCAGCAACATTATTAATTAAACAGCCTTGTGGGATAACCCAAGAATCTAATCACCATTTATAACATTATCTGTTTGGGAAAATGAGGCCTCCATTTTATTTTATTTTATATTTTTTAAAAATTATTTATTTAATTTATTTTTGGCTGTGTTGGGTCTTCGTTGCTGAGCACGGTCTTTCTCTAGTTGCGGCAAACGGGGCTACTCTTCGTTGCAGTATACGGGCTTCTCAGTGCAATGGCTTCTCTTGTTGTGGTGCACGGGCTCTAGAGCGCAGGCTCAGTAGTTGTGGTCCGCAGGCTTAGTTGCTCCGCGGCATGTAGGATCTTCCCGGACCAGGGGTTGAACCCGTGTTCCCTGCATTGGCAGGCGATTCTTAACCACTGTGGCATCAGGGAAGTCCCAAGGCCTCCATTTTAAATAACCACAAATGAATTTTTGAAACATAACTGGTTCACACCTGGCATCTATAGACATTGTTGTAATTTGCCATCCATGTGCAAGCTTCATCTGATGCAGGAAGCAGCAGATTTTCTGTTTCAAAGATAGACCCAGAAGAAATGCATTGCTGCAGATTGGAGGAATCCCACCTGCTGATGACAATAACAGTAAAACATTTATTTCTGTATATTTTTACCTTTTAATCACATCTAATTTTTAAAACCATCCTTAAGATTTTTAGAGCAAAGAGCACAGATTTGAGCAAAGAGCAAACTGTTTGGAGATGGGGACCTAGGTTAAGGCCTGACTCTACTGGGTATTAGACATCCAGTTGGCCAAGTCACTTAATCCTTCTGAGCCTCAGTTCCCTTAACAGTAAAGCAACAGTGGTAACAACAATATTCTCCCTATCAAATACCCTGATTCTGGGACTTCCCTGATGACGCAGTGGTTAAGAATCCACTTGACAATGCAGGGGACACGGGTTCAAGCCCTGGTCCGGGAAGATCCCACATGCTGTGGAGCAACTAAGCCTGTGCGCCACAACTACTGAGCCCGTGAGCCACAACTAGTGAAGCCACCGCACCTACAGCCCATGCTCCGCAACAAGAGAAGCCACCACAATGAGAAGCCCATGCACTGCAACGAAGAGTAGACCCCTCTCACCGCAACTAGAGAAAGCCCACGCACAGCAACAAAGACCCAACGCAGCCAAAAAATAAATAGATAAAAATTTTAAACAAATATCATGATTTTTCAGCAAGGCATGGCATCAGAACAAGTTGTGAACAGGGGTGGAGCTGCTGGGACAGGTAGGGGTTAGGGTGACCACAGAAATTCAAACAAACAGGGCATAGCAATGAAGGGAATGAAGCAGTGTCCAGACATAACACAGGCAAACACCAAGTTAGAAGGCAGAAGTAGCAGGATGTCCTCACTTGTAGTTAAAATCTGGTGACCAAGACAGGTGGCAAACTATCGTGACACTGTAGAGTGGCTTAACCAGGATTCAAGACAAAAGATTCTAGGGATCATCCCTGAGACGCCATGCCCAACAGCAAAAGAACCTTGGATCATGACACTGAAGCTCACACATTATCAGGGCAAGGTATAGTTTATAGGAATGTACACTAAGTAGGCAGAGGGTGGTTTGACAAAAAACATCTTCCAGTAGAATTAAAGTTAACTTATCAGTCTGCTCAGTGGCTTGGGGCTTTGCGTGCTTGGCTGGACGCTGCAACAGGTGAGTTCCTCTCACTGCCTGTGGCCATAGACCTCGTCTTTGCTCCTGCCAATTACTCTGTAAATGCTGGATGCCGGGGCACGGTGGACGTGAAGCGGATTTGCACCACAGCTGATGCTCAACGAGTGTGGGAAAAGTGCGTGGACAGAGGACTAAATAATGAATGCCACAAGTTAAAGTCCATGAATGAGACGTGAGGATTCAGTGAGCATTTTGTACAGAGAAGAGCCTGTACTTTTTTTCTCCTGCAAAGGAATTTTAAGGAAGGTGTCTCATCACCTGTAATTAAGCCTGCAGACATCCTTAGTCCTCTGGTCTCTGCACTTTGGAAGATAGAATGCAGCCCTCTGAATGCGTTTTAAGAGCTGTGTAAGAAAAGACAGGTTTAGAAGAATTCAATAAAAGATGAGAAGCCAATTGTCGACAAATTCAGCATTCCTGATTGAAGCCAGTCAAAAGCAGTAAACAAAAAATGTATTAGGCAAAGCGAGTTAATCACTTAGTTAATACTTTAACATCCATTTGAAAGTGACTGTTGTGTCAGTCCTGATATATCTCCCTTGCAATGCATTTGAAGAGGAGTGTAATATAGGATGGAATCCAAGGTGTTGTGATCTCAGCTTACTGGTGGTTATGTGAGGAATGCAACTAGACGGGTGAGGTCTGTCCTAGAACCCTGCAAACTTGTGTGTGAGCCTCAAGGGTTCCTACCACGGGGAGAGGCAAGCGGACCTGTGTTTCCCGGGCACTCATCCCCAGCAAAGGGACCTTCACATTTCCTAATTAGGTTATAGTCAATGTTCACAGGCTGGTGATGGCTGAGATACTGAAGTGTAATCACAACTGATATTATTCATGTCCCAGGAATGTGCAGCAGAGGCCTCTCTGCTTGCTCCAGCAGGAAACAATGGTGTAATTGACAAGGCTTTTTATGTTTCAGATTCTGGTCTGGGTTTAATCCTTCTGTTTGGTCATGATTGCAGAACAGGTATCTAGAGAGGAGAAATCAACATGCTGTAAGTTCCATTTCCTTGTTGCTTGAAGCTCATTGAGTCATATAAAGACTGGCATAGCCTGTCCAGAAATGGGGTCAACTGGGGCAGCCTCAGGCATCTGCCTTGAGATGTTTAGTTGCCTAGAGGCCACTGTAACCACAGAAACAGCAATTACCTTAATCAGCAGTTGGGCCAGGCATTGTGCTAAAATAAAAGGTGCAGATAAGCTGCCTGTTCTGAAATGGTTAGCAATGAGGTGAAAAATCCAGAAAAATATGTATGCCAACAACTAACACAAGTCAGATGCAACTCAGGACTATGAGAGAGGGACAAAATCTTTTTTTTTTTTTACATCTTTATTAGAGTATAATTGCTTTACAATGGTGTGTTAGTTTCTGCTTTATAACAAAGTGAATCAGTTACACATATACATATGTTCCCATATCTCTTCCCTCTTCCGTCTTCCTCCCTCCCACCCTCCCTATCCCACCCCTCCAGGCGGTCACAAAGCTGATCTCCCTGTGCTATGCAGCTGCTTCCCACTAGCTATCTACCTTACGTTTGGTAGTGTATATATGTCCATGCCTCTCTCTCGCTTTGTCACAGCTTACCCTTCCCCCTCCCCATATCCTCAAGTCCATTCTCTAGTAGGTCTGTGTCTTTATTCCTGTCTTGCCCCTAGGTTCTTCATGACATTTTTTTTTCTTAAATTCCATACATATGTGTTAGCATACGGTATTTGTCTTTCTCTTTCTGACTTACTTCACTCTGTATGACAGACTCTAGGTCTATCCACCTCATTACAAATAGCTCAATTTCATTTCTTTTTATGGCTGAGTAATATTCCATTGTATATATGTGCCACTTCTTCTTTATCCATTCATCCAATGATGGACACTTAGGTTGTTTCCATCTCCGGGCTACTGTAAATAGAGCTGCAATGAACATTTTGGTACATGACTCTTTTTGAATTATGGTTTTCTCAGGGTATATGCCCAGTAGTGGGATTGCTGGGTCATGGTAGTTCTATTTGTAGTTTTTTAAGGAACCTCCATACTGTTCTCCATAGTGGCTGTACCAATTCACATTCCCACCAGCAGTGCAAGAGTGTTCCCTTTTCTCCACACTGTCTCCAGCATTTATTGTTTCTAGATTTTTTGATGATGGCCATTCTGACTGGTATGAGATGATATCTCATTGTAGTTTTGATTTGCATTTCTCTAATGATTAATGATGTTGAGCATTCTTTCATGTGTTTGTTGGCAGTCTGTATATCTTCTTTGGAGAAATGTCTATTTAGGTCTTCTGCCCATTTTTGGATTGGGTTGTTTTTTTGTTATTGAGCTGCATGAGCTGCTTATAAATTTTGGAGATTAATCCTTTGTCAGTTGCTTCATTTGCAAATATTTTCTCCCAGATCAATGGAACAGGATAGAAAGCCTAG
This sequence comes from Lagenorhynchus albirostris, assembly GCF_949774975.1. NCBI lineage: Eukaryota > Metazoa > Chordata > Mammalia > Artiodactyla > Delphinidae > Lagenorhynchus > Lagenorhynchus albirostris. Next base: position 59,534,699 of record NC_083107.1, read on the forward strand.
AGATAAACCCACACACATATGGTCACCTTATCTTTGATAAAGGAGGCAGGAATGTACAGTGGAGAAAGGACAGCCTCTTCAATAAGTGGTGCTGGGAAAACTGGACAGCTACATGTAAAAGTATGAGATTAGATCACTCCCTAACACCATACACAAAAATAAGCTCAAAATGGATTAAAGACCTAAATGTAAGGCCAGACACTATCAAACTCTTAGAGGAAAACATAGGCAGAACACTCTATGACATAAATCACAGCAAGATCCTTTTTGACCCACCTGCTAGAGAAATGGAAATAAAAACAAAAATAAACAAATGGGACCTAATGAAACTTCAAAGCTTTTGCACAGCAAAGGAAACCATAAACAAGACCAAGGGACAAAATCTTAATGACTCACCAAGCAGGGGAAGATTAACTCCGACTAATGAATGGGAGAAGGGCTACCCAAGGGGAGTCTTGAAGGATGAGTAAGAGAATATGAAGGAGGCATGAGGTACATTCCAGGAGATAAGACATGGGACAGAGCCATGGGCAAGGAGCGATAATAACACAGAGGAGGGACAGTAGCCCAGCCGACAGGACCCCAGAGCACTTGACAGAGGCAGGGAGCCCTAAAGGACAGGGAAGTGGCAGTCAGATGGAGCGTGGGGGAGGGGTATTCTAGGAAGAAGAGGCAGCACTACACACACAGAGCAGTGAAAGAATGTGGCAGTTTTGAATCCCACAAGTAACTCAGTGTGTTTAGAAACTGAGGAGGGTTTGGAAGATGAGTTTGGAGAAGTAGGCAAGAGCCAGGGCACAACAGGAGTTATTTTTAGCCAGCTATGTACTTTGTATTTTACCCTGTTGGCTATGAGAAGCCACATGAGGTAGTCCAATCTATCTGACTCAGTGACAAATTGGATCTGGGGAGAGAGCAGAGGTGGTGCCAGGGTCAGTATTTACACCAAGAGAAAGTCCTTTAACTACTTGCTTTGTGGAGAGGTTACATTCTCTGTCTTCCTGCACTTTCTCAAGACAATTGTGGCCACCAGAGACCTTCAGAGAAGACTTCAGAGCTGCCCATCTTCTTAGGGATGACGGCCACTAGAGTCTACACAATTTCTAGAGGATTCCAAAGACTGCCAGACATATACTTGCCAGTGCTGGGCAAATGTGAGCAGGAGTTTCTTGTCAAAATTTCAAAATATCCACTTACCTATTTATTGATACTTAAGGGTTCAAGTTCACCAGGATTTTCTCAAGTCATCCATTTTCAAACCACATCCAGAGCCAGCAGTATTTTGTATACTGAAGGTATGTATCAATATAGACTATAACTAAATTTAAAATTTATGTTTGTCATGGAACTTTCATAGTTGCCTTTCAGTAATGCACATCAATAGTGCAATCATAAACCCTTATTATTAGTATGGAAAACAACATAGAGTCCTATATTTTGTACACATATCAACCCCGTTTTTGGCTGGTTTAATTGTTTACTTCCAATTTTCTGAGAGAAAGCTCTTTATTTATGATGAGTTAAAATTTATTCATTTTATCGACTTCCCTGGTGGTGCAGTGGTTAAGAATCCACCTGCCAATGCAGGGGACACAGGTTTGATCCCTGGTCTGGGAAGATCCCACATGCCACAGAGCAACAAAGCCCGTGCACCACAACTACTAAGCCTGTGCTCTAGAGCTCGTGAGCCACAACTACTGAGCCCATGCACCACAACTACTGAAGCCTGTGCGTTCTAGGGACTACATGCTGCAACTACTGAGCCCACGTGCCGCAACTACTGAAGCCTGCGTGCCTAGAGCCCGTGCTCTGCAACAAGAGAAGTCCCCACAATGTGAAGCCTGTGCACTGCAATGAAGACCCAATGCAGCCAAAATAAAAAATTTACTCATTTTATTATTTAAAAAGTTAAATTTCTAAGCTCTAAATTATAGAGGAAAGAGTTAAAGACAGAAGCCAGCTGTAAACAAAATAATTAAGCCCAGATCCTCTTCCCATCACTTTTTAAAAAATAAACTTTTTTTATTTTAAAATAGTTCTAGACTTACAGAAAAATTGCAACGATAATAGAGTTACCATACACTGTTTTCCTGTTATTAACATCTTACATTAATATGGTACATTTGTAACAGTTCGTGAACTAATATTGATACATTATTTTTAACTAAAGTCTGAATAAAATACTTTATTCAGATTTCTTCAGTTTTTACCTAATATTTTTTTTCTGTTCCAGGATCCCATTCAGCACAACACATTACATGTAATTGTCATATCTCCTTAGGCTTTTCTTTGCTGTGACAGTTTCAAAGGCTTTCCTTGTTTTTGATAACTTTGACAGTTTAAAGGAGAATTGGTCAAGTATTTTGTAGAATGTCCCTCAGTTAGGAATTGTCTGATGTTTTCTCATGATTAGACTGTGGCTATGAGTTTTTGAGAGGAAGACCACAGAGATAAAGTGCCATTCTCATCAAATCATGTGAAGGCTACATATTGACATTATCAGTATGATGTATGACAGTTGACGTTGACCTTGATCACCTGGCTGAGATTGTGTTTGTCGGGTTTCTCCACTGTCAAGTTACTTTTCCCCTATCTTTTCATATTGTATTCTTTGAAAGGAAGTCACTATATGCAGCCCACAATTAAGGAGTGGGGAGTTATACTCTACTCTTTGACAGAGAAATATTTACATAAATTATTTGGAATTCATCTGCAGGGGAGATGTATCTATTGTCTCCTATTTATTTATTTATTCAATCATTTATTTATATCAGCATGGATTCATGGATATTTATGCTTTGAGTTATAACCCAACATTACTTTATTTTGTTGCTCAAATCGTTCCCACTTTGGCCATCCAGAGCTCTTTCAGTTGGCTCCTATGTCCCTTAAAATACTCCAGTCATTGTGGGGTTCTCTTGAGCACTTCCTTACTTTCTGGGACTACAAGATGCTCCAGGCTCATCTTGTATATTTCCTGCCCTAGTTCTAGAGTCAGAGATTTCTCCATGGAGCCCTAGTTCTTTTATGGGAGAATGGTATTAGAGACCATAATCTGGGTGTGCTGGGAGCTACTGGGGTGTTGTCACTTGTAGGTCCTCTCAGCTAACACAGAAAAAATGTATGTGTATTTATGTTAACATGTATATACACATATATCTATAAATTTTTTATCTAACTATCTATATTAAGCTAAATATAGGTTCATACTGATGTCTCCAACTGTAACCCAGTACCACATGGATCACCCTAGCTTTCTCCCCTTGCTTGTCTAGATCCTCTCCCCTATAGTGAGAAACCTGGCTCCCACCCTCAGCCATCCATTACTTAATTGCTCAATTCCAGTGCACTGTAGAGTACTTACATAATTGCTAGCCTGTAACCTTGTAGAAAATGACTTTATAAACTAGAGTGCTTCTGTGTAATTCCTTTTGCCTTTAACTTTACAGACTCCACTTATTTCAAAATGTACTTAGGTCAGCATTTTTCCCCCACCCCCTTCAGTGAAATTGTTCATGCATTTATAATACAGTTAGATTCTTTTCTCATATTTTGTATTCCATCCTGGGATCCTACAACCTCCTAAATGGTTTTTTTAATTTGCACAATTAAGGTTCACCCTTTGTGCTGTAAAGTTCTATGGGTTTTGACAAGTGCATAGTTTCATGCACCTACCATTTTTACAGCATCATAAAAATAGTTTCACCATGCTAAAAAAATCCCCAGTGGCTTACCTATTCAACTCTTCTCTCACTCCAAGTGCCTGGCAACCACTAATCTATCCACCATCTCTAGAAGAGTTTCACCTGTTCCAAGATGTCATATAAGTGGAATTATATAGTGTGTAGCCTTTGAAGACTAGCCTCTTTCACTTAGCAACATGCATTTAAGATTCTTCCGTATCTTTGTGTGGTTTGATTACTCTTTCAGTTGTATGACTATACCATCATTCGTTTAGCCATTCATCTACTGAAGGTTGCTCCTAGTTTTAGGCATTTATGGATAAAGCTGCTATAAATACTCCCATGCTGGTTTGCGTGTGGACATAAGTTTTCAACTCAGTTGGGTAAATATGTAGGAGTGTGATTGCTAGGTCCTATGGAAAGACTATGTTTAACTTTGTGAGAAACTGCCAAACTGTTTTCCAAAGTGGCTGTTACCATTTTTAATTCATACCAGCAATGAATGAGAGTTCCTGTTGCTCCACATCCTTGCCAGCAAGTGATATTGTCAGTTTTCTAAACTTTAGCCATTCTAATAAGTGATTGGCTACTTTTTAAAAATATTAAAACTTGTCAGGAGTGGGGAATAAAAGTTAAAAACTAAACAAGAAATCTGAGTCACTAGCATTGAGAGCAGTTTTGAAATAGCTCAGGCTACAGGAGAAGAGGTGTACTTCTTTGGGGTCATGTTAGAAATGGCTGTAGAGGGGACTTCCTTGGTGGAGCAGTGGATAAGACTCCATGCTCCCAATGCAGGGTGCCCAGGTTTGATCCTGGTCAGGGAACTAGAGCCCACCTGCAGGCTGCAACTAAGAGTTCGCATGCCACAACTAAGGAGCCCACAAGCTGCAACTAAGACCCGGTGCAACCAAATAAATACATAAATATTTAAAAGAAAAAATAATAAATCCAGTAGAAATAATTTAAAAAAAAAGAAATGGGTGTAGAAACCATCAACTTGTTTCCTCCATTCAGCTTTAGCTCCTCTGTCCTCCAACCTCAAACAAGAGAGCAAAAAAAGATGTGTGGGCTAATAAGTAAATGAGAGAGACAGAAAGACTGACAGAGACAGAAACAGAGACAGTGAGAGAGAGAGATGCAGAAAGTAACTTCTCAGAACACAGGAGAATATCAACTCCAAACCAAAGTGAAAAATATGCTCAGGGGCTTCCCTGGTAGCGCAGTGGTTGAGAGTCCGCCTGCCGATGCAGAGGACACGGGTTCGTGCCCCGGTCCGGGAGGATCCCACATGCCGCGGAGCGGCTGGGCCCGTGAGCCATGGCCGCTGAGCCTGCGCCGTCCGGAGCCCGTGCTCTGCAACGGGAGAGGCCACAGTAGTGAGAGGCCTGCGTACCGCAAAAAAAACAAAAAAACACGCTCAGTAAGGGTAGAGAGGGCTGTCATCTGGGTAGAGAGGACAATCCTAGAAACACGGATGGCTCCTTTTTGTAAGGGTACCTGGGGTGTGTTTTAGTCAGGTGTGGTAAGACACGCAGACATGAAAAAAACTGTCCTGAAGGTTTTTATAGTCATAGATCCCTAGACACAGGAGCCATGGCACACCATGCAGACAACATGGGGAAGCACCAGGGCCTAACAGAAGGAAGAGGAACAAGGGGGAAGAACATGAGTGAAAGACTGTATCATGACTTCCACAGGAAAGGCAAGGCAAGGCAGGGTACGCAGGTTTAGGGTGGGCTAGTTTGAGTCATTTCAGTGGGCTCTGGGTTGGGGGTGGGAGGTCTCGTTGTCTGGTATCTGGTCTTCAGCTTCTTGGGGCAGGGGGATGGTGGGCTCCCATTGAGAGCCCTTTGGGAGCCTGATCTAAAGGGGGTAGCTGGGGTATGGCCTTTGGATTGGTTGGTGTGCATATAAAAGACATGTTCCCAGGACTTCCCTGGCGGTCCAGTGGTTAGGACTCTGCGCTTCCACTGCAGGGGACACGGGTTCGATCCCTGGGGAACTAAGATCCAAAAAAAAAAAGAAAAGAAAAAAAGATATGTTCCCATGCAAGCTGTTTGCTGTCTCTGGGAATTAGCTAACCCTGAGAGGGGCAGTCCCTTCCAGTATCTGCATGGCCCCAAGATGTCAAAGCATCAGAATAAAAAGATATGCTTAATACACTCCACCTTGCAAAGTCTTTATTGTTGGGTCTATTTTTACTGGTGCCGCCTGAGACTGTCCTCAGTCTCTTCCCCCTTGACCTCCCTGCTTCCTGAGGTCTAAACAGTGTATGCCTCTCAAGATGCTTGGGGTAACCTCTCCTTCAAATCCTAGTAAGATGAGGCTGCTTCTGGTATTGATGGCTCCTGCACACCTGTTTTGTACTTCATGCTTTGCAAGGCATGTCAAGTGCACCTGTTGTATGGTCCCATGCAACCCCCTGGAGGTGAGAGATTCTTCTTTCCCATTTACTCCCATTGAATATTTCTCAAATCTTTCCACTTGCCTAAGAATCTCAGTATTTGCAGATCTCCCTTATCCATTTTTTATCATCTGTTTTCCTTTTTCTTTTCCCAGCTGTATGTGCTACTCTTCCTCCTGGGCCACTTCTGATGCTTTATTCATTCAACACACATTTGTTGCACATGGGCTCTGTGACAGGGCTTGTTCCAGGTCCTAGGGACACAGAGGCAAACAAGACTATCCTTGTGGGGTATGAAAAACACTTTGAGGTTTTTTTCTTTTTGAGGTTTATACTTTTTTTTGAGGTTTGATAATGTGCCAGTCACATTCATAAGAACTGTTTCACTTAATCTTCCTATTGTATTTTTTTTGCTTGTTTTTCTTTATGGGCGGCCGCACCATGTGGCATGTGGGATCTTAGTTCCCTGACCAAGGATCAAACCCATGCCCCCTGCATTGGGAGCTTGGAGTTTTAACCACCGGACTGCCAGGGAAGTCCCTATTTCACTTAATCTTGATACCCTCTCTCAAGATGAGTTCTATGATAACCTCCCCTCAACAACACCATTCTTACAGATAAAGCACTAAGTCTTAGAGAGCTTAAGCAGGAACCCCAAGGTCACACAACTAGCCAATGGAGAGCTGGGGTTTGAACCCTGGTGTCTGACTCCAGAGTACACAATTTTCACCTTGATGCCATTGGTCCCTCCAGAGACATTATTCATAGCACTTTCCCATCCTAATCCTTGCAGGGATGAGCCTCTTTTTCCAAATAAAATCAAAATTATTTAGCAAAAAGTAACAATAACAACAACTTTCTAGACTTAAAAGCCTTTGCCACTAACTAACTGGATGATCTTGAGAACGTCACTAACTTTTTCTAGGCTTCCATTTCCTCTGCTGTAAAATAGGGCGGGGGCAGAATTAGTGAATTCTAAGGTCCCATTAAGCTCCGATGTTCTTTTAATCAATCAGACATGTCTGCAGCACCATTTTGGAGAACTGTTTGCTTTGAGATTGAGAAGGAAAGCCAGGAGAGGCCTGGTGCTCGCCCGGTGACAAGAAACACCACAGCATCTTCTTAGCTAGTGTTTCTCTGTCAAAACATGTTTTTTAGTGTTGCAGACTCAGCCTATTAAAACCATTGTGTGCTGGCGCCAAGGGTAACATAGAAGCGAGCCAATGCATTTTAAAGACATTTGTAGAATACAAACACCAACTAAGACCAAGGCACTGCTGCCATGGTGGCTGAACTCACAAGGGAAATCCCGGGACCCATCCCACCACAGCACCTTCATGAACTCCCCTCTGCTGGCTACCCCAAGGCCAACCACAGCCTGGTAACACGGCCCCAACAACCAGCCAACCTCGGCTCTGTCGTGTTCTTGAGCTCAGCCGTGTTTCCCAGCCTCTGCACGTTCCTCATGCCATTCTCACTGTCGAATTACCCACCTTCCCATCTTCACGTATGTATTAGCTTGTTAGGGCTGCTATAAAAAAATCTGGGTGGCTTAAACAACATGCACCTGTTTTCTCCCATTTTAGAGGCTGGAAGTCCAAGATCAAGATGCAGGCGGGGCTGCTTTCTTCTAAGGCCTCTCTCCTTGTTTTGCAGATGGCTGCTTTCCTGCTGTGTCATCAGAGGGCCTTTACTCTGTGCGTGATCCCTGATGTCTTTTCCTTTTCTGATAAGTACACCAGTCATATTGGCTTAGGGTCCACACATAAGACCTCATTTAGCCTTAATTACCTCTTTAAAGAGCCCAGCTCCAAGTACTGACACATTCTGAGGTGTTGGGGATTAGGACTTCAAGGTATGGATTTTGAGGTGACACGACTCAGCCCATAACAACGCTGGAATCCTACCCATTCTTCTCATCCCTCCTCATGTGTTTTCACGAAGCCTGGAATTTAACCAGTTGGAACCTCTCCTTCCTTGTAACAACTTTGCTCCAGTCCACCCCTTAACAAAAGTCCCTAGTGGAGTGTAAGCTCCTTGAACAACAGAACAATGTCTTGTTTTATAAACCATGTCTTATGTTATTATATCCCCCAATTGCATATAGGTTAGTGCTTTATTCAGAGTAAAAACTCAACAAATATTCAGTAGGAGAACTGATAAACTGTGGTACATCCAGACAATGGAATGTTATTTAGTGCTAAAAGGACATGAGCTATCAAGCCATGAAAAGACATGGAGAAAACTTAAATGTATATTACTAAGTGAAAGAAGCTAATCTGAAAAGGCTACATACTGTACAATTCCAACTATATAACATTCTGGAAAAGGCAAAACTATGGAGAGAGTAAAAAGATCAGTTGTTGCCAGGAATAAGGGGGAAGGGATGGATGAATAGGTGAAGTACAGCTGATTTTTAAGGCAGTAAAACTATTCTGTATGATACTATAATAGTGGATTCAGGTCATTGTATATTTGTCCATACCCACAGAATGTACAACACCAAGAGTGAACTCTAACACAAACTGTGGACTGCTGATAAAGATGTGTCAATTCAGGTTCATTGACTGTAATAAATGTACCACTCTGCTGCAGGATGTTGATACGAGGGGAGGCTGTATGAGTGTGGGAGCAGAAGGTATATGGAAACTCTATGCACTTTCTGCGTGATTTTGCTGTGAACCTAAGACTGCTTTAAACAATAAAGAAAAAACCTCAACAAATATATTTTTTAATCAAATTGAATTTTCTGCACAGCCCTCACACATCTGTAAGTCTGGGTATGACTTTCATCTTTCTGTGGAAACTCTGTTTTCTTTTATAGCTAACTAGGTCTTTAGCCTGACAAGGGATAACAAAGCAATTAAGGAAGAGAATAGTGTCTGAGATTTGCTCATTCCTCCATCTAAAATCCTAATATTTGGACTGCCCTGGTGGCGCAGTGGTTGAGAGTCCGCCTGCCGATGCAGGGGACATGGGTTCGTGCCCCGGTTCGGGAATATCCCACATTTCGCGGAGAGGCTGGGTGCGTGAGCCATGGCCGCTGAGCCTGCACGTCCGGAGCCTGTGCTCCGCAATGGGAGAGGCCACAACAGTGAGAGGCCCAAGTACCGCAAAAAATAAATAAATAAAATAAAATCCTAACATTTGGGTATTGCAAGACAGCATGAACCTCAGAGTAGGCAGCCCACTTCCCAATCAATGTTAACTATACTCCAAGGTGCTGTAAAACCTTGATTAGCCAGAATTAGCTATGCTAAAGGACCAGAGTTCTAGTTCACTGGTTCTATGGCTCCTGAGTGGGTCCTCCCTCCCAAGCCTGGCCTCCTTGGAAGAAAGCACAGCATTCTCTGAGGATAGTAGTGTTCACTCATTGTTGCCATGACCTGGGTGTCTGCTTCTGGGGTCTAATGCTAAAGAAATAAATGTTAGAATCCACTGTAAGTGTAGCTGCTGGCAAAGGACAAATATCCAGAGAAGCTGGGCCTTTGAGCAGACACAGGGACAGCAGAAAGTTCCTTATAGTGGGACAGAGAGGAGGAGGAGGAGGGGCAAGGGAGAGAAGGTCAGAGGAGGCCAGAGATGAACCTCAGATCCTTCACCACCACGAAATTCAGCAATGTGGGGGGAGAAGTCCACGTGACTGGGAGGGCACCAAGTGCTGGATCCTCCCTGACACCCTCTATGGAGGCCATTTACCAGGTTGTGAAGATCTGTGCCTAGTGTAGGTACACTTAGACCACATGCTTCAGCCCTGTACAATGCAAAGTCCAACGATCACCCTATACTAAGACTAACTTCAAATGCCACCTCCTCCATCAGGCCACCCTGATCACTCCAACTGGAAGCAATCTCTCCACTTACTCATCATCTTGCCATAGTTTCAACTGTGTTTCTTGGAGCCCATGAGAGTCAGAAGGAAGTTTCAGGAAACTCCTTAGTGAAAGGGTAGAGGGCTAGGAGGGGAAGGGCTCCCCACTACAGGTCAACCAGAACAGCTGCACTTTTGCCTATAACATATACCAAGGTCCTTCTTACAATTCCATTTAAAAAGGAAAAACCTTTAAAACCACTAATGTACAGTGAAATAGCAGTATCCATCCTAGATAATCCAGATGGTCTCAATTTAGATACATGTTGTCCCATTGTCAGATAACATGTCAGAACATGTGTCCCTATTTGGCATTTGTAAAATATCATGGAGCTGATGACATTTATCACGTAGTGTCTTGGATTATAGTTACTTGTATGCTTGTTTTATCACCTCAACAAATTATAAACTGCCCAAGTGTAGGCAGCATAATTCTTCTTTGCATCCTTTAGAGTACCTGTCACAGCGCCTTATACTCTGGTGTTCAACATGTATATGTTGCATAACAATAAGAATGTTAGGTCGCATTCACTATCAAGCAGATTTATGCAGCAGGTCCTGAGAGTTACAGCATAATGGAATGAATGCGCACAATTCTTATCTTTGCTTTCTAGACAGATCCACAATTAGAAACAATTTAAAGATAGGACTTTACAAACCAAAAAGGAGTCTTAGACCACTCTAAGAACAGAGATTTTAATATAGGGCCACAAAGGAGACAGCTACCTTTGAAAAAGCTCAGCATTCAGTGTTCACTTGATAAATCTCACAGCATTTCTGGGCTTAGGTACAAAACATAGGGTTACCATGTGCTGATTCTTGTGTGGGTGCCTAATTTGCATAACATGTCCTTCTGCTCAGACAAGTGACTGGACCACAGCCAGGAGCATCTAGATGTCCCTGGAAGGTTAAGATGAAGGCCTCTGGAACACAGCTTTCATATTGAGTCAAGTAGGTTTGGAAAGATGACAGAAACATAGGTCAGCGCAAGAGCAGTGCCAACATTACTGGCCCAATTCCTTGGCACCGTGTGGGCCCCCAATAAATTCATGTTGAATGTGTGAAATGGCTCCCCTCCTCTCCTTCTCCAGTTCAGTCAGCAGTCAGGCAGCTCAAAGCACTCTCAAGGGCACACGTCTACCTATCTCTTATCCTCCTTGAGGAAACTACCACAACCATTGTTTCTACAGCGCTGAGGACAAAGGCTAGCAAGTGGGCTTCAGAGCATCCACAATGCCAGGTGGGAGAGGCGTGCTGATGAGTCTGGTCCATCAGCAGAGTGAGCTGCAGCAAAGGGGCCTGAGCCTGAGCCTCGCTGACCTTGGGACCCTAGCAGGAGATTATTGTCAGATGTGGTTTTCAAACATCCCTATAAAATGTTCTCTGTGAAGTGAATGTAAAGGCTGTCCTGGGCGTCCCCCACTGCACATTTCCTGGTTTTCTGTGCGCCAGTCCAAATTAAGCGACCTGCAATAAGCCCATCAGAAGATGGTCTGTCCTTTGTGCACAGGAACTTCTGACACTGGGTAAAACAAGAAAGGTGACACAAGAAAGGCAGAGATGCTGAAGGCATTAGGTACCTGCAGGGTAGGAGTATGTTTGGTGCCTGTGTTGGGGGGAGGTATATGGGTACCTGTCCTTCCATGTAAGTGCATAAATGCATGTAGGAGAGCAGGAGAAATGGGGGTGTCATTGCAGACCTCTCTCTTCCCCTCTCTTTTTTCAATTTGTTTCTCACTAGCCCAGAACATTAACAGACAAAATTTTACTTCCTGCTCATCTTATAATCCCTGTCATAGTTCTATAATGTTCTTTTTGGCAGGTACCAAATTGGATGAATAAAGAAACTTTGACAATGCAACAGTCTGGATTTGATACCGGGTATACAAATGAAGACGCATCAGAGAAAGAATTAGCAGGGACTGAAATCTATACAAACCAAGTTTTCACTGTCTGAATGACCTTGAATGAATCACACACCTTGCTCTAGTTCATTCAATAAAGCATTCTTTGATTCAAAAATAGTTATCATGTGCCAGGTATCTGTACTAAGCTCTGAGAACATGTTCATTTACTCACTTGACAAATATTCATTAAGTCCCTACTATGTGCCAAGCACTGATCAAGTTGTTGGGATGCAGCTGTGAATAAAACAAAGTTTTTGCCCTCATAGAGCTTACATTCTAGTGATGTGGGGTAGAGGAGAAAATAAACAAATAAATATACAATCTGTTGAATGATAAGTGCTATGAATAAAGGGGGGTAAAGAGATAAGAAGGACCATGAGTGAAATTTTATACAGTCAGTCCTAGGTATTGGTTCCAGGATGACCTAAAGATAACAAAATCCCAGGACGCTCAAGTTCCTTATATAAAATAGCATAGTATTTGCATATAACCTACATACATCCTCCTGTATACTTTAAATCATCTCTGGATTACTTGTTATACCTAATACAATATAAATGCTATGTAAATAGTTGCCAGTGTGTGGCAAATTCAAGTTTTGGTTTTTGGAACTTTCTGGAATTTTTTTGGGGGGGGAATATTTTCAATCCATAGTTAGTTGAATCTGCAGATGCAGAACGTGTGGAGGTGAAAGGCTGACGTATAGGACGTGTTCAAAGCCTCTGGGGAGCTAACATTTAAGCAAAGACTTGAAAGAATCTAAGGAGGGAGACATACAGCTCTCTGGAGAAAGAGCACATCACAAAGAATATAATAGGAATGACTCCTCACTATACACAAAAGGCTTTTAAGTTGCCTTAAATCCCTTCTGGAAAGAGACAAACTGTAAATCAATCCTAAGGGCCTCACCTACCCAACATGGACAAACAACCTAAGATGAGGAAGAATGAGATGAATGTCAAAGGGTTTTTAAGCCTGGAAGGCTATTTAAATATTGATATTAGGTAATGTTTTTTATTAGTCACTGGTTTCCAGTCAAAAATCAAGTCCAAGTATGCAGCTATATTTGAAGGCCTTACCCCCAAGTAAAATTGGTGCTGCCTGAGTTCAAAAGCCAATTCAAATGCCAAGAGTCCTCCTAGGATTTGGTGGTTCACTGTCTAACCTGCTCAGAACTGTATGCTAGGCCTGTAGTCTGCATGCTCACACCATCTCATATATACTATTTCCTGCTGCATTTGATTAGGCGAAAGTGAAATCTCCTAACCGAGATGTGACCTGACGTTCTTTATTTACAGGGAAATCACTGGTTAGAAAATTCCTCAGCTTTTGGCAACTGTTCAGCCAAATTCATTAGCACAGGTTAACTTTATTCCCAGGACTGGTGCAATTCTATTTGGGTAGCAAGGAGGGGAATCCTCCAGCTATAAGGACATTCTTGTTCAAAATGTTCTAAACTTCCAGTTTCTCTTACATTTTTCCTTAAATCTAACTTGGCGGGGCGGGGGGGGATAATCGAGAACATACACACAAGAATTCAGTCTGAATGTGGCATTTTGGAGGAAAACCCCAGCTGAGTACACACCAGTGTGTTTCAGCTTTGCTACAAGAGAAATAGTTATGCATTGTACATGGACTACAAGACATTTTTTGTAAACCTTACTTTTAAATGTTTGAATTTCAGGACTTAAAATGTTCCATGTGTTTAGTATTTCTTGTTCAGCTAGACTGAAGAAAAGTGGTTGAAAATTCAGTCTCAGCATATGTATATTTCAGGAATGTTTAATATGTTACTATTTCTGGAGCTATGGAGTTTGTGAACATGGCTTTTACATTCATCACTGGTTGTAGTCAAGGGTCACTTATTCAATATGTATTTATTGAGTACCTACTATGTGCCAGCCCCCACTTTGGGTATGCAAGATACAACAGCAAAGAAAGTCCACAAATTAGAAGAAGCAGACCATAAATGAATCTATAAGTAAATATAACATAATGTCAGGTAATGAAGAAATTCTTCCTGCTTTAAGCAGGGAAAGGGAATGTGGGTGGTGCTGCTATTCCAGAGGAATAGCCTCTCCTCTGAAGTCTCATTTGAATAAAGACCTTAAGGGATCCTTTTGGTTTTGGGGGAAGAAGTACCCAGGCATACGGAGTGCCCCAGGCACTCCTGGAGTTCCTGGAAAAGCCTGGAGGCCATGTGGCCAGGGCAGAGTGAGTGAGAGGGAGAGCTGGTCATTGGAAATGAGGTCTTTCATAGAACCATATGTCAGAGGGTTCCTGGTTGCCCCCAAAGTGGAAGAACCACTGAACCCACAGTCCAGTTTCATTTTTTGGAGGTCCAAACAGTGATAATGAATTGCAAGGAGACTGTGCTATCAATCTACAATCTCCTCATTAAGCTTCATCTTACTCCGTATAAAAATTGGTATCTGTTGTTTTCTCTTCCGGACCAATTTACCCATGCATTTCTCCCCCTTGAAACACCCTTCTTGACTCCTCTCCCTGTTCAGTCTCTCCCATATTTCAAAACTTAATTTAAGCTCTGCCTCCTGTAAGAATCCTTCCCTAACTCTTCTGGATGACACTCAGCAGCTCTTCTGACACTGTGACCGGAGGTTTTACTTAGGACTTCCTCGCCATCAATAAATTGGTGTTCAGGGGAACCCTGAAATTGAATGCGAAAGAGTTTGTGTAATCCTCCATGCGTGTTTTCACAAGAGTGTTCATAAGTCCCATGAGATTTTAAAATGAGTCTGTGACTTAAAAGATTGAGATCCACTCCTTTTGACCAGTGCTTCTCACACATCAAATGTGCACATGAACCATCTACATTTCATTAAAATGAAGATTCCAGTTCAGTAGCTCTGGAGTGAGGTTTGGTGCTGCTGGTCCCAGGACCATACTTAATGGCAAAAGGCTAGAATATTTTATTCTGCACTTGTCTGCATACACTGGCTTGTTGCTCCCTACCTCCTAAGTAGATTGCAGGTTTCTGCTAATACTTCTTGGCTCTTCTCCCACAGCAGGGACTAGAAAAATAGCCCATCGTTGGACCTGACAGATGCTTGCTCTACAGATATAAGTACACTAATTGAAACTAATTAAAATAGCTTCTCTGTGTTCACTTTCTTAGTCTCACTTAGTTTTCTAAGGTAACCACCTGTTTTTCAAGGTGCTGAACTTTTCTGTAACCCGGAGCAGAATCTCAGAACTCCTAAAATCTTCCTAAAGCAAAGTTTTTCTCTCTCTTCCATATTGAAATAAAAATCCACCAAACCCAAAAGACATCATGGTACAGGAAATGCCTCGTTTGGAAGGATAATCCACTATATAAGGGCATTCTCCCTCACTGGAAATGTTCAGTACCAAGATGTCCAGTGCAAATAAATAATGTGGAACATCAAAGAAGCCAGGATAAATCAAATCACCACCACTAGGCCCTTGAAGGCGTAGGTTCCAGATAAACTGTTTAGAGCCCAGAAGTGAAGTCTCATAAAGAAAGGGCAGAGAGGGAAGGTCTCTAGAAGTTAAGGAACGGTGTAGAAAAGTGAAAATGGGGTTTGGGAATAAAATTGCTACCTCAAAAAACTTTCCACTCTATATTTGCATAAGCTGTAAAACAAGTTACTTAGTCATGTGGAAATAAAGTGTTTTTAACAGCATCTAATGACACAGCAAATGAAAAAAAATTTTTTACATGCAAGACACACGTGTAAAGAATGTGTGTGCGGGGCTTGCCTGGTGGCACAGTGGTTGAGAGTCCGCCTGCCGATGCAGGGGACACGGGTTCGTGTCCCAGTCCGGGAAGATCCCACATGTCACGAAGCGACCGGGCCTGTGAGCCATGGCCGCTGATCCTGCGTGTCTGGAGCCTGTGCTCCGCAACGGGAGAGGCCACAACAGTGAGAGGCCCGCGTACCAGGAAAAAAAAAAAAAAGAATGTGTGTGCGAAAGGAATTTTTCATGTGGTATTTAATAAATATATATACATATTATTTGTACTTATAAAAATACTATGTGCAATGAAAGCTATGCATAAATATTTATAAAATAACTTTATCTAAGTAGGCCAGTAACATTTAATATTTTTCAATAAATTCATACATAAAATATATACATTAGTGCCAAATGGAACATATATTTTGAAATATGAACCCCTAGTAAAACTCTTAGGAATCTGGAGTAAAATTCAGGTATCTGCCAAAGGAAACTTCGGAGTAGCTGTCATTTGAAGAAAAGAAACGATGCTGGGTCTCTTATCTTCATGGACTGTTTTGCTTGTCATATTTCTAACATCACTTCAGCTGAATTTTGTATTTGACTTCCAACTTCATCGCCATTTGACCTGCCAACTATTATTTTCTTTGAGGCTTTTAACACTCCACCCAAGTATTTTGCTTTCCAGAACAGTTGTGTCCGTTTCCTTTTCACTTCACCTTAACATCAGACAAGGTTTACAACATAGGCTTAATATGCATCCTTCAAGGTTGCAGACAGACCCAGGGGCGTCGCTGTGATGACCTGAAGCTGATACCGCTCTGGAAAGTCAAGGTCCCCTGGAGGATCGCTCTTTGTGCCAGGATTTCCGTTCAACCTGAGAGTCCCGGGGCTGGGGTCGGGCCCTGAGAGCCCGACTCTCCAGGGTTCCAGTCCCCTCCCCAGGCCGAACGTGCGGGCTGGGACCTTAACGACCGGAAAACACCGCCGTTTCCTGTCGCCTACTCATTCCCCAGGCCGAAGACTCGAGGAGGAAGAGACGGAGACGGATTAAGAAAATTAATTAACCGGCTCCACGTTCGGCCTCCGGGCGAAGGGGCTGGGCGCGCAGCGGGCGCAGGTGCCGCCCAGGGCTGAATTTTACGGTCCAGGGCCAGCCACTGCGCCACTTGCGCCCCGTCGCTCGTCCGGGGGCGGCCGCCACCCGCTTGCCCCAGCTTTAGGCAGATCTCTTTTAGGGACCCCGCGGGAGAGGAAACGCCTCCCCCTGGACTGGAAAAACCTGCAGCGTCGGCTGTTCGCTTGCCCCTGCTCAGCCAGCAGCCCCTGGCGTCTCCAGTGCGCCAAATCCACTCTCCGGGTTTTGGCGGCAGCTCCAAGGGGATCAAGCTGGAAACTGTCAGAACACGACCCTCCCCCCCAAACCGGGGCTTCGAGTGGCCCGGGGGCCCGAGGCCGGGCCGGGGCGGCGCGGTCAGGTGGCTTCTCTTGCCCGAGGGCCCCCCGGCCGCCGCGCCGGAGCCTTGCCGGGCTAGATCTGATCGTTGGGACGAAGAGAGGTGGGCGCACAAGGTTTTGTACAGGTGTCCGGGGTGCGGGCGGAGTCCCTTTGTCCTCGGGCACCCTGGAGCTAGCACCCTGGGTCCCTCTTCGAACCGAGCGTCCCGAGACCTTTCTTTGTGCCGAGGGAGCCGAACGCAGCTTCTCGCAGGGAAGCCGCATCCCTGGGGGTGGCGCTGGGGCGGTAACGATGAAAATCCATTGTCCTTTGGGGGCCCGGAGGCCGGGCCGCGGGTGAACCCGGTCCGCCCGCTCCGGGCCGGGGCTCAGGTACAGCGGCTAGAAGGGCCTGCCTGCGGCCCCCGCCCTCCGCCCCGCCCTGACCCGCCCCGCGAGCCGCCGGCCCCGCCCCGCGCCGCCCCGCCCCGCCCTTCGCAGGTTCAGTACGGGAGTACGGCTGCGGAGCGCTCAGTCTAGTTTGCACCTTCTCTCCCGGCCGCGGTCCGAGAGGGCGGGGAGGGCAGCGGTGGGGCCCGAGCTGGGGGAGAGTTCGGAGACTCCGGCCTTGGGCGCCTTCACGCCGTCTCCGAGCACATAATGCTGTGAGCAGGCGCCGCTCCGGCCGACCCGGCTGGATCTGCGCGTGGCGGGCAGGGACTGCGTGCGCCTTCGGGAACTGCGGCGCCCGGCCCCGGGGTCAGCGGCTGGGATCCTTGGCGCCGCTGGTGAGTTGCTGCCTGCCCACGGCTTCTTCTCTGCGCGTGTGAGTATGTCCAAACCGGCGGCCGTGGCCGCTTCCGGCGTGCGCGGGGGGCTAGGCTTGGAAATGCACAGGGAGCAGGGATACCTAGGGCATCCCCTTCCAGCTGGTGTCCAACGGATCAAAGGGGACATAAAGCAAACTGGGAGGGGTGCGAGCGGCACGACCAGATCGCAGAGCTCCACCGTTTGTGCCCACCACTTTTCAGGGTGAGGCTGCGCGGCTACACTGCACCCTCCGAGCTATTGACAGCCATTCTGGGCGCGTACTGCATTTTTCCATCTGAGAACAAGCCGCACATTGCTACCGCTCCCCTCCCACCGAGGATTGGCATCAGGGCTGCACAGGGTGCACGGTGCAGATCTGAGGTGGCAATACCCGCTGGGTGCCCTCTCCTCACTTGACGAGGGGCATTGTGCCTGGGGCTCCAACCTGCAGATCTGGCAGTCGATTTTTTTTTTTTTTTTGGTACGGTGGTTTCTGAACAACTGAAGTGTTTTCAATATTTTTTTCCCCTTTCTCCTTGAAACTAAGTATCTTGACAAGTATCGGACATGTAAGGACGAATGGATCTGGCCATTTTTTCGTTATGGATTATTATACTCCATCCCCCTCTCGACTTCGGGAGGCATGTGTTTCATCTTATAAATAGAAAGTAGCATATTTTTTGGCAGGACCTCCTTTATACTGTACAGTCTGAGAGGTCAGTTTAAAAATAAATATGCACTTGAATGTTACATTACCGAGAGCCAGGCTGTGGCTGGGACAAGCTGCGTGGACAGCAGCATCAAAGCCGGGAGCGCAGCTGTGTTGAAAGGAGTAAAAGCCCCAGAGTGCAGCCCAAGCTGACAGTCAAGTAATTACATTTTGTTTAAAAAAAAAAAAGTGAGTGAATTAAAATGAGGGCGGGAATAGGAATGTCAGAAGGGTATTGCAACATGAATCTTTCCAGACCTGGTGTATTTGGGGGAGTCGCCGCTGATGCGTGCTAGGTGGTGGGGTGGGAGGTGCTGGGTAAGGGGAGGGAATTTATGAGTGTCTTAGGGAGACAAAGGTTTCCTCCCCACCCCCCAGCTCTTAGGCTTCACAGTAGTATCCTAGAGTTTCTTGGGGGCGCTGCCTTTAAAAAAGAACACAAATCAGGAGAGCAGCAGATTTGAATAGGAAAGCCTTTCTTGGGGACTTCCCAGGGAAGCACGGGGAGACAAAAGGCTCACCTAGAAGCCCTGATGATGCCCCAGGGGTATCCCTAAGGCAATTTAAAAGACTCCTATAACCTAACTTCGAAAAGATCTTTCATCTAACGACCAAGGAAATGCAGCTTCTTTTCTGGACAGTTCCAGAGATTCTCTTTTTGATACCAGCTAAGATCTGTTATGAGCTCTTCTGACAGTTAAGAATAAGCTACACAGGTATGTTTTCAGATTAGGTTGAAACACTCAGAGATAAGTTAGGGCAGTTGTGAAATGTTTGGCATTGTCACATGTGAAATTAATGATAAAGACTAATAGTCAAAGAACCAAGGAATGGTTGAGAGTTCTTCATTAAGTCTCTTAAAGAATGTAGGTTTCCCAACAGGCATCACTCATTGAATAAAACACTCAGTACCAGCCTCTGGGCTCACAGATAAGAACATTAGAGGAGAAATTTGGAAGCCTTTCTGGATCCATGGCAGTTCCTGTTTTCCAGTGGTTATCATCTGCAAGAGATTTACATTATGAATTCCATGATTGGAACATGGTGCTATGACTGTGGCAGCAGCTACAGACATGAAATAAGATGAGCTCCCCCTTCCCTTAAGATCTGAGCAGTGAAATTCTGTTTTGTATCTCAATGGAACATGTAAAGACAGCCAGAGTAATAAGTGTTGCACATTTTTTTGCTTTTTATTGTAAATTTAAACGTGGTGCAATATGAATAAATACAATGCCATAAAAATCATTGCAGAACTGTTCACATGAGCTGGTTTGTCCTACCTGCTGTCCAACTTTTCCTTTAAAGTGGTGTTTTATGTCCAACATGTTCACAAAAGCTGCCCTTTTTCCCTTCTAAAATTCGTGGTGTTCAACAGCATTGGGGATAAAGTTGTTTTAACCTACATCACCAAAAGACTTTTACCAGGCCATAAATTTTTCATAAGCTCTTTGCCCAGTAGCCATAATATTTATCCAGAGAGTGGACTTCCAATTCATAACCTGAAAAACCTCTAGGAAGACTGCTCTGATTTTTTTTTTAATTATGAAAATTCTTGCTTTCAGTCTGATTTTATTTAAGCTGGGCCTAATTTCTTTCTAACTAGAATCCTGTGTACCTGTTTATTCACTGATGGAATAAAAACTTAATTTTTTTTTTTTGCGGTACGCGGGCCTTTCACTATTGTGGCCTCTCCCGTTGCGGAGCACAGGCTCCGGACGCGCAGGCTCAGTGGCCGTGGCCCACGGGCCCAGCCGCTCCGTGGCATGTGGGATCTTCCGGACCGGGGCACAAACCCGTGTCCCCTGCATCGGCAGGTGGACTCTCAACCACTGCGCCACCAGGGAAGCCCCTAAATCTGTTTTTTAAATGCAGTTATGTTTGCCAGAGAGCAAGGACAGTATAGTCATTTGAAACTACTAGATTAAGCCAGCCACAAAATCTTTACCAAGCACCGAAGCCAAAGAACTCTCCTAATACATCCCACTGTTCCGTGAATTTGTATGTCAAAGGTACTTCCTACATGGAGCCTGCCCTAAGTGCCAAGCCCTGTTCTTAGCCCTTTACCTTGAATAACTCATTTATTTCTAATAATCACTCTATGAAGAAGGCACTGTTAATATCCCCATTTTACAGGTGTGGAAAGACCTCTTACATAATTTGCCCCAAATTACACAGTAAGGAACATACCTAAACATGCATATGCAATTTAGCAACCCAGTATGTGCATGAATGATTGGCTAATTTTCCACAAAGATCAGCATCTTCTGCTTAAGGAGATGGGGAAAAACCCTGAAGTTAAGAGCCTCTGAGGCAGGCTGTCTGGGTTCATATCTTGGCCCTGGCACTCAATACTTGTGTGACTTGGTGCAAATTACTTAGCCTGTGTACCTCAGTTTATCAGTTACAAAATGAGGATAATATTACTCTGAGGATTAAATGAGTTAAAAAAGAACACACTCAGAACAGGCCAGGTCCAGAGTAGACCCAATAAAAAGTTGATGCTTTCATTATTGCTTTTGTTGTTTCCTTAGGTGCTTAATACTTGTTGTCTCATTTAATATTCACAACTGCTCTCTGAAGTAGATAGTATTGTTCTTATTTTCCAGATGAGAACACAGGCTCAGAAAGGTTTAGTAACTTGGCCATGGTCACACAGCTAAGTAAGTAGCAGAATCAGGTTTGAACTCAAGTCTGTTTGACCTTATGCTAAATAAATACCCCACCCTCACCAACAGGGAGGAAGGCCAGGGAAGCTATTAAATCAGACTCTTTTAAGGGTTTTTGGCCTCTGACAGAGAACTCATTTCGCAGTACACTGTATCTCACAGTACCACCGCCCAAAGGAAGATGACAGTAATTGCCAGCCTTTGGGAATACCATGTGAATTATTTTATTTATTGAAGATAGTTCAACTCACAAGTATGGCCAGTAGTCATCTGCAGTGGATCCAGCATCAAACTGCTAGCGGTAACTCGAGCAGTTTAATTTATACCATAAACAAACAGATTTACTAGGAATATCAGGACCCAAACATGAAGTGGAGTTTAGTGTGTGGAACACATCCTTACTTTGAAGTTCTAGAGGTCAGGGGGTTGCAGGGTCCAGTAACCGATCTGGATAGTCACCTCCTTGAGACTGGTGACCACATCCATGGTGCCTGGCCCTGCAGTCCCTGGCACTCGTGATGTTGCCCCAAGAGGAGCTAAAGCAAGATGCAGGAACCACGAGCAAGGTGTGCAGGAAGGTTCTGTCCTTGGCAGAAGTCAGGCCTCATTACAGTTCTAAGTTCTGTACATGCCCCAGACCCTGCCAGATAACCTTCTGGTGTGAAAGAGCAAGGAGGCCTTTGAAACCTAGAGGGGTGCCCTGGATAACCCAAGGGGCCTGCCTGGCCTCCACTGCCTTTGATACTGTGGGTTTGTGATGAGCTGTGGGAGGCTGCTCAGATTGAAGCAGGGGTTCTGGAAAGGATGTCTTGGCTTGAAATAACCCAAGTTGTCTCAAAACCGAAGGCAACAGCGTTAGGACTCTTCATCTCCATTTGGAATTTCCCCTTTTCCTGCCCCCATCCTTTCAAGGTTACAAACCAAAACAGCATCCTACAAACCGGAATAAATAATATCAGTAGCCAAATAGTTCTACAGCAAGTCAGGTATGTTCTTTCCTTTAGAAAAAGATGCCTTCCTTGGCCTTATTGTACTTCTTGAGTGCCCGGGTTCACCCAGTCTCATAGTGATGACTGAGTTTGACAGTACCTCTGGTGGAAGAGCAGTCTTTTAAATTAAAGCATACAGTTTTATAATACAAATCATATTGATATTAGAAAGTTTGCTATGTCTGAATAGCCAAGAAAACTGATGAGTTTAAGGGCTGATGAGTTCAAATTAGTATTTTCTTGATCAAGTCATGAATTAATAGAATGCTTGAACCTCAAATTTTAAATTTTTTAAAACCTGGATTTTCAGTGGTTTGGGTTTTATTTGCATATTTGAGAAAGTCATCATTAATCTTCTAGCCTTTGATTCTTTGTTAGAGTGTTACAGAGATCACACACCTGCAGTTAGCTAATACAGCACCACCTCATGTGAACTCTGAGACAGGAATAGCATCAGAAGAGGATTCTTTGGGAAACCAGTCTGATGAAGGTCCCTCCCTGCAGGACTTTTCAGAGCATTGAATGTCGCTGGTACAGTGAATCTCCACACGGAGATAGTGTCTATCAAATCATTTTGCCCACAGAGCAGCTGCCAGGACTAGTCTAGCAAGAAACACTTTGGGAACCATCAAGCCAGAGGCAGACACCACCCGCTGTAGCCTGCCCTACAGAGCTGAAGGAACTCAAGAACCTTTTAGAGAACCGCAGGGTGTACAGGGCCAGAGACACAGAAACGCACTAGAAGATGCTAGCAAACACCCCGCCATTCTATTTGATAAAACTCATGCAGAATTAAGTGGAGACAATCACAGAGGGACTGGAGATCAGAAAACATAGGTTCTGGTCTTAGCTCTGACCCAGGTTGTGACCTCTTGGGGTCTTATTCTCATCTCTAAGATGAAGGTTTTGGTTCTAGATGATTTCCGATCATCTCTAGCTCTAGAATCCAGTGAGCCAGGATCAGTGACACCTATTAGCATAGCAGTCTTACTACTATACTAATATGTAAAACCCTGTGTTAAAAAACACACCTAGTGCAAATCCATGCAGGGCAGCCCAAGCCAACGTGGAGGGCAGAGAACTTCAAAGTCAGGCCTCTATTTAGACAGCTTACACATTTGGGAATCCGTCATGTTCTGGTGACAACCTGAAGGTCATATTTGTAGACGCATCATGCCAATGATAGATGACTGTGTGTTTAGTTGAAAAAGACCCGTTCTGTTCAAATCCATTATAATCATTTAGGCTACACACAACTTTTTAAACAAGCAAAGTCATTTTTAGGTAAAATGTGGCTTTGCCATTTCAGAATATATGTGAATTCTTTCCCTTTTTATTTATTTTTTTAACTTTTTTTTTTTGGCCAAGGAGCAGTTCAGACACGTAACATTGATTTTTAACACAGCAGGAGACGGGGGTAAGCCCTTGACTGGCCAGCTATGTCACAAGGTGAATCCTTGCCCATCTCTGGGTAAGTTCTGTCTGGGAAGATGTGCAAGGGGAAGGATGGGGGTGCAGAGGAAGCTGGTAGAAGTTCTCCAAGCTCTCTCCTGGCTCTAAACAGCTGTGATTCTGTTTTTTTGTGTTTGGTTTTTCCTTGTATCTGAGGCATTTTCCATAGTGTCTTGTACCTTCTCCTATTTTAACACTGATTGTGTTTAAATGATCATTTGTTGACCCTTGTGGCTGCCTAGACTACTGGCTCTTTTGAGAGTAGGGACTGAACCTAGTTTAGCTTGGCATTCATCTTTTTTACAATAGGACTTAATGAAAAAATGGACAATCTAGTCCTACCTGTGTTATCTTCTCTTAGCATTGTTAAGCCAGAAATCCTTTTCAGTTACCCAAGCTTAAGTCTGACCATAGTAAAATTATTCCTTCCCAGGCTACCAAATGTTCAAATTCAAAAGGAGGTTCCTCCAATCCTTTGGTTTTGGTGATAATGATCATCCAAGGTACTCTGAAAATCAGGCCACCACCAGAACTTCCTCAAAGTCTTCTCGGCCGGGCTGTTCCAACCTCCATTGAAGCTTTCTCCTGCCCAGGTGTGACTGTGGTGGCTCGGTACCGTGTGTCCGCTTACAGCACAGACTGGGCAGTCCCGGTGCTGGAAGGATGAGCGTTGTTGTTTCCTAATGCTCACCTAGACCTCTCAGCCATGCCTGCATGAGCCACTCATCATTGGTGTGCTCACTGATCATCTGTCTCCATGCTGGGACGTAGGCTCTGTGAGCACATCATTGCTGTAGCCTCGGTTCCTAGAATAGTGCCTGGCACTCAGTAGGTCCTTATTAGATGTTCGTTGTTGAATGGACATTGTGGAAGGTGAATGACTAGCCAGGGACTGGATGAAGTCATATGGAAGGCTCTCTCCAAAGCCTGCTGCTCGCTGAATGAATCAGCTCAAGCCACATGTCCCACTGTGCACGGCATTGCACCGAACTGGAAACTCGTTTCCTGCTCTCAGATGACTTCAGAGTGAAATGTTTTCCAAACTAATGTTGATTTTTGGCCTTACATAAGTTTTAGTAGAAGTTTACGCTCGTGGGTGGATTTTGTTCTGTATTCCTCTTAAGCCCTTAAGCTGTGGGCTCACCTGACAGGGCAGGTAGTGCCACTGCCGGACATATCTCAGGGGCAGTATGGGGAGTAAAACAGTGACTTTTTCCCAATTCCATTTTTTTCGTAGAATGAGGAATTATACAGTTGGCTGTCTGTATCCGTGGGTTCTGCATCTGCAGACTCAGCCAACAGCAGATCAGAAACATTGGGGGGAAATAAAAGTTCCAAAAGCAAACCTGAATTTGCTGTACACTAGCAACTATTTCTACTTTGTATGTGTCGTCTCCTGCTAAGAAGACACCGTTACTATCTCCACTCTACAGATGAGCAAGCTGAGGCTCTCAGAGAAAGTCATTGGCATTGCTTTGTACCCTTAATATCAGGAAAATGAGAAAAGATAATGAAAATTTTATAAACTAGTAAAAAGTATTTTTATTCTAAGGATAGTCTTAACTTCACTAAAAAGCATTGTTTTTTTTCTTAAAATTCCCTAGAAGCTAGAACTCTAACATCCGTTTTCTTTATTAAGTATAAATAAATCTCAAACACAAATCTATGATTCTATTACCTGTCTGTGTGCACATGAAGCTTATGTGCACATACCGGGGGCTGCTACTTGAAATGAGGAACACAGACTAGCGGGTATCTCCCCAAACTCCTCTCCCAGTGCAGGAATGCTCTCCCTCCCCTCTGGAATTCCTACCACAGTCTCAGGCTCAGCTGGAAAACTTCCTTTGATGGGCCTTTCCCATTCTTTAAGCTGATTAACTCAAGTTGGTTAGACTTCTTCCCATCCAGCCCCACCTGCCCTCTCCTTGAACCTTAATCACACACCTAATTCTTTTCTTCAAATGGTACTGATTCCCTCTCACCTGACAGCTCACCAACTATTTAAAGAAAATAACTGTATGCCTTTAAATTTTTCTTCATCTGACCAATCATTGGCTGTAATTTTCCTGACTCAAAGGAGTCCCATTTGTTCTCAAGGCTGGAGGAATTACCCTTGGAGATAAAGGATACATGTACATGTAAAGAAGTTAGCTCCGTGTCCTGCTGACAGAATTATTCTCTAATTAAGCTGGAGGTAAGAATTCCAGTTGTTCACAGGGCAGACACAAATCATTTTAGCCCCATCTGCAATCATATATTGGTGACTGCCAGAGACATTTTAAGGAGAAAATGGATATGGTTATTTTGGTAATTAGAATGGTTCCCCTCCTTAGCACTGTATTTCAGTAGATGTTCTGCTTTTTCATTTGGGATAAAGATGCTTTGTGCTTGCATAGCACTCTATGAAGATTTTCACACTCAGCTCTTATAATCACCTGAGAGATAGACGGGTTTGGGGTGATTATCCCATTTACACAGGAGGTAACTGGCCCCCATATGGTCTGGAGTTGTAAAAGAATCCTATAGGGCTGGCTCAACGTTTCACCCAGTTCTTTCCTCCCCTAAGGCCTAGAATAGCAGTGAGAGCTCTGTCTACTGTTTTGCTTGCCCATGTGTTCATTCATTTAATAGGTGGGTTTTTTTTTTAAGTACTTGATCTGTGCTAGTTATACACTGATATTAAAACAATCTTTTTCTGTAGAATGTTCATTATACAGTTTCTTGCAGGTTCCCTTGTATATCTTGGGCTAAATAATCCAAGTTTCCCCTTAATCCATTTCCTTTTGAAAGGAGAGGTCAGGCGAGCAAGCTCATTGTTTCTCCTGGGCCTCATTCTTTAAGATTGGCTTAAATGTAACTTGTAAGTCTGCATTCCGGGAAATGTATTGTCAGATCTTTCTAGAGTCTTGCCTGTCTCTCTAAGACTCTATTTGCACATGGCAGTCATGGATGGAAGTCTTTTCCCTTTGAAATAGCATGTCAACAAATATTTTTTGCCTTAATCTCAACGATCTGTATGAGTCTGTAGAATTACTGTGGCTCACATTGATAAGCTGTTAAATTCTAACCCTGCATGGATAGAGAAAGGAAAAGAAAGAAACCCTTTGCCACAAGAAAATAGATGACAGCTCCTTGCTAGATGATGTTTTAAATTTATTTTCCTGTAGGAGTCACAGAAAGACTCAGATTGCATCTTCAGCAGGGCAGGCAGGGTTGAAGAGGAAAGATGTCAAGGCAATCTCAAACTTTCTCATTTGTTCATTTAACAAACATTTGTTCAGTACCAGCCATGAATTAAATATAGTCTGTTCCCAAGAGAAGGCAGCCTAGTGGAGTAGACATTAGTAATTGCAGTATAGTGTGAGAGTTGGTGGGTTTGAGGTATAAAAAGGTAGTATAGGCCTTGAGGACTGGCTGGACATGTAGCTGCAGGGTTGGGCGAGACCCTGATTGCTAAAGTGGGCCTCACAGGCTATCTTATCTCCAGGCTGTAAGGGTGGGCCTGCCACTCAAGGTTAAGGGAGCATTCTAGATGGTGCATTCTGATAGAGACAAACATAAAGTGGAAGATGAGGTTGAAGGCAAGGAGACAGGTGGGAAGGCAAATGCCCTTGTGCAAGAGATCGTGAAAGCTACAAGTGAGGCTGAGGCATGAGGCAGTAGGATGGACAAGAGGAGACAAGTAATAGGACTTGATGTGGAGAATGAGGCAGGGCGAGGAGTCGGGGGTGACAGCTGGGTTTTGGATTTGGGTGACTTCCTGCCATTTACTGAGAGGGAAAAGTACAGGAGGCCTATGCTGAGGGCTGGCAAGAGGAGGAAAGATGGCAAATTCCATCAGGGGTAAGCTGAACGGGAAGTACCTGAAGGAAGCAACAGAGAAAGGTATGAAAGACTAGGGGAGAAAAGTCCAGTGCTTCTTTCTGTGAAGGACCAGTGTTTTTTAGTGTTTTGTTTCTTTGTTTCAATTTCCAATGGATTGTATAGGATACCTGGCACAATGAGTAGCTGCTTGGACCACACCCAGTTTCCACTCAGACCTGATCATACACAGCTCCCAAACTTGCCAAGAGTCTGACCAATAAGAAAAATCCACAGATCCGCATGCTTGATTATGTCATAAAGTTTCTAGAAGCTTACTTTCAATTTCTTTCCTTATCTCATCATGGACTGGCCTAGTCCATAGATCCACTTTGAGTAGCACTGGTCTAGACTAAGGTATGTATAGGCTGAAGACACAGATTTGGAAGTTAGCATTAGAGGTAGTTGAGGCCAAGGACAGGGGTGTGATTGCTGGAAGATTGTTAAGGGCTGGGCCATGGACAACCACCATTCAACCCCGTGAAAATGCCAACGTCTAAGGCAGAGGTTCAAACTTTTCCCATAAAGCGTCAGTTTAGTGTTTTAGGTTTCGATGGCCACATACAGCCTATCACAGCGACTCAACTCTGACCTTGTCATTTGAAAGCAGCTCTACCAGTTTCCAGCCCTCAGCACTACAGGGAACGGGGGCCGGAAAATTCTTTGTTGTGGGGGCAGTGTCCTGTGCGTCATAGAATGTTCATTTAGCCGTGCCTCTGACCTCTGTCTACTAGATGCCAGTAGATGCCACCACCCCCAGTCATGAGAATCAAAAATATGTCTAGACATTGCCAAATGTCACCTGCGGGGGTGGGGGTAGGGGGGATGGGACAGAATCACCCTCAGTTGAGAACTACTGAGCTGAAGGTAGTACATTAAAAAATAAGCACTGGTGTGTTCCAATAAAACTTTATTTACAAAAACAGACACAGGGTTGGATTTGACCCACCTACCATAATTTGCAGACCCTTGATCTAAGGGATGGGCATAGGGAAAACTAAAAGGGCTTATTCAATAAAATTTAAGGGCCTCTTGTGTTTGCAGCCCAAGAGGAGGCTCTGTAAGTGATCCAGCATAAAGAAGAGACTGTTAACAACAGCGGCTCCTTTTTTATAGCACCTTTGCCTACCTTATTCTTATTGAGCTTACTACCTACCAGAAGATATCAGACCCAAAATCACAAGAGAACAGGAAAGAAAACAAATATAAGC
The DNA here is from genome assembly GCF_949774975.1 of Lagenorhynchus albirostris. Lineage (NCBI taxonomy): Eukaryota > Metazoa > Chordata > Mammalia > Artiodactyla > Delphinidae > Lagenorhynchus > Lagenorhynchus albirostris. Next base: position 59,563,419 of record NC_083107.1, read on the forward strand.
TCTTTAGGAGCCCTAAGAAAACCTCCAAGCAAGGCAGTAATGAGCCTGGATTGCGTGAGGTGAGTTTAAGAATTTCTCCAGGAAGGAAGTGACTGAAGCAGGTCTTGGAGGATGTTATGAATAATGGTTGATGGTAAAGAGGTGGGAGGACAATTCACGTAAGGAACACAGGTTTCTTAGTTTCAGAAAGTCAGGAGGGAAGTCACGTGTCAATAGCAAGGGAACGGAGCCATTGTCCCGGCGAAAGCCCTGTGGGTGTACAAGGCGCCCCGATGCATGGCCACGATGCACGTGTTTCCTCTGGGAAAATAATTACCAGCACTTAACGCTTTTTTCTAAGAACAGGATATTTTTTTTTTCTCCTTGAGACTCAGGGGCTTTTATTACCTCAAAATTTTAATCTCATGGCTTTTATTTCACATGAAGTCAAATCCCTTTTGAGATTCTTTGACAAGGGCAAAAATACTGAAAATTCCTAGTGAGTTGGAAAGGCTGGTATCTGGGACCATTTTATTCATTCTTAGTTAATGACAAGGTCAGGTTATCATCTCTGCCTCTCACTGATGTTGAGATCATAGTGTATCATTTCCTCTTGGTGCTATCAGACTTCAGGACAGATAGCCTGGAATAGACACTCCCATTCTCAACCCACTTCCACGGCAGTCACGTTAGTTATCAAATCAGCAGTGGTTAAAAGCACAGACTGTGGAGTCCAGCCATAGCTGAAATCCTGGCTCCTCCATGTTTATAACACAGTGGGGTTTGCCGTGGAAGTAGGTAGAGAATGCACTGGCCACTGCCAGGTTCCAAACATACCCAGTGTTGGTGTGATGCAGAGGAGCCCCTGCAACGAGTGTGGACGATTGTCAAGGGCCCTAGCAGGATGGGAGGATGGCATGGAAATCCCTATCTGTCCCTTCATCCTGTTAGGGAAGGAAGAGTAGTCAAGAGACCTAAATTACATGTGCTCTGAAGACAAAGGACGAAGAACACCATACCATATGTAGTATGAGTCAAGTGACCATAGTCTGAATTTCTGGACACCTGTCAAACCTGTTTGGATCACTTGATATTCCTATTGCCATAGTTGGAGTTTTCATAGAATAGTTACTGACTTAAATATTAGGGTTTTTTTTTCTTTTTATTTTTTTGGTGAGCAGCTAAGCAACTTTACAAGTTATTTGATTTGAGCTGAGTTTTCAGATTTGAGCCAATTCCCGGCTGAATGTTGCTGACAACTTCAGGGTGAGATTCTCATCCTTTATTGATATTGTCCTTGCAGCTTCACAAACCAGGTCAGATCCATTAGTTCTAGAAGCATGGGAGCAGTTCACAGGAATGGTCTTATTTGATTCATATCCACCAGCTAGTGCCTCTGCCTTGGTCCTTCTGCCCAGCCCTGAGGCTGAGTCCCTTGTAAAACTCGTCATGGTAAATGAGCCAGGCCCTTCTCCTGCCTCGTTATAACTGCCAGGGCTCCACATCCGTCTTGAGTCCTCCTCAATAACTCATTTTAATAGGGAGAAAGGTTGAAATGGCCTCTCTTCAAAAGTGCAGGGTTGGTACTTTGAGGTGGATGCTCTGTCTTCCAATTTTGCTTCTAAAAACCCTTTCAAACAGTACAATTAGATCCTATAAATGTGAGAAGTGTATGCACATTAGCAGTGAGTCTCCCATATGGTATTTGTGGGTCTCTATATAATCAGGGTTGTAAAAGAAAAATAAATACAAGCTGTAGCTGAATCATAAACGAGAAGTCCCTTTATAAATAATTGCGGGTTGAGATGTAGCATAGACTTTGAGTGGGTCTATAAAATAGTCCGCTCAGTCTGGCTATAAGTTCATTTGCATGACAGCCAGGCGGCTGGGAACTAAGCTAATGGCGTTTTATAGCCTTGCAGCATATAGCTATGTCCTCAGTTCAGATAATATGGGGAGAGGATAAGAATCTAAAAATAGAAAAGGCATCTTTTTATCTTCTCGTGGGTGGAGTAAAACAGACTAAAAATATGAAAAGCATCCCTTCAGGATGCCATTTACCAGGGTATTCTCTGGTTACATTTATTTCTGTCTTAGATTTTCATGTAAGTTCAATGTTGGATCTCTAGTAGTATGATTTTTTTTTCTCTTTGAATTTTAAAATACTTTGATCCAGAGACACACTCCTACAGAGGTTTGCAAAAGGATTGGCATGAGTGCCCTCATCGTCATAATATTTTAGTATTTCTGATACAGAAGGTTGTCTGGTCATCCCTATATTAGTAATAACTGCTGTCTTCAAATGGAAAGTCTTCTAGGAAAAGTCTGTGTTTTTTAATGGGTGAGTGTGATGTGGAGCCATAAGGAAATGAGCAGTGATAGTTTTCCCCTGTGGGACACTCAAAATGAATAGGGACGAGACCCCACCCACTGTGCACATCTCAGATGCTCAGGGGCAAGGCTGCTGCCCGGTGACATCCTCCATGCATGCCCGGTACACTGCCCCGTTCCCACAGCAACCCATTCCATCTTGCCAGAACCCTGGGTTCTCCCTTAGAGGATCCAAAAGCTGTTTCCCTGTAGCTTCTGCTTTTGTAGCCCTAGGGCCTCTCATACTGAACAAGTTAATCCCTTTTCCACTACAGTTCAGTGAATCCTTCAGATCCCTGAAGATTCATTTTCCCTCAGTATTTGAGTTTTCTTTAAGCTGCTCCGCCTCACCTTCTCACGTGTCCTGACGGAGTCCCTTTGTCTCCCTATTGGACTCCTGGGAACCTGTAGGAACATGTTCCAGGTCACCTTTATCCCTTTAAAGTGTGAAGCCCAGGGTGAAATACACTTTTCCAGGGCTCATCGCAGTGGAATTGACTTCCCTATGTTGGCAACGGAGAGCAATACCCCAGAGATGGTTGTGGGTGTAAGGGGTGGCGGGTTCTTGGCCATGCCACCATCCTTCCCTGGGACTGTTGCCTCAGGCACAAAGGAGGAATAACCAAGTATTTTTGCTTGGGGCCCAGATGGTGCAGCGGTGCTGCATCTGGGTGCTAGGAAGAAGGGCATGCTGATTCAACACTGAGACAAAGCGAAAAGTGATAGGAAGTTAGGGGGTCTTGGAAGGACGTGACAACTAAGCAAGAAAGGGGAAGTCCAGTGCAGACTCACTTCCTGCAAGCTGAAGAAAGGAAAAGGCCCACAGGTCCCCCAGGACAGCCACACACACACATGCCTCCCCCCCACCTGCCCTGTTTTTATGCATGTGTGTTTTAGATTAACATTGCAACCTATTGTGCAGGATGCAAGAACCTTTTTATCCTCTCTGTCCCCTAAGAATTAATCTAAAAACAATTAGTAGACAAACCAAACATTCCTTTCTTAAAATAAATGGAATTTTTAAAAATCTCAACCCCTTTGTTCTTTTCAGAGCCCTGTGAGTTGCCAGTACTGTCAACTCTGGTCATCCAGGGACTGATTTTTGAGTGTGTGACTTTTTCATAACCCTTTGCTTTTCTCCCCCACCTCCTGGCTGCTGCCCTGTTTTGGTCTTTTCAGCATCATTCTCTTTACCAAAAGGATGATAAGGAAATGAAGGGAAGGGTGGCCACTTCAGTTTTTTTCTTCATTGAATTATTATTTCTGTGTTGATTTCTCTTGTTAGCACTGTCACTTATGCTTAAATCAGTCACATGTAAGAAACTGGAATTGTCTGGCCTGGTACAGGAATGACCACCTGACACTGCCTTTCTTATCAAAACCATGCTTTCAACTTCCTCCTGAGTCCTTTTGTGTCTTGGAACCCTTGAGCTTCTCACAAGTTCCTGTGAGTGGGGGTCTGTGCCTTTGCAGCTGGACTTCTCGCCCACACATCTGCCGGACATCCTCTCTAACCTTGATAGACGGTGACAGGCGACTGACTGGGGAGTTGAACCCTTTTGTTGGCCAATCTCTCCTCTCCAGTGCCCAGGAGCTGGAACCTTTGTTTTCAGAGGAATCTATAATTTCCAAGATGAATATTACCTCAAATGTCATCTAAGCAGGGGAAGAGGAGCAAACAGTGATCTAAGAACTTCCGGAGAACGGAATCAGCAATCTTGGAGAGTTCAGATTTCAGGGTCAAGGGCAGCGTTTTGAGAAAGGTCTACACATAGGATGGTTTCTTTTTCTCTCTCTTTTTCTTTCTTTCTTTCCTTTCTCCCTCCAGTCCTTCATCCCTTCCTCCCTTTCTTCCTTCCTCTTTCCAAGACGGTGGGAGTGGAGGAATGATGGCAATGTAGGAAAGCTGGAGAGCAGGAGAGTCCCAAGTGTGGAGAATTGTTGATGGTGGTAGAGTCCTGACCGATACGCAAAGGCTGGAAATGCTCTTCATTTGGATCTTGGAACACCCAGGAGGGCTGGCTCTCCAGTTCTGGTCAGGCCTGTAAGCCCTTTTGGTTTAGCTCTTCCTGTCTTCTTCTCCCGCTTCCTCCTCCTGGGTGTCCACCTGACTCAGGCTCTCCCTCTGATTCATCCCTTGCTCTGTCTGCTACTACGTGGGTCAGCCACCAGCAGCCTCCAGGAGCCCAAGTCTCCTTTTCAGAAAATGGTGAGGAGGGACGGGATTTCGTGTTGTGGCCTTTAGGACCATTCCATCATAAAATGCTGCTCATCTGCATCACCACCACCTCTCAGAGAAGGAGCTATACCCCTGAGCCCCAGTACCTCCACCTGCCTGTGCTTCCCTCCACATGGGTACCCTGCCACCCACACCTTCCCCAGCATCCTGGGGCTCTTCCCTCTTCTCATTTCCTTCTGACGAAAAACCTCTTCTGAGATCTTTTCCATCCTACAAATACAGACTAGTGGAGCCTCTTTGGTGAAGGCCTGATCACCACAGAAAGGAATGATCTGTCCCTTTGACAAGCTCAGGTGAGATGAGGCTCAGCCCTCTCGTGAGGCCTTCTGCCTTAAGATTTTGGCTTTTGAACTCACTTTCCCATAATATTTTTTGCATTATGATCAGTGACTTATGGGTTCGGTAGACTTTTTAGGACCTACGTATAAAATTGTCTCTGCAGGAAAGTGCAATCTGAGCCCGAAACAACCCTCGTACTTATTTTTTTTAAATAGCTAATTCATGCACGTAGTTCAGAAATCCAAAATCATGAAAGGATGTACAGTGAAAAGTTTCTCTTCCACCCTTAGCCCCTTCCATCTACTTCCTGGTGGTAGTAGGGATGGTGAGGTGGTGGGCACCTCACCATTATTTCCTGTGTATGCTTCCAGAGAAAGCTTATCTACATACAAGCCAGTACAGATGTTATCTACACACTTTTGCACCTCTCTTTTTTTTCCTTTGAAGATATAGGTCTTTGAAGTTCTTTCTATATCAGCATATAAAGAGCTGCTTCCTCCTTTTCTAGGCCTGTGTAATATTCATTTGTACAGATGCACCTTAATTTGTATAAACAGTCCTCTAAAGGTGGACAGTTAGGTTGTTTCCAATTTTTTTTTTTTTTTTGGCCGCACCGCATAGCTTGTGGAATCTTAGTTCCCCGACCAGGGATTGAACCCGGGCCCCTAGCAGTGAAAGCTCCATGTCCTAACCACTGGACTACCAGGGAATTCTCAGTTGTTTCCAACTCTTGGCTGTTATAAACTATGCTGGACCGACAACACTGTATATGTATTATTTCCTTATTTCCCGTATACGTAAATTGGATAAATCTCTGTAAGTGGAATTCCGGGGCCTAAGGAATGTGATTTGTAGTTTTCATAGATACTGCATTCCACTGAGGTTAGACCTGTGCATGCTTCCCCACTCTTATCAGCCCATCGTGTTATCACATATTTGTATCTTAAAGAGGCTTTGGAAGGAACCCCCTTCATCATTTGGGAGCTGACTGACTTCCCAGGGAGTGTGCTCCTTAAATGGCAAGACCCCCATGTCTGGAGCCCATGCCCAGCCACTTGGCTTAGTGCCTAGTAGCTGTGCGGCCTTGGCAAAGCCTGTGCCTCGATGCTTCGTCAGTAAAATGGGGGTGTTAACATGTGTTCTTGTGAGTGAGCTAGAACACACCAAAGGTTGGAACAGTGCCTAGCACATAGAGGTGTTCTCAATAAACATTTCTTGTCATATGACACGTTGGTGGTTCCCATGAGATGCACACATACCCTCTCCAGGACCAGGCACTTTGTTCCCAGTGAAGAAACCACCCTACAGTTTCCTGCTTTAGCAACAGCATAGAAGTTGTTGAGCAGTCAGCCTGGGGCATGGCTGTCCACTGACTGATAAGCCAAGGAGCCCAGAACATTCGGAAAGCAGAAAGGAGGGGAGGAAGCAGTCAGGGTATTGGATTGTCTCTCCCAGGATCAAGCATGGTTGCCCCTGAGCTGGAGGAGGAAAGATAACAGATAAGATAGATGGATGGGTCAGAGCTCTCAGATATTTTCCCAGCACCATGTCACAAACATCAACTTGTCTAAAGTTGTAAAACTGACATTTTTGCACCAAATTCCCTTAACTTCCAATGAATTGGAGGGCTCCCAGCCCTGGCACACAATAGAAATTCAATACAAATTACTGTTTCCAAAGTCCTAGAAGCCTCCATCCCTGTCATGCAGTAAATACTATGTAAATATTTGTAGAAAGAAAGAAAAATGCCTTTTAAGGTATCTCCTTTCTTTTCCCACTCCTGATAATCTACTGCCTGCAGCTTATCTAGCCTCTGCTCACCAACCCTTTTCTTACTTTTTTCTTTGTTTTTTTGTTGCTTGTCTCCCACCTTTGCATCCACTCCACTGACATAAAACCCAGCTTCTACCAGGTCGAGCAAGCCTCTGCTGAGGGGCCTGCAGGGCCCATGGCCATGGCTGTGGCCAGGCAGGGACTGAGGACTGGGCCTTCCAAGTGTAGCAGGCATACCCTCTACCTTTTCTCCTCACTTTTGCTCCCCAATATCCCCAGTTGCTGTACAGGTAAAAGGTGAATGTGAGTGATCCAGTCAGAGGAGCAGAGAAGCACTCTAGCTGCATCTTCGTGCTATTTTTGTTTTTCTAAAGAATCTGAAATGAATGCCATGCCTTGGTTCTGGCCTTGCATAACCCTGGCTCCACCAGCTGACCACATGCAGCCCTCACATGCCTTGGAGTTGCAGTGGACACACTGTATCTTTCCATGGCAGCTGCCCTCCTGGCCTTGTGCACTGAGGACACAGCTCCAGTGGGCAGCTGTTCTTCGGGGCTGCCCCCCACCTTCTGCAGGCCCAGCGCCCTAGCTGCTTCTGCAGGTGGTCATCATACTGTGCCTAGAGGGGCAGGGAGGCGACACCAGGCACCCTGGGTGGCAGGGGCCCTGGGCTGTTGTGCACTTAGAGGGGAAGGACATTGATGTTTTAGCACGAAGACCCAGGGCTTCCACTTCTGTTACTATTACAAGACCCAAATTAGAGTTAAAACTATGAGAATGTCAGACTCACAAGCATGTCTTCCCATGCTAGGGTTCCCCATCTACTCACTTGGTATCAAGCATCTCTTTTAGTAACATGGTATCTCTGTGCCTTCCTAATCTGAAGTGGGAAGGCCAACCCACCAGGCACCTCCGGGGAGTGTGTGGTCTTATCTGGCAACTTCCAGGGTAGCCTGCACTGGGTGCAAACCCTCATGCCACCTTGGCCTCCTCCCCATTCCCAGAGCCAGGGTAGGGGTGGTCTCTCCAGCTCATCCTTCTCTGCCTCCTTAGGCCTGGGTGCCTGCCACTTCCCAAACAGAGCTACTTGTTACCTGGCTGGAGCAGAGTCCTCACCATCTGCCACAGGCAAATGAATTTAAAACTGTTGCTGAAAGGAAAAAAATATGGGACAGATATAGACGGCCTCCAGCTGCTACAAAGCAAATGTGGCTCTCAAGCCACCATCTAACCCAGCCCTCCTTTTTTTTATTTGCTCTGCGGCCAGGGGGAGGAGAGCCCAATGGGAGAGGTCACAGCAGAGCCATTTTAGGAATTCCCACAGTGGCGAAGGGTTTAGCTTCTCCATGTCAGCTGATGTGACTGAAGAGTTGGAGGATTATTTTCAAGAGATGAAGAGGTTCTCATCTGTAAAACGAGAGCCCCAAACCTTCTTGTAGCCCATCACTTCTAATTGTGTCATATAGCATGTGCAGGGAGAGTGTGTTAGCTTTCTACGTGGGTAACAAATTACAAACATAGTGGCTTACAGCCCTACCTGTGTTCTGTCTCACAGTGTCTGCAGGTCAGAGGTCCAGGCAGGGCTTAGATGCATAGTCTCATCAGGCTGTAAACTAAGGGTTGGAGTTATGGTCTCATCGGAGGCTCAACTGGGAAAAGATCCACTTCCAGGTTCCCCCAGGTTGCTGGCAGAATTCATTTCCATATGCCCTCTCTCAGTGGCTTACTTTTTCAAAACCAGTAAAGGGAGCCTCCCTCCAGTCTGCTAAGACGGAATCTTTTATAATGTAACCTCATCAGGGCTGTGACATCTCATCACCTTGTTTAGAAGCAACTCGCAGGTTCTACCCACAAAGGCATTAACACTAGGCGGCCACTTACTTGGAACCCTGCCTACCACAGGGAAAGGATACAAGCTTATCAGCAAATGTTTCTAAAGTATTCTCAAGTGAAGACCCAACCTATTATGTATGATCACACTTTTCTCTTTGAAAAAGAAGCAGTTTTGTTCTTTTCCTTCCATTTCAGAATGTCGCCAAATCCTGAATTTATTTTTTGCTTTTCACAATCTTTTTATTTTATTTTATATTGGAGTATAGTTGATAAACAATGTTGTGTTAGTTTCAGGTGTACAGCAAAGTGATTCAGTTATACATATATATGTATCTATTCTTCTTCAAATTCTTTTCCCATTTAGGTTAAAATCCTGAAATTTTTGACAGCCCCGTTCTCTCTGCCACAACTTGATTGCAGCTCCAACTTCCATAATGGCTTTATGTTACTGAGAAAGGGTGTTCCTTTTTTTTGACTTCCAAATCTCAGTTTTCTCAACTGTAAGAATGCATTTTCACTGAGATTTTGTTGGATACTAGCTTCACTGTCACTTAGTAAATGATATTTCCAGTTCCTTTCCTTATAGGACTTCATTGTATTGCATTTTTATTTATATAAAGAAGTCAATCAACAACAAAATATTCTTCGTCTTGCTAGTGTGAACGCCAATGCAAGAGAGAAAATATATTTTAAAACAAAGTCAGTTGTGTCTAAGGAGCTGAAATCACTCTGCTCATGTGCAGAGAGCAGTTCTTATAACAGAGGAAAAGGACTAAAATCTCAGACGTATCCAGAAAATTGTGTCCATGACCATGTTTAAAAAGTGCTGATGTCATATGTTTGGGTTTTTTAATCTCTCTTTATCTCCCTTTTTTCTTTTTTCCCCTGAAGTAAGACTAAGATTAGTGGACCCTTGTTAAGATCAAAGTTTTTATCCTGCTTAATGGAGAGAAACAAAATAAAGTTTGGCTTCAGATGGGAACTGGTCCTGCCATTATTTACAGGCTCTTGAAAAAGTGAAAAAGTCAAGCCCAAGTGATCCCTGAAGGGTCAGCTAATTATAACCTGCTTTGGTTTCTCTTCCAGGTTTCTCCATGCTGTGGAAGGGACTGGCGGATGTAACCGGCTCTCCAGAAAGCCCTGCTTGGCTGTAAGTCCAGGAAGGCCTCTTAGACCTCCATCTCATTTCAGAGCCACTTCTGAGCTACTTGAGAAAAATGATGTGACAGTTCCTATCAAAAAGGATATTGGGAAACATATAACATCTGTGAAGAAAGTCGCCCTTTTCCCCTTTTGCAAAATCAACATCCTCAAACTCCAAAATGCCAGCCAAGACCCCAATTTACCTGAAAGCTGCCAATAACAAGAAAGGAAAGAAATTTAAACTGAGGGACATCTTGTCTCCAGATATGATCAGCCCTCCCCTTGGAGACTTCCGCCACACCATTCACATTGGCAAAGAGGGCCAGCACGATGTCTTTGGAGACATTTCCTTTCTTCAAGGCAACTATGAGCTTCTACCTGGAAACCAGGAGAAAGCGCGCATGGGCCAGTTCCCTGGGCATAACGAGTTCTTCCGGGCCAACAGCACCTCCGACTCCATGTTCACAGAAACGCCCTCTCCGGTGCTCAAAAATGCCATCTCCCTCCCAACCATCGGAGGGTCCCAGGCACTCATGTTGCCCTTGTTGTCACCGGTGACATTCAGTTCCAAACAGGAGTCCTTAGGGCCGGGAAAGCTGCCCCGGCTTAGCTGTGAGCCGGTCATGGAGGAGAAGGCTCCGGAGGAAAGCAGCCTGTTGGAGAACGGGACGGTCCACCAGGGGGACGTCTCGTGGGGGTCCAGCGGGTCCGCATCCCAGTCCAGCCAGGGCAGGGGCAGCCACTCCTCCAGCCTCTCCGAACAGTATCCCGACTGGGCGGCCGAGGACATGTTTGACCATTCCGCCCCGTGCGAGCTCGTCAAGGAAAAGACTAAATCAGAGGAGTCCCTCTCTGATCTCACGGGTTCCCTCCTCTCCCTGCAGCTCGATCTTGGGCCCTCATTTCTAGATGAGGTGCTGAATGTCATGGATAAAAATAAGTAACAGGACACCGCCGGCTCTTTTCATTTGGGGTAAAAGGTATCAAAAAACAGAACAAAACAAAACCAACCACAAAGAGAAGAGCTTAGCTGGCTATACTTGCTGTCATGTGATGGGTTTTCTAAAATAACTTTCCTACAAAATATTTTTTTACCTGGTATACCCTGTTTGCAAAAACAGTGAAAAAAAACAAACCTGTCCTGGCAAAGAGAGGAAGTGAGTCAGAACCCATTTTCGGCGGGCATTGCTGATGTACAGCTCACATTTTTTGTTTTCAGACACATAAGAAATCTGGCTTGGCCAGGGCTGGCACTACTTATGAAGGGCTGTTGCAGTCACATGAAGGACCTTTACAGTACTCTGGCATTTTCTGAGCGAGAGGAAGTCAAAATTTATTTAACACCCACGCCTTTTTTCTAGACTCTTTTCTATATTATATCGTTTGGGCTCACCATAGCAAATTCTTCAGTGTTAAAACTTTTCTCTGTTTTCACATTTGAACAACTTTATGGGTTTTGGGGATTTGCTTGTAGCTCTTATATATCTCTATATATTATATCTATATGGCGAAATTTTGACTGTCAGCTACATGTTGGTAAGACACAAGCAAAGTATTACTGTAACTAAGTTATTTTTAAAGTTAAAATATATTTTTATGTGCCTTTGGCTCTTTATTGCAGAGTCTACATCTTATAGGTACTACATCAAATATGGTCATTTGACTTTCCATTGGGATTCCATTCTAAGCTGTGTATGTGTATGTTTGGAAAAATGTATTCATACTTAGCTTTATTTTTTTTTTCTTCATCTGTTATCATACTTTTCACATCAGCCAACAATGGATTGTAAAGTGTAAAGGCACAGGTTACTCACAATGCTTCTGCAGAGACTGTGGGCTACACCACATAATGTTATTTGGAAATATGGGTATTTTAGTACAGTACATACTTGCATTACATAGGTACTTCATACAACACAATAAAGAGTAAATGTTAAAATCAACTTGCTTGGTTATAGTAATAAACAAAAACATAAGACAGTAATTATATTTTCTTCAAGTCCAGGGCTAGAAAAATTGCTTCTGTAAAGTGTACATGAGCCTTTAAAATAAGGTAAGAGGTGATTTCCACCCACTCAGTAATTTTGATTATTGCCCAAAGGTTTGAGATTCTAAAAATAAGGCCCCTCAATTTTAGGAAAAATGAACATGTGAGACGAGAATTTTTTTTTTTTAAGTCAGCACTGATGCCAACTTCTCAAAAACTCATTTCTGTGAATCTCCTCCCTTACTTTAACACGGCAAACTCGTGCAACCCCAGCCCCGTCCCTACAGGATAGATGCTTCCATGCAGCAGGTGCCATACAGACAAGATTAAGGAGGCCAAAAAAGAGGGCAGCAGAGCACCTTGCCCCCAAGAAGACAGAGATGCCCTGAGGATGTTGGTTAAGGAAACAGGAACAGGAAATGTACACACCAATTCTGATCCTGTTGTCAACACCCCTTCCCCCTCAAAGACAAACACTTGCACGCAAAAACTTTCATTTCTCCTTGAAATATATCCCTGGGACTTCCCTGGTGGTGCAGTGGTTAAGAATCCACCTGCCAATGCAGGGGACATGGGTTCGAGTCCTGGTCCAGGAACATCCCACATGCTGCGGAGCAACTAAGCCTGTGCGCCACAACTACTGAGCCTGCGCTCTAGAGCCCGTGAGCCACAACTACTGAAGCCCATGTGCCTAGAGCCCGTGCTCTGCAACGAGAAGCCACCGCAATGAGAAGCCCATGCACCACAACAAAGAGTAGCCCCCGCTTGCCGCAACTAGAGAAAGCCCGTGCGCAGCAATGAAGACCCAACGCAGCCAAAAATAAATGTATTAATTTATATTAAAAAAAAGAATGTATCCCTGAAATGACTGCCTCATCCAAACGTTTCAGTGATATTCTCACCATGTCTGGAGATGCTGCAATTCCATCATCTGGTTAGCTGAAATAATCTGAGCTGTGGATGAAACGCAGTTAGGATGACTTGAAGTAGAAAGAGGCAACAAGCTCCCTTAGAGCACTGAGTTCCTGCCTTAATTCCCCGGTTGTATTTCTGTCCCACAATTTTCCAGTGTTCTTTTTCTGCGAGACACCCACTTACAGTTCACAGTTCCAAACAGCCTCTTCTAAATCTTGAGAATGAAGAAGAGTCTGATGTATCTCATCATTTTAAATCAGACTCTTTCAACACATTCCCCATCTTAACTTTTGTTGATCATATTATCATTTTACTCTTCATCTGCAGCATGACCTCAAGGAAAAGATTAAACTGTTAGGTGAAATGATGAGGAACATCTGTGCATTTCCTCTGCTCCCTCTGTGAATAGGGAGAACAGCTCTGCCAGTATCAGGTTTGTTTGATAGAATCTAAGCAATAATGCATCCTTTTAGGTATTACCCATTAGACTTCCTCTGAGCCCTTTAACAAACAGTCCCTCCCATTAGGTTAGATATCATTGAGATGGCAACAAACATGCCCCTGTTAGAAAGGACACAGCCACATCCGGCTTATGAACGATATTGTTGAGTCATTTCTCCTGTGGCAGCCCTTCTAATACTTGGTTCCTTCTCTAGGGAGCAGGTGCAGAGCTGGTGGAAGCTTTCTCCTGCAAAAAGGCTCTTCCAGCTTGCACCTGCTGAGAGCTGAATTGATGTTCTCAGCCTGTGACCGTTCTGCCACTTTTAACCTAATTTACCGAGATGCACTTTACTTGCAAATTCAGAATGCAAGCCACCTGTGACCCAACAACCAGAAAAGAGACCATGCAATTTATATAAGTAGAGACCCTTGGTGTAGCAGTCAAGGTTCTTGTGGGTAGTCTTTTCCCTTTGCAGTGAGGCCTAACAAAGGATAAGATAGATAATTTCCACCTAAAATCACCTACTGAAAAAGATCAAAATATCAAGGTACTCAGCTCTTCATAAGTGTAACGCCATTAGTTGTCACATTTCAGTGACTCAGAGTCACAAACAAATGACTAAACTGGCTGAACATAAGAGAACTCAGGTTTCCAGAGTCACAGTCTATTCCTTTTTTATGTCACTGAAAGTTACCATTTTTTCTCAAGTGTCCCCACAAAAACACTTGAAGTCATGGCATGGAGGAAGTTCATGAGTCCATGAATTAACTTGATAAATATTGTAAAACAGAGGAAAGAAAGTTATACATTAGGCGATGGTTCTGATCCTCTTAATGTGGAGCCTGATGAGACTCAATTTTACTGTGAAATATGTCAACACAATAGAACAAGTCAACATGATGGTTTCTCTCCAATAAGAGTTTCTCCTTTGGAAATTATGTTCCCAACCTACTCCCAAATTTAGCAGGTCTAATAAAGAGAATTCTCAGACTTTAGAATGAGTCTACCAGACAATATGAATGAATGAACTCTTTCTTACACAAGTCAGTAAGCCATATAAATAGGGTTATTGGGTGCTGCCCTGTGTCTCCACCCATACTTTGGGGTCAGATCCAGCAAAATAAAAGAAGTTTACAGATGCCAAGTGATAAGCTACCATTGACCCAGACGGGTAGGCTTCTGGTTTGTTTGACTGTATGGGACTCAAGAACGTCATAAATACTCAAAACTATACTCACACATATTCAATGTGTTGGTTCTGGCTAAGCAATACATTTATTTTCTAAAGAAGATGGTCTCCCTTGTAGATTTTTAAGACACGTTTGTTTCACCTGACGATACCTGGAACGTCACATGCTTTATTTTGATGGCACACCATTTCATCCAGCCAGGCTTCTGTCTGAGAATGTTTAATTTTCACCTTAGAGCAAGTGCTTATTAAAAAGTAGGCCTAAAAATTTCTTACTTGAGTTGTCAGGGAATCATTATTCTGTGGTAAATGGTGCAAAGAAAGTCATGTTGAAGAATGGGAAATATGCTTATTTTATGAAGTGATATACAACACAATGAGATCTGTTTTACAACTACTGTGCTGCATTTAATTATCTTCCATTTTTACTTTAAAAACTCTGACAGTGAATTCACTTCCATTGGCTTCTAAGGGAGGTCAATAATCTTCATCCTTTGAAGGTCAGCCAAATTTCCTTCATGGGAAGCAGATTGCCACAGGTGATAGATTTTAGAAACCTGCCCAAATCAAAGCCACTAGGCAGAATAGAGTTAATATTTTCAGAGACTCATCGTGAAGACAGAGATGTCTACCAGACATCAAAATTAATGAGGCTGAATACGTGAAGTGGGTATCATGCTCACCATTAAATGATTATTGGAGTAAGTCATCAGGCATGTGTGTGATTTGTTGCCAAATCACTGGGAAAACAGAACTTTGAGTTCTGGGGAGGAAGGACCTGGGATGGCTCCATGGAAGGACCTGGGATGGCTCCAAGGAAGCTCCAAGGAAGGACCTGGGATGGCTCCAAGGAAGAGCAGGACCTCAAATGGGGCCTCGAGGGACTGGTGAGATTTTTTTCTTTTTTAGGGGGAGGGGCACCCTCAAGATGAAGAAGGTTTTGAGCAAACAAAAGACTACACTACATCCTAGCAGGGTTTCTACTCAAAATGGTTCAGAAACAGGGACTGAAACAGAAAATGCTCAGTTCCGTGCTTGAAAGGATTGGGTCCACGCCTGAGAAGTCTCTCCCCATGGACTAAGAAAAGACTGGAATCTAAGACTGCTGAACAGGTGGTTCCCAGGGTTAGAAATTTGTATCCAGTAAGCCACCAACTTGTGAAAGCTCACGCCAGTCAGTGCCTGCACTATAACCTGAAGGCAGACACTGAGGCTGTTGGATGTCAGGGAAAGTCATTTATGATGAAAGAAGTGAGAGGGGTAGGACTTCCCTGGCAGTCCAGTGGTTAAGACTCCACGCTTTCACTGCAGGGGGCACAGGTTTGATCCCTGGTTGGGGAACTAGGATCCTTCATGCCGTAGACAAAAAAAAAAAAAAAAAGTGAGGGGGCAAAGTTTCTCCTGAAACAGCACCAGGTGAAACAAGTTCATATTCCGGCCCCTGGACTGAACACACTTGGGCAGCTATCCCACCAGCAGTTCCTCTGGGGAGTTTCCTCACTCTCCCTCTCAACTCATCTTTTTGCAGGCTGGGTTGTAATTTCTGACTGAGCAGCCCCAAGATTAGGGGAGAAAGTGCCTTGGAAAACAGCAAGGAAAGTCCAAATGTCACTGAAGAGTTGGGCTGAGTAGAAAAACCAACTAAATGGAGTAGAAGCAAACAGCCCCTGAAGTGCTCTCCAGCTCCTTGAAGTCCAAATTCACAAAACTGAAGCCCAGAGAGACGGAAGTCCAGACTTCCAAACCCTGGTTTCCTGTCTCAGAACGTGCATCTTCCCAGGGGTGACTTCTGGGCCATGTACCCCTCAGGAAAGACCAAATTCTCTCCTAGCACAAGCCCTTAACCCTACGAGATACATCAGAAAAATGGTCATCTCAGCACAGCGGGAAGTCCCCAGCATTTACACCACAAATGCCCACAGTGAGAAGTGGAAAGATCCTTCCATTACATTTGGGTCTTGAACAGAGACCCTTGAGGTACTGCTTCCATGGAAAATTCCATCTTTAATAGGAGTCACCAGAAATGTGTATTAAAATCTCCAAAGGATGTTGTCCCCATACCCATGAGCAGCCTTGTTTGTAAGCGAAATGGGCAGAATCTGAGTGACCCTGGAAAGACAAAACTGCTCAAAAAAATTTCTCCTCTATGTAGCTGCCCCAGAGCCAGAATATCTACCATTGGAGATTGGTTCCTTTGGATAAAGCATTATGCTTGGCATGGAGTCCCCTTAAAACACTCCCAGGGCTATCGGCATCCTAAAGCCATCAACAACAGGATATGAACTCACTTATCAGATGTCTATTCTAGGAGCACAAGCCTCTAGCAACTGGACTGGGGCAAGGGAGACAAAGGAGAGTTAAGCAAGACCAGGAAAAGCATGAAGAGTGAGGTCATGTAATGCATTATTTTGCCCAGGACCCCAAAAAAGAGGGGGTGAGGAAACAGGTTTTTCTAAAAGATTTACCTGTCACCAATGCGGCCTTCACTGGAGGTGATAATATAGGTTATAGTTGGCTGATGTCCTTGGTGCCGGAGGAGTAAATGCAAACATTGTAATTAAATCTAATTTTGAATCAATGTAAATTAGATAGTGCAAGAGAACATTAATATAAAGCTCTCAGTGATTGACATGGTTCCATTCGCCCTACAGGCCACCAGGCATAGAGGCATTAATGCCTTAACGCCAAATGTTGATATTTCTAAATCACTGTCTAAGCTTCCCTCTGCCTCTCCCTTGCCACCCCTTAGCAATGGCATTTTAGTGACATGGTTTCCTAGAGGGTATTATGCTTTTATTCTGAAGTCTCCTTTATAACAGTTTTCCTGCATTCTAAGGTAAACCATTAGCAATGCCCCCAGAAACACATGAAACTTTGAAAAGCCTGAAACAACATTCACATTACATATTGAATTTTTCAGAGTAAGCAGTAACGTTCGGACATATCAGGGAAGAACATTGCTAATTATCTTCTAATCCCTCCTCTCATTGCAAGAAAATGAAATTGGGATGGAACTAGAGACAAAACATTTGTGCTGCTCTGGCTTCAGATTTTTCACCATAAATGGCAAGAAAGAAGAGCAGATGAATACAATCTTAGATGTTAGATTAGCATCCAATAAAGTTCTCCCATCCTCGTAGTGGACCATGGGTCCTGTGACCAAATAAAGCACTGTTTTTGAAAATTCACTCTGCAGTAACCCTCCTCCTTTTTTTTAAAAAAAAAAAGCAAAGTTGTGCTTTCACTGTTGATTAAAATTGCTAATTTTCAAAACAGTTGCCTCTCTGGACTTCATAAGCACATTGAAAATTGATCAGGTGCTTTAAGTAATCCAGAGGAAAAAAATATGTCATGACAGGAGAACACAGAAGAGGGGCAGACCCTGTTGTGTAAGAGGAGGGGAAGCAGGGTCTTACTACCCAAGACCCCAGCCT
Source organism: Lagenorhynchus albirostris (assembly GCF_949774975.1). Lineage (NCBI taxonomy): Eukaryota > Metazoa > Chordata > Mammalia > Artiodactyla > Delphinidae > Lagenorhynchus > Lagenorhynchus albirostris. Next base: position 59,581,002 of record NC_083107.1, read on the forward strand.
GGAGACTGCTCTAACTAGAAGTAAAAGTATTGCAAATGAAATGGCTTCCAGGAGTGAGGTGCCCACCCCTCTAACCAGCCATGAAGTAGGAATGCATAGAAGATGCTCTTCTTTCTTCCCACCCCTAATCATCCAAGCATTTTCTCTCCAGGGAGACTCCTCAGCTTCCCAGCCTCCAGACCACCCTTCAGGTCCTAGGAGAAGGCCATGGGAAAGGACAGAACCAGCTGCCTGGAGGATGGTTTGGGGGTGTGAGACTGCTTGGACATGCCCAAGAAAGACATCCCTAAGTCTCCTGCCCTTCCAACAAGACTTCCCTACACAGGTTGACTCCACTACCAAAATATGAAATGATAGTATATGAACAATATACCTGTGGTAGGCTGAATAATGGCCCCCAAAGATATCAGGTCCTAGTCCCTGGAACCTGAAAATGTTACCTTATTTGGAATAAGGATCTTTACAGATATGAGTAAATTAATGATCTTGAGATGGGGTGTTATCCTTGATTATCCAGGTTGTCCCTAAATGCAATCTCAGTTGTCCTCATAAGAGAAAGGAAAAGGAAAATCTGATACACAGAAGAGGAGGAAACAAAGCGACTACAGGGGCAGAGACTGGTGTGATGCGGGCACAAGTCAAGGAATGCTATTAGGCACCAAAAGCTGGAAGAGACAAGGAACAGATTCTGCCTTAGAGTTGAGAGCTTTCAGAGGGTGTGAGGTCCCGCTGACAGCTTGATTTCAACCCAGTGATACTGATTCTGGACTTCTGGCCTCTTGATCTGTGAGAGAATAAATTACTGTTGTTTTAAGCACCAAGTTTGTAGTAATTTGTTAAAGCAGTCATAGGAAATTAATGCAATATCCAAGTACTAGAGAGAATGCAGAAAAACAGAGTGTGTTAAAGATAGAATGTTATGAACTGAATTGTGTTCCCCTAAGATTCGTATGCTGAAGCCCTAATCCCCAATGTGACTGTATTTGAAGATGGCAACATTTAAAGAGGTAATTAAGGTTAAAGGAGGTCGTAAAGTAGACCTTAATCCAGTAGGATTTGTGGACTTATAAGAGGGGAAAGAAAACTCTCTCCCTCCCTCCCCATACCTGTGTCACTCCACGCACGGAAAAGGCCATGTGGGGACACAGCAAGAAGGTGGCATCTGCAAGCCAAGGAGAGAGGCCTCAGGAAAAACCAGCCTCACTGGCACCCTCACAACTGTGAGAAAATAAATCTCTGTGGTTTAAGCCATACAGTGTGTGGTACTTTGTAATGGCAGCTCAAGCAGTTAACAAAGAAGACTCCCTTTAACAGTTAGGTTCTTCAAGGAAATAAAGCCAGGATGACCTCCCCTCCCTGGATGTCTGTCTCCCCTGTAGACAAGATTTATACTGAGTCAGTGGTGGCAAGGAAGGAGGAAACATCCCAGGCAGGAGATCAGCAGGAGCAAAGTCGAGCCCCGCATTAAGAGTTCTGGAAAGCTTCCCCTGCAAGTGCACAAGAGAAGGCTGCTTTCACGCACCGCATGTTTACACGGGGTAATGCGAAGTCTAATCAGACACAGGTGTGATGTCTTGGCCCGTGGGGGCGGAGTCAGCTACCTTCAGGAGGGTCACTGTCACTCACAATTGATTGCTGCTGGTGTAAAACAAGTCAAGTGTGTGCACAGTGGGCAGACTTGGGGGAGATGAAGGGAAAGAAAGGATTTAAAACATGTTTTGAGGCTTGTTCCCAGCCCCAGATAGCATTTGATGTGGGCAGGGGCCAGATTATCCCTGTCATCCAGATAACAACAAAAGGGAAGCAGAGAAGACAGCAGAGGGGCTCTGAGTTATGGCTAGGAAGATATTCTTCAGTAGCTGTTTCCTCAGAAGGGTTCCTTCCCACACAAAAGCCAGGCGAGGTTAAATAGGCCTTCCCAGTATGCGAGGGCAAATCAAAGAAGCCAGAGGCATCACTGAGACCCGAGTGTCGTGACAGGTGTTGTAAATACCCTTCAGGAAGCCGACTGGCAAAAAGACAACCAGTGTGCTGAAGGTGGAGCCCTGCAGGGCAGCGCTTCCCACAGCCCAGCTCACAAAGGAAATGGAGAGGTTTGAGGGACACCCTGGGGAAATGAGAGGGCTGCTAGGCTGAGGCAGCACCTCCCCACACCTGCCCCAGATGCTACATAGTCAATGCCTCAGCGCCCTTGTAATGCACCTGACACCCAGCAGTTGGGTTGTGGGAAGTCCCACCCCAGAGTACCTGTCGTCATACTGGCCACCTGGCTACTTATGGGACCATGCTGGGCTCTTCCTGGGACTCAGAGTCCTGAGACCCACGTGGGCACAAGTGGGTGAGGAGAAAATATGGTTCTAGAGGGGATACTGAATGTGGCACAGGTGAGGCCTGACTGCCAGGTGGCAGGGGCAGCAGCAGCAGGGGCACAGTGAGCCCCTTGCCTGTGACAGTGGACAGGAAGCACATCCAAGACAGGGAGGCTGGGAGGGCCGGGAGCCATCTGGTGAGATGGGAAAGAGACCTAAACAGCAAAGCCTTCCACCCGACAAGAGGAGCAGAACTGAGACTGCTTCTGAGCAACCGTGGCCAAAACGGTCTATCAGCATCATAGACTCTTAGAGAACATGGGGCAGAGAATGTACTCAAGTCTCTCCCACTGGAAACTAAACAGCCCATCTCAAACCTGTTGACCCATCTCATGACCTTCAGAGGTTAGTTGGAAGCCGGGTCCCCAGACCCCCACCTCACATTCACTGAGCCGCTGGCTTCCACCACCTGCCCTCAACAGAGTCACCAATAAACTCTGTTCCTAAAGTCACAGACATCTCCTATGCCACCTCCCTTCCTTTTCTGCAGGCTTTGACTCCACTGGACACTGCTTGTTCTCTCACACCCTCCTCCCCCTCTGACCACCCCACTCTGGATCCCTCCTGGTTTCTCTTCTTCTATGTGCCCCATCACTACTGAGCACGCGGGGTCATTCCTGTCCTTCTCTTTGTCCCTCAGTTTGGTTGCATAGCTTTAACTACCAGCTACTTACTGATGACTCCCAGATCTGTGTTTCCTGCCCAAACTCAACTCCTGGGCGTCATACCTGAATGTGTAACCAAGGACTGCACCTCTCTACTTGTTTGTCCTGCAGGAACCTCCAATTCGCCATATTCCAAACAGAGCTCACCATCACCAATAAATACGCTTCCATCCTCCTTCTCCTCTCCTAGTGAATGACACCACAGCCAGCTGCCGGAGATGAAAACCTGGGAATTGACTCTGTTCCCCGACCCCACAAACCTTTGCTTCTACCCCCTTAATATTCCTCATATCCAACCTCTTTTCTCCATTCCTACTGCCGCTAACTTTCAGATCCTCGTCATTCCTCGCTTCTATTACAGAAACAGATTCCTAACGATTTCCCTGTCTTCAGTATGACCACTGCCAATGTATTTTGTTTCATTTTGTTGGTGGTGGATTTTTTAAAAGGCTTCAATCCTATTAGATGAAAGAATGAATAAATGCATTAAGAGTAGACAGTAAAATTAAAGCTCACCAGAAGAATTCTTTTTATCAGTCCGTAAGATATAAATTCCACAAGAAATTAAGACTTCTCAGGAGCCTCAGCTGGATGATAAAAATGCCATAAATTCTGAAAAAGCATTTTGGAGGAAAAGAAAACAAGGTACAATGCATGTCTCCAACATGTTCAAAGGATGTAGAAACTAATACGATTGAAACATTTTTAAAATATGTATACTTGCAAATGTTTCCATGGATCTGGATTCTTTTACATATTTACACATTTTCATTATTTGCCTTATAGAAGAATATAGCCCTAAAGAAATTTATTATTGTTTACTACAATAAGATAGAGCTATTACAGCAAACTTTTAAATGTTGTCGGTTTAAAGAAGGACAAGAATGTGATTTGGAGCTGTAAGCACTCAGAGTCCTGAACAAGCCTAAACAAACTTTTTTTTTTTTTTTTTTTTTTGTGGTACACAGGCCTCTCACTGTTGTGGCCTCTCCCGTTGCGGAGCACAGGCTCCGGACGCACAGGCTCAGCGGCCATGGCTCACGGGCCTACCCGCTCTGCGGCATGTGGGATCTTCCCGGACCGGGGCACAAACCCGTGTTCCCTGCATCAGCAGGCGGACTCTCAACCACTGCGAAGCCCCTAAACAAACATTTTGAATCAGTGTTACTGCTTTATGAAATTTTTAAGCTGACACTTAAGAGACGCTAATGTATAAATTGGCACACACACAAAAAGAATCCTGTCACCTTTACCATACATTATCTAAATGTGCTCAAGCAAATGCATTTCAAATGCCCTACCCTGCTGCTGCATGAACACATGCAGGACAGGAACACAGAAAGGACAGGAAGTCAGCAGTAACTGATTCTGTGTCCTAACTGGTGGCACTGGTTATTTCTAGAACAGCCAAATAGTGTCAGGAATAAAGACATCAATTATTCATAATAACCAAGAAGAACAACATGTAAAAATTGACTATATTGTCTCCTGGTAGAAAGCAAAATGTGAATCTTAGGCTATCCAAATATTTTTAAATGATAGAAAAGGTGACTTTAGTTTAGTAGCTTTCTATATTGAAAATGTAGACACACAGCCATTGAATTATTACACATAATGCCTCATCTCATCCAACACCACAGCTGTCACAAGTCACAGGACACTTGATCCACAGGCAAGTAATGATTGAAAGAGCTAAGTTCTAACCACAGACAGGAGTACACAACAGGGCATCTAAAAGAATTCCCACTTGTGCCGTCCTGGGCATCTTGGCATTCTCAGCATACGATGACCTGATTGTCCGGATGCCAGATCTGAGAATGAGGGTAAGTAATCCTGGACTCTCTTTCCTGTATCAAATATGGGGCTCTTTGTTTCGTGAGTTTCGAAGTTCCTAAAGCAAGGGATAAATTCTATGTAAACATACTGCCTATACATTAAAACAATATGTTCATCAGTTGTATGTGCGTATTTGTCGTGTGGTATATATGTGGAGAAAAAGAGAAAGAGAGAGAGAGTGTGTGTGTGTGTGTGTGTGTGTGTGTGTGTGAGACACAGAAAGAAAGAGAATGACAGACTAAGACAGGCAGATGATCAAAGAGAAAGGGTGGCAATATTTATCTGCTTGAAAAGAAGTTGGGGGGTACACAGTACTATGAAGCGTAAGTTGATTTTTGAAAAGGAGACAAGAAAGAGCAACCTAAATAAGAAGAAAACATACAGGAAAGCACAACCCTTAAAAGAGATAGGAGAGGGGTGCCTTCAAGATGGCAGAGGAGTGAGATGTGGAGATCCCCTTCCTCCCCACAAATACATCAAAACTTCATCTACATGTGGAACAACTCCTACAGAACACCTACTGAATGCTGGCAGAAGACCTCAGACTTCCCAAAAGGCAAGAAACTCCCCACGTACCTGGGTAGGACAAAAGAAAAAAGGAAAAACAGAGACAAAAGAATAGGGATGGGACCTGCACCACTGGGAGGGAGCTGTGAAGGAGGAAAAGTTTCCACACACTAGGAAGCCCCTTCACTGGCGGAGACAGGGGTGGTGGCAGGAAAGCTTTGGAGCCACGGAGGAGAGCGCAGCAATAGGGGCGTAGAGTGCAAAGCGGAGAGATTCCCGCACAGAGGATCGGTGCCGACCAGCACTCACCAGCTCGAGAGGCTTGTGTGTTCACCTGCCAGGGCGGGAGGGGGCTGGGAGCTGAGGCTCTGGCTTCAGAGGTCAGATACCAGAGAGAGGACTGGGGTTGGCTGTGCGAACACAGCCTGACGGGGGCTAGTGAGCCACAGCTAGCCAGGAGGGAGTCCGGGAAAAACTCTGGACCTGCCTAAGAAGCAAAAGGCCATTGTTTCAGGGTGCGTGAGGAGAGGGGATTCAGAGCACCACCTAAATGAGCTCCAGAGACAGGCGTGAGCCACGGCTATCAACACGGACCCCAGACACGCGCATGAAACACTAAGGCTGCTGCTGCCGCCACCAAGAAGCCTGTGTGCAAGCACAGGTCACTATCCACACCTCCCTCCCGGGAGCCTGTGCAGCCCGCCACTGCCAAGGTCCTGTGATCCAGGGACAACTTCCCCAGGAGAACACACGGCGCACCTCAGGCTGTTGCAATGTCACGCTGGACTCTGCCGCCACAGGCTTGCCCCGCATTCCATACCCATCCCTCCCCCTGGCCTGAGTGAGCCAGAGCCCCCTAATCAGCCACTCCTTTCACCCCGCCTTGTCTGGGTGGGGAACAGATGCCCTCAGGTGACCTACAGGCAGAGGCGGGGCCAAATCCAAAGCTGAAGCCCAGGAGCTGTGTGAACAAAGAAGAGAAAGGGAAATAACTCCGTGCAGCCTCAGGAGCAGCGGATTAGATTGCCACAATCAACTTGATGTACCCTGCAATGGTGGAAGACCTGAATAGACAACGAATCATTCCAAAATTGAGGCAGTGGACTTTGGTTGCAACTGTAGACTTGGGGTCTGCTTTCTGCATCTAATTTGTTTCTGGTTTTATGTTTACCTTAGTTTAGTATTTAAATCTTATTACCATTGGTAGATTTGTTTATTGATTTGGTTGCTCTCTTCCTTTTTTAATTTTTATATATATATATATATATATATATATATATATATATCTTTTCCCTTTTTCTCCTTTTGTGAGTGTGTACATGTATGCTTCTTTGTGTGAGTTTGCCTGTATAACTTTGCTTTTGCCATTTGTCCTAGGGTTCTGACTGTCCGTTTTTGTTTTGGGGGGTTCTTTTAGTACAGTTTTTAGCATTTGTTATCACTGGAGAATTTGTTTCTTGGTTTGGTTGCTCTCTTCTTTCTTTCTTTCTTTTTTTTATTACTTTTTAATTTTTTTATTTTTAATAATATTTTCCTATTTTAATAACTTTATTTTATCCTTCCTTCCTTCATTCCTCTCTCTCTCTCCCTCTCTCTCTGTTTTTCCTTTCTTTCTTTCTTTCTTTCTTCCTCCCTCCCTCTCTCCCTCTCTCCCTCTCTCTCTGTTTTTCCTTTCTTTCTTTCTTTCTTTCTTCCTCCCTCCCTCTCTCCCTCTCTCCCTCTCTCCCTCTCTCTCTCTCTCTCTCTTTCTTTCTCTCCCTTTTCTTCAGAGCCGTGTGGCTGACAGGATCTTGGTGCTCTGGCCGGGTATCAGGCCTGAGCCTCTGAGGTGGGAAACCAGAGTTCAGGACATTGGTCCACCAGAGAGCTCCCGGCCCCACGTAATATAAAACAGTGAAAGCTCTCCCAGAGATCTCCATCTCAACACTAAGACACAGCTCCACTCAACCACCAGCAAGCTACAGTGCTGGACACCCTATGCCAAACAACTAGCAAGAGAGGAACACAAACACACCCATTAGCAGAGAGGCTGCCTAAAATCATAAAAAGTTCACAGACACCCAAAAACACACCACCAGACATGGTCCTGCCCACCAGAGAGACAAGATCCAGCCCCAACCACCAGAACACACCCACAAGTCCCCTTCACCAAGAAGCCTACACAACCCACTGAAACAACCTTAGCCACTGGGGGCAGAGACCAAAAAGAATGGGAACTATGAACTTGCAGCCTGTGAAACAGAGACCCCAAACACAGTAAGTCAACCAAAATGAGAAGACAGAGAAATACATGGAAGATGACAAAGCAAGGTGAAAACCCACCAGACCAAACAAATGAAGAGGAAATAGGCAGTCTACCTGAAAAAGAATTCAGAGAAATGATAATAAAGATGATTCAAAATCTTGGAAATAGAATGGAGAAACGCTTTAAGAGGAGCTAGAAGAATTAAAGAGCAAAAAGCAATGATGAACAAAACAATAAATGAAAATAAAAATTCTCTAGATGGAATCAATAGCAGAATAACTAAGGCAGAAGAACAGATAAGTGACCTGGAAGATAAAATAGTGGAAATAACTACCACAGAAATGATACATTAAACAAGATGGACTTAACTGATATTTATAGGACATTGCATCCAAACACAACAGAACACACTTTCTTCTCAAGGGCTCATGGAATATTCTGCAGGATAGATGATATCTTGTGTCACAAATCAAGCCTTGGTAAATTTAAGAAAATTGAAGTTGTATCAAGAATCTTTTCCAACCACAATGCTATGAGACTAGATATCAATTACAGGGAAAAACCTGTAAAAAAATACAAACTCATGGAGGCTAAACAATACACTACTAAATAACCAAGAGATCACTGAAGAAATCAAGGAGGAGGGCTTCCCTGGTGGCACAGTGGTTGAGAGTCCGCCTGCCAATGCAGGGGACACGGGTTTGTGAACTGGTCCAGAAAGATCCCACGTGCCGTGGAGCAGCTGGGCCCATGAGCCATGACTACTGAGTCTGCGCGTCCGGAGCCTGTACTCCGCAACGGGAAAGGCCACAGCAGTGAGAGGCCCACGTACTGAAAAAAAAAAAAAAGAAATCAAGGAGGAAACCAAAAAGTACCTAGAAAAAAACGACAATGAAGACACGATGACCCAAACCTATGGGATGCAGCAAAAGCAGTTCTAAGAGGGATGTATATAGCAATACAATCCCACCTCAAGAAACAAGAAAAATCTCAAATAAACAGCCTAACCTGACACCTAAAGCAATTAGAGAAAGAACAAAAAAACCCCAAAGTTAGCAGAAGAAAAGAAGTCATAAAGATCAGATCAGAAATAAATGAAAAATAAATGAGGGAAACAATAGCAAAGATCAATAAAACTAAAAGCTGGTTCTTTGAGAAGATAAACAAAATAGATAAACCATTAGCCAGACTCATCAAGAAAAAAAGGGACAAGACTCAAATCAATAGAATTAGAAATGAAAAAGGAGAAGTAACAACTGACACTGCAGAAATACAAAAGATCATGAGATTACTACAAGCAACTCTATGCCAATAAAATGACAACCTGGAAGAAATGGACAAATTCTTAGAAATGCACAACCTGCCAAGACTGAATCAGGAAGAAATAGAAAATATGAACAGACCAATCACAAGCACTGAAATTGAAACTCTGATTAAAAATCTTCCAACAAACAAAAGCCCAGGACCAGATGGCTTCACAGGCAAATTCTATCAAACATTTAGAGAAGAGCTAACACCTATCCTTCTCAAACTCTTCCAAAATATAGCAGAGGGAGGAACACTCCCAAATTCCTTCTACGAGGTCACCATCACCTTGATACCAAAACCAGACAAGGATGTCACAAAGAAAGAAAACTACAGGCCAATATCACTGATGAACATAGATGCAAAAATCTTCAACAAAATACTAGCAAACAGAATCCAACAGCACATTAAAAGAATCATACACCATGATCAAGTGGGGTTTATTCCAGGAATGCAAGGATTCTTCAATATACGCAAATCTATCAATGTGATAAACCATATTAACAAATTGAAGGAGAAAAACCATATGATCATCTCAATAGATGCAGAGAAAGCTTTTGACAAAATTCAACACCCATTTATGATAAAAACCCTGCAGAAAGTAGGCATAGAGGGAACTTTCCTCAACATAATAAAGGCCATATATGACAAGCCCACAGCCACATCATCCTCAATGGTGAAAAACTGAAAGCATTTCCACTAAGATCAGGCACAAGACAAGGTTGCCCTCTCTCACCACTCTTATTCAACATAGTTTTGGAAGTTTTAGCCACAGCAATCAGAGAAGAAAAGGAAATAAAAGGAATCCAAATCAGAAAAGAAGAAGTAAAGCTGTCACTGTTTGCAGATGACATGATACTATACATAGAGAATCCTAAAGATGCTACCAGAAAACTACTAGAGCTAATCAATGAATTTGGTAAAGTACCAGGATACAAAATTAATGCACAGAAATCTCTGACATTCTTATACACTAATGATGAAAACTCTGAAAGTGAAATCAAGAAAACACTCCCATTTACCATTGCAGCAAAAAGAATAAAATATCTAGGAATAAACCTACCTAAGGAAACAAAAGACCTGTAGGCAGAAATTTATAAGACACTGATGAAAGAAATTAAAGATGATACAAATAGATGGAGAGGTATACCATGTTCTTGGATTGGAAGAATCAACATTGTGAAAATGACTCTACTACCCAAAGCAATCTACAGATTCAATGCAATCCCTATCAAACAACTGGAATTTTTCACAGAACTAGAACAAAAAATTTCACATTTTGTATGGAAACACAAAAGACCCCGAATAGCCAAAGCAATCTTGAGAACGAAAAACGGAGCTGGAGGAATCAGGTTCCCTGACTTCAGACTATACTACAAAGCTACAGTAATCAAGACAGTATGGTACTGGCACAAAAACAGAAAGATCAATGGAACAGGATACAAAGCCCAGAGATAAACCCACACACATATGGACACCTTATCTTTGATAAAGGAGGCAGCAATGTACAGTGGAGAAAGGACAGCCTCTTCAATAAGTGGTGCTGGGAGAACTGGACAGGTACATGTAAAAGTATGAGATTAGATCACTCCCTAACACCATACACAAAAATAAGCTCAAAATGGATTAAAGACCTAAACTATCAGACTCTTAGAGGAAAACATAGGCAGAACACTCTATGACATACATCACAGCAAGATCCTTTCTGACCCACCTCCTAGAGTAATGGAAATAAAAACAAAAATAAACAAATGGGACCTAATGAAACTTCAAAGTTTTTGCACAGCAAAGGAAACCATAAACAAGACCAAAAGACAACCCTCAGAACGGGAGAAAATATTTGCAAATGAAGCAACTGACAAAGGATTAATCTCCAAAATTTAGAAGCAGCTCATGCAGCTCAATAACAAAAAAACAAACAACCCAATCCCAAAATGGACAGAAGACCTAAATAGACATTTCTCCAAAGAAGATATACAGACTGCCAACAAACACATGAAAGAATACTCAACATCGTTAATCATTAGAGAAATGCAAATCAAAACTACAATGAGATATCATCTCACACCAGTCAGAATGGCCATCATCAAAAAATCTACAAACAATAATAAAGCAGAAGCTAACACACCATTGTAAAGCAATTATACTCCAATAAAGATGTTAAAAAAAAAATTACAACTCAAAAAAAAATCTACGAACAATAAATGCTGGAGAGGGTGTGGAGAAAAGGGAACCCTCTTGCACTGTTGGTGGGAATGTACATTGATACCGCCACTAAGGAGGTTCCTTAGAAAACTAAAAATAGAACTACCATATGACCCAGCAATCCCACTACTGGGCATACATCCTGAGAAAACCATAATTCAGAAAGAGTCATGTAACACGATATTCATTGCAGCTCTACTTACAAGAGCCAGGACATGGAAGCAACTTAGGTTCCGTGGACAGATGAATGGATAAAGAAAATGTGGCACATATATACAATGGAATATTACTCAGCCATAAAAAGAAATGAAATTGAGTTATTTGTAGCAAGGTGGATGGACCTAGAGACTATCATACAGAGTGAAGTAAGTCAGAAAGAGAAAAACAAATACCATATGCTAACATATATATGCAACCTAAAAAAGGAAAAAGTTCTGAAGAACCTAGGGGCAGAACAGAAATAAAGACAAAGACATAGAGAATGGACTTGAGGACATGGGACATAGAGAATGGACTTGAGGACATTGGGAGGGGGAAGGGTAAGCTGGGATGAAGTGAGAGAGTGGCATGGACATATATACACTACCAAATGTAAAACAGATAAGTAGTCGGAAGCAGCCGCATAGCACAGGGAGATCAGCTCTGGAGATCAGCTCGGTGCTTTGTGTTCACCTAGACGGGTGGGATAGGGAGGGTGGGAGGGAGTCGCAAGAGGGGGAGATATGGGGATGTATGTATATGTATAGCTGACTCACTTTGTTATACAGCAGAAACTAACACACCATTGTAAAACAATTATACTCCAATAAAGATGTTTTTAAAAAAAAGATAGGAGAAATTACAAATAAAAGCAAGAGTGCCTCAATAGGAATAAAAATAAGGTGACCACCAGGCAGACTGTCCCTAGGGTGTGTGTCCTAGCAAGTATTTTTTGCAGGGTTCCTGCAATTTGATTTTTTAAATGTTTTACAAAATTCATGGTCCTGCATGAGCATAATGATTTATTTATGGAAATACAGAACATTGGGTAGAGAAGAGGTTTCACATTTGCTTACTGTCCAAGTAGCGTGAGTGAAGATTATTCATGGTGTCTAGGCACCATCGCTTCCTGTACAAGTGCCAGAACTATCTCTTTGTGTTCTTTATTGTTAGATGTGCTAATTTCACCTTTCCCCGGGGAGAAGAGGCTAACAATGCTGTTATTACTCACAACAGCATGGCTCTTCAGAACATGTTTGGACTGAGACAACATAGATCTGCTTGCCTCTGCATTTCCCTGATACTATTTACGTATTTAATGCTGATTATGTCACCTATCCTGCCACCCATGTATCCCAACTTCCAATGACTCTCTCAAGGGCTGTTACTGGCTTTGTGGATGGTGACCACAAAGGCAAGCCTTACCCAGAATATAAAGGAAAATGTGAATGTTAATTTGCTTTCTGATCATGTTAAATTCACTGTTTTAAATTTTCTAGAATAAACGTAGAAGAGCACATTTTTGAACCATATCTTCTCTTGAACTCCTTTGGGGAATCACTGAATTCCTAGAATGTAATTTCTTCCAATGTTGATAGCACCTCTGCCTTCCACAGACCACCATCAGTGGGAAGAGAGGGGAAGACGCTGGGAGCAGACAAAGATGAGTGTTCCTATTTGTGCAAGGAATGTCCATCTTTCACCAACACGGCTTAAACATGGAGTTCAAATGTTAACAAATACTTGAAGCCTAATGAGGGCATCAGTCAGAAGGGTCTACAGGAATTGCAGGCCAACAGCTCGAAAGCTCTCTGAAGAGAATGTCAAAGACCTCTGGAGGACTGGGCAGGGAGGGGGTTTGGCCATCCTGGTGCCAGTGATTGGAGGTGCAGAAAGTAAAGGAAGTATGATTCCACCATTGCTGCCCTGGGGGGATGGTGGGGGGGGCGGCGGGGGGGACAGAGACCAGAGATTGCCATATATCGGAACATGGAGGGGTGAGAGCTGATAAATGAACCCAACACGTGGCAGCCCAAGGGTTGGCAGTGGGCCATGGATACCCCAGAGCCATGAACTTGTGTCTCCTACGTGGGAGTCATCAAAATCAGTGTGTCAGGACTTCCTGGTGGTCCAGTGGTAAAGAATCTGCTTTACAATGCAGGGTACATCAGTTCGATCAGGGAACTAAGATCCCACGTGCCTCAACTAGAGAGGCTACATGCCGCAAACTACAGAGCCCATGCACTCTGGAACTGTGCGCCACAACTAAAGAGCCCACGCACCACAACTAGAGAAGAGAAAAAACCTGCATGCCACAACTAGAGAGAAGTCCCCACACCACAACAAAGAGCCCGGGCACTACAACGAAAGATCCCGCGTGCCTCGACAAAGATCCTGGGTGAGCCAACTAAGACCCGATGCAGCCAAAAATAAATAAAATAAATAATAAATAAATCTTTAAAAAAAAAAATCAGTGTGTCTGCACTTGTATGGTGTCTCAGTCCCACAAAATCTTACTAGAGAAGACAGAGCTATCCTGAGGAGCAATTGCTTTTCAGGTCACCCTCCTAAAATCAGGGCCAGGACAGGGGCCCAAAAATGATCCCATAGATATGAGGCCTGGAGTTCTTTGGGGCATCTGGTCGACACAACATGGTGGGTGGAGAGATCAAGAAACACCCCAAAGGGGAAAAATAGGGACCAGGGTCCAGAAGGATATTGGTCCCAGCACCCTGCCCAGATAACACTGCTACACAAGTTGTTCCCGGGTATCTGAGGGGAACTTTGAAAATGTTGAGGAGATTATTTCAAAGCAGAGAGACACTGGGGTCCAAGGGCTCTGCTGATGTCAAGGATGACCAGCAACATCTGTTACCAGCTGGAAGAGCTGTGGAGAAATCTGAGACACAGGGACATTAAGCAAAATGTCCAACATGCAGCTACTAAGTGGTGGAGTATGATTTGAACCCAAACAGTCTGACTCTAGGACCTGTGTTCTCTGCTGTGAAAATATCTAAAAAGATTATAGACTTTATATTCAGACAGAACTGAGGCTGAGTCACCACTCTGACAATACCAGTATGTGACCTTGGCATCAAGTGGGGATAATAGTATTGAATACTTTTTAGGATTGTTTTTCAAGAATCCACCAACTTTTTCTATAAAAGATCAGTTGATAGATTCTTCAGGCAGCCCATACAGTCTGCTGCAACTACTCAGTTCTATAGTGTGAAAGTAGCCATAGACAATGCATAAATGAATGGGTGCTGCTGTGTTCCAATAAAACTCTCTACAAAAACAGATGGTAGGTTGGATTTGGCCACAGGCATTAGTTTAGCAACTACCTGTTTTGAGCATTAATTCAGATAATGCCAATAAAAGTTTTTTAATAGTTACCAACACTTAATAAACATTCAGTAAATATTAGTTGTTATTATACCAACAAAATGACTACATTTTAAACTTATTGGCTTAAGGTTCTAGTGTGCCTGTCACTTTTTGTTTGTTTGTTTCCTTATTTTACAGTTACATTGTATATACTTAAGGAAAAATGATAGGTGAATAAATATTTCATTACTTGAGTTCTTCCTCATTACTATCATTTTTCAAAAGTTCTTTTATAGAGTTATTTGCCATGTGAAAACTGTCAGTCTTTAAAATGTGTGAGTCAAAATTCTTTAAGTGTAGCTTTATTATGTATTTAAAATAAAAATTTTCTGTTCATTCCTATTTCTATTTCAGTAATATAAAACAGTGGGAATTTTAGATGCTACAAATCAAAATATTTTGGAAAACTATATTTCAAGAATACATGTAATGCATAAATAACCTGCTTTACCATCATTTATGTGTGATTCCCATAACCATTTATAGTATCATTTATTTGGAATCTACACAGCTCATTTCTGCACTTCTTTTACGAATAGCATTTCTTATCTTTGGGAGATAATCCCTTCCTTCATTCTATTCATGTGGTTTAAAATAGCTACCATCAATGTCAACCAGTTTTGGGTGTGAACACTGGACCTAAGCTATGACCTGCGTGGGTTGGTTGCTTCTGCTGGTCTTATTTCCAGCCGTCAGGAAGACATTGTCAGGCAGAATGGAAGCAAAAAGGAGAGAACAGAAGAGGCCAGGGATGGAGGGATGGAGGCTTATGATGCTTGAGTCCTCATCCCCTTTACCCCCAAAGTCCAGCCACATCCCTGTTCTCTCATGGTTCGATTATGTGATACAATGAATTCCTCCTTTGCCTAAGCAAGTTTCAGTTGACCTTGGACTATGACATCACCCTTGGGTTATATGAATCATCCCCACTTGACTTATCCTGGGGCAAACTTTCCTGTCTGCCACGCACCAGATGTGTGGCTTTGGCATCAGAGAAAGTAACTTGCAGAGAATAAAGCTCATTTGAGGGCACTTCTTTCATCCAGAACACCAGATGGAAACAACTAGGTCAAGAAGAGAATTATTTTAAATGACTGTGCATGGCTTTTGTGGGGGGTTTTCCTTTTCTTTCTTTATTTTTTTTTAAATAACTAATACAATTGGGAACATTGTACCCAATTAGGAAGGGGGGAAAAAAGGAAAACTCCAAGCTGATATCACTAGGTTAAGAGAAATTATGGATTATTTTGTAGCAAGTGGCTTGTACTCAGGGTTTCATAGCAAAACATAGTTTTAAGAAAACCTAGTAAGAATATGCACCAGCAGAATTTCCTGGGGGGTTTGGGGGGGGGTTTTGTTTTGTTTTGCTTTTTCCATAGTTCTTTCCTGGTTTCTTGGGATTCATCAGGTGAGCATTTGGTAAGTAAAAAGATATGGCTACACATTGGCACAATGGACCTAGTCCTCTTTGCATTCTCCTGTATTAGTCAGCTTGGGCTGCCATAACAAAATACCGCAGACTGGGTGGCTTAAACAACAGGAATTTATTTTCTCACAGTTCTGGAGGTTGGAAGTCTGAGATCAGGATGCCAGCACAGTCAGGTTTTGGTGAGAACACTTGCTGGCTTGCCTTCTTGCTGTGTCCTCACATGGCTGAGAGAGAAAGCAAGCTGTCTGACGTCTCTTCCTGTAAAGGCACTAATCCCATCATAAGGACCCCACCTTCGTGACTTCATTTATATGTAATTATCTCCCCAAAAGACCTCATCTCCAAATACTTTCCCACTGGGGTTAGAGCTTCAACATATGAATTTATCTGGTAGAGACACAGCTCAGTTCATTGCACCCCCTTACCAGATTGCTAACTTTTAGAGATTAACCTATTCGTTATCCTAAAAGTTGAGAAGAATCAACTATCTAAAAATATTTTCACCTGTTGTTCAGGCAGCAGAGTGTGAGGGATGAACAAGCCCTCTTGGAGCCAGAGATGTGGGTTCAAGCCCTGCCTCGACTATTTATTTAAGTAGGTTGCTTACGTTTATTGAGCCCCAATCTGTAAAACTGAGATAGTATGATTATCTGCTGCATGGGGATGAACAGGATATAAAATATTCTTGATCACTCGATTTTTAAAGGCCTTCTACAATGAATAACCACCTTAATTTTATAACCCTCCAAGGGCACAAAACAGTTACATACTTGTGTGAATTAATCAGTTTGCAAGTCTTCTAGGGTTAGTCCTGAGGGAATGGACATTCTGAAAAAGTGGGGAAAAGGATCATTTTGGAAGGTGGGGTATACAGTAAAAGCAAAGAAGACTTTGGTGGTATTCCAAAGGAAGATTAAATTGGACATTTAGAGAGTAGGACAAAGGGATCTGTCAGCAGTGAGGATAAGAGTGGTGTGGAGGAAAGCGTACCAAAAAAATATAGAAGATGATGGAGGTCATCAAAGGTCAGTCTCATGGTTGTCTGAAAGTTAGCTCTGGAAACTGGGCTCCTGGCTTTCCAGAAAGCCCATTATGCTCCCCTTCTTTTCCCCTGTGTCCCAAAGGAAGGCAAGAATAATCCCTGTCAGCCTTCTTAAGTCCTTGCATCTGGGGCAGGAGAAGGGAGCAGTGATTAGAGGGTCCCATTTGGCTGAGGCCCATCACTACCACAGCCACACCTGACCCAGAAAATTAGCAAGCCACGCTCAGGGCCAGCTGCAGTCTGCCAACCGCTAGAGCAGATGCTGCCAACCTGGGGTTTTCGATGAGGCACTCACTGTTTGTAACTCTCTGCCAGGAAGTGCCTTTGGAAGGCAAAGAAACAGAGACCAGACACCTAACTTCATAAAGGCTAACAAGAGTCTGATCCTCCCAGCGGCTTGCTTGCACAGCTGTAGCAGCTGCTTGTGACATTTCTTTTACCCACATGCTTGCCAACCGTAATACATAAGAACGCTCTTTCATAAAGGGACAGAGGGAACCAAACATCACCAGGGATTCTTTCCAAAAATGATTTGAAAATGCCCTTCCTCTCAAGATTACTTGATCCAACTACATTCATCCTGCTACTATTCTTCTGTCAGAAACTGAATTGCAGATGACAAAACTCTATTTTCTGGAATCTTCCACATTGTAACTGCCTATTAATTACCTTCACTTGTCAGCTGGCCCTTACACAGGACTTAAATGTTTAGTCTGCAGTTTGTATAATCATTCTCCTGCTTCATAATTACTCTCCAGAATTACTCAGCTCTGAAGGCACCACCACAAAGTCTGTGCTTTTCATTTTCTTATAATAATGCATTATCAGGTCTGTATTCATAAAGCCTTGCTCAGGGATTGAAATGAATCTTGAGGGAATTCCCAGCAGTCCAGTGGTTAGGACTCAGCGCTTTCACTCTGGTGGCCCAGATTCAATCACTGGACAGGGAACTAAGATCCCACAAGCTGCACGGCATGGACAAAAAAATAAATAAATAAAAAGAATGAATTTTGATGCAATACTAGTCGTTTGAAGAAATTCTCAATTTTACATCCATTTCTTGAGTCCTTGGGTTGGGGGCCAAGTGAGTGGGTCCTCGGGGTGGTACTGGAGATAATAATAGGAGAATAAAAAATAGGAGAAGCCCTCTCTGTTTTTACAGTGCACATAGAAGGAATTTCCACACATTCAGAGGCAAGAAGACTTCACCACTCCATTTTCTAAACTGGCCCTGAACAAGCTGGAATAGTAATGAGATTTGAGTTCCTACATGGCCTTGAAACTCACCTGCCATGTCTATATTTGTGTCAGACTTGGACCCCTGGAGGCAGAAAGGTCAGGCCTATCCAATAAGAATGGACCCTTGGCATCAAGGTTAAACCAGAAAGGGAAAGAAGGCCAAGATTCAGAGATGGTTGCCACATCAGAGCAAGTCTTTCATGGTGCGTGGTGACTCTCCTATCCCCAACGCTCAGGCCCTCTGTAGTCCAACACGCTGGCTATCTACAATTATTTATCATCCCGAAACTTCTTTACGGCTAAATTGGCTTTCTCATGTCACTCTTGTGCACACGAAACTTTCACCACCACTGTGACTCTGCTCGTGGCTTCTGCTGCCTGGAATGCCCCTTTTCAATACTCAACTCAAATCTACCTCCTCTAGAGAGATTTTCCTTTCCTGCCAGCCCCAAATAATCTCTTACCTCTCTGAGACAACTCCACACATTCCATTTATATATTCATCACCTCTGCCTCTCTTCTACTGATATCTTCAAGTGTCATTCACATCTTTTATGATCACTTAACTTTGCATTGTTTTGTATCTTCTTTATAAATATAAGTTCCTTGAAGGCAAGGATCTTGTCATATTATCCTCACATCTCTCACAGCATCAACAATACTCAATAAATGTCTCTACTAGATTCAGTTCATTTGCTGCATCACACTCAGCGTTTGCAGATTCTTTGCCTTCCTATGGAAAGCCAGAGTAAGAATCAGGGGACTTGTGATTGAGCCTCTTTAGCAACAATGCTTAGTTCAGTTATTAATTGGTACTATGATTTTAGGAGTTGCCTTTCGTTTCTTATTCCTTCATTCTAACTGTATGCCTACTGCCAGAATGTGCCTAGTAAACCGGTGTGTGTGTGTGTGTGTGTGTGTGTGTGTGTGTGTGTGTGTGTGTGTGTGTGTGTGTGTGTATGTATGTGTTTGTGTGTGTTTAGACTGAGAGCCAACTTGCTCTCTACTCTCTGTGAAAAGGGGAATTAGTCATGGTTACTAAAAAGAGGGGAATATATTCAAAGTAAATATCAGTGCATGAGACTGCTTTTCACTCAAAGTCTGAACATCCACATGAGACTGAATTTGTAAATATTTATTGTAACTTATGGTTAAAAATATTGGCTTCCTAAGCTCTATTGCTGCCAAAATATTTCTTCCCACATGGCTGCCCAGTGTTCTGGCCTGTAGCTGGCAATACACCCTCTGTCTTAAGTTAACCTCCTAGCACTGGTAAAGCTTTAAGTGTACTTATGAAGAATGTGGAGGAATAAAAAGAAAGGAGGAAGAGAGAGAGAGAGAGAGAGAGCAAAGGAGAAAAAGATTAAGAAACTTGAAACAGAATTTTAAAAGCAACAGAGCTAATGACAAAAGTACTATTATTTCCCATGATGTCTGAAGTCTACTATAAGAGTTAAGCAAAACACCGACCTAACAAGGGCAAGCGTTTTATAAAGAGCCCAAGCAAGGATGACAAATCCCAAAGCTGACAGGTTCACAGCTTACACAGGCTTCACTCTGCTCACAAGAGTGCCCACCATCCCCACCATGGTCTGGGGCCACAGACACTCATTCTCACAACCTCATCAGGAAAACCACGGCAGAATTGAAATTCTCACTGAGGCCACGCCACCCAGAGGCCAACTGCCCACTGTCCCTCTGCCTCTGGTTCCTGAGTGCATATGAACAATTTTTATTTTCAGATTGAATCAACTTGGATTCAGAAATGGGTACCTTTTTTGAGTTCCCAAAGAAATCCACTCACACAAAACCATAAGGAGCAATATCATCTTTGCTGAAGATGTTACAGAAGAGTCGGAGAGAGCTACATAGGTTGCATCGCATATTCACAGCAACAATTTACCCCACTAAGTACTTCTGTTTTACTGAAGACCCCTCCTTGGCTACTTGACCACTGAGAGTTATTCTCTCTGTTCCTCTCTCAGCAGAGCCCACCTCCTGCTGTAGGCACCACCAGCTCAAGGGTTACGCTTAAAGAAGGACTGAAGAGGAACTCCCCAGCCCATCCTTTAATCCTTGCAGGTTAACTGCTCCACATTAACCTAAATGGTCTCTGTCAGATGGGATTTTAGGCCATGGGGAGATATTTGGGACCTATTCTTTCTGCAAAAAAATCAGACAGCCCAGAATCTTCTGCCCATCCTTCCACCAGGTAGTCTCAATAAGACTTAAAGCCAGCTGAGCCTGGCCTCTAGGTTAAGGCAGAGGCCAGTACCAGACGGAGGTAAGTATTGAGAAAGATTTCCTTTGGAGCACTTCCTTCCCCAGGCCCCCCCTGAACCCTGTGTCCAAGGGCTCAGGGGCTGCCACTGACTTCTGGCATCACCTCATGTTTTCAGACCTCCAAATACATCTTTCCTGTTTCTCCATCCTCTCTATCAGTGGTCCCTCCTCTTCACACGCATCCCCAGCCTCCTCCCTTTATAATAAGCTAACTTAAAACATTTATTTTCTGAAAAGCTAACTCCTCCTCCTTCCTCCAGGGAAAGAAAAGGGCCAGGAGCTTATAAGTAATAGGAGAAGCCCTCCAGGCTGGATTGGAGGCAAGGACTCCTGAGTTGGCTAAAGACATCCAGAGTGTGGTCTCTCTCCTTCTCTCTGCCCAGTCCCTATCTCCCAGCCTGACCTGATTCCTTACAAGAGTGGATGGATATAAAAAAGGACTCACTATATAATTTACAGGCTGAGCGTAAAGGGAAAATGTGGGGCCCCTTGCTCAGAAATTATTAACAATTTCAGGACAGTGACAGCAGAGCATTAAACCAAGCACAGGCTCTCTGGAGCAAGGGGCCCTGTGGGACTACACAGTTTGCATGCCCATGAAGCTGGTCCTGATACGAAAAGTCACAGGAATTGCAGCGATTTATGTGAAATATGTGCCATTTGTGGTCAATTACTGTGCAGCATAATAAAAATTGTGCATTTCATAATTATATGTGAAAATATTTAATCATTACATAAACACTGCCTTGTGATAATACAATGCAAGGTATTGTTTTTACTAGGCACAAGACTTACTTTGTCAATTTTGATTACAGAACCAAACCCTGTTCATATGCAGGCGGGGGAGGGGGTAGTGTTGGGGGGCGGGGAGACTATGGCAATTCCTCCACTTACATATTTTAATTTGAAGAGGCTGTGAATGATGTGACCCAAAAGGCATTGCCTTAAACAATGCCAACCAAGACCAGCAACAGTGGATTGAGCCCCTGAAAATAAATCTCCTTCCTTCCATTTCATTCAGGACAAACTAGGTAATTGAAATCATATTTAATCACACATAAGAGAGGTGGTTCCTAGAATCTGGGCGTTTATGGACCAATGAAATTTCCAAGAAATTTAGGAGATGGACAATTTAATTTTGCCATGTAAGGACATCAAAAAGAAACCATCAATTCATAAAAGAAAGGTCATTTTAAACAAAAAGATATACAAAAACATGATTTTAAGATAAAGATAGTCCTTTAAATTAAATGAATTTAGTGTTATAAACAACTCACCCCATTTCTGCTTTTCCTCACTTAGCCAGAAGCAGGTGAACACTCTTCCTGTAGCCTCATCATGATCAGCAGACTGACATTTATGGACTACGGGTCAAAAGGTCCGTGGCTACAGGAATGTCTGTAAAGAGTACTGAAGTATCACTGTACTTTACCATGAATGATTCCTGAAAAATCATGGCCAATGATTTGCTTTGGAGGAACACTCCATTTGGATATTGTCATCCAGATGTCAGCTTCCCCATCCCTCAGCGCCCCAGCTCCATTTCTTGGAGATTTGGTTAAACC
Organism: Lagenorhynchus albirostris; assembly: GCF_949774975.1. NCBI lineage: Eukaryota > Metazoa > Chordata > Mammalia > Artiodactyla > Delphinidae > Lagenorhynchus > Lagenorhynchus albirostris. Next base: position 59,603,058 of record NC_083107.1, read on the forward strand.
TAGCCCAAACCCCAAATTGATGTCTTTGGACCTTCAGAAGCCCTTCTCAGGTTTTCTCGGAGCACGTGCACCTTGCTTTCCTCTTTGCCTCCCTGCTCTAAGATTCACATGAAATGACTCTGGTTCAAGTCCATCCATTGCTTCCATTAAAAAAAAAAAATCTCTTCAGTTCAAGCTCTTCAGGATTTAGGCAACTTTCACTGAGATCTGTTGGGCTTGTGGTCTTCAGGCATCTTCCTCAATCCACCTCCATTCTCCCCTTACTCATCCTTCATTGCCTTGGGACTTCAGATAAATCCTCTTCCTCTTGGAGAACAGTTCTGCCCTCAAGCAGAGATCTTGACTACTTAGCAGTACTCTGTGTACTACAGTGGGGCTTCCAAACCAATGGGATTTCCTCCGTAAAGGAATTCTAGTGAATTTAATTGCTTGCCTCCCCCGGCCCCCTGCCCTCGCCTTATTCCTATCATTAACTAATACCACACAACTTACTGATCTTTCCCTGGTTACTTAAGCTTTCAATGATCTCCTGTTCATATGAATTTACACACTGCCAAGGGGCTGTACGTACCATATCATATAATCTATTGTCCTGTGTACTTTGCTAGCGTTCCACGTGTCTCTGTCTTGCCCCTCAATTAGGTTGTAATGTATTTGTGAGTCAGGGCAGTAATTCTTACACCTCTAATCACTTCACCTCTAATCAAGACTTTGGATGTCTCCCTGTACCAGGTACACTTAATATAGATGGCAGCACCTGCCCTTGAGAATCTCGTGGCTTAGGAAGGGGCAAAAGCAGATATATAAACAGATGAATTAGAATACACTGTGGGAAGTGATATAATAGAGATGTGAACACAGTGTATAGGAGCCCAGAAGAGGAAAAATTAACTCTACCCAGGTGAGTTGAAAAAGGTCTCTGCAGGATGCATGAGAATTCATAGGGAAAGTGCATTCCAGCAGGAAGACTAGCATATGCAAAGGCACAGAGATAGGAAAAGGCAAGTTATGCATAGAAAAATTTAAAAGTTCAATGTGATTAGGGCATGGAGCTTCTAGAATGGATGGGAAAGAAGTAAGGAGAGGTTGTTAGGACAGACTATTAAAAAGTCTTCTGAATTTATCATAGCTCCTGCCCTATTGCTGGGTATATAGTCTATACTTAATAAATAATAATAATATACCTTTGTAGAACACTTTACCATCTTCAAAGAACTTTTACATTTGTGCATGATCTTTGTTCTCACAATCCTGTGGGTAAATATCTCCCCTCATTTACACATGATAAAATTGAGCCCTGCAGTGTTAGTGATGGGCAACAAGTCACTCAGCTAAGTAATATCAAGTGAGACTCTAATCAAGTTACCTCTCCTAATTCTAAATAAAAACTCTTTCCACCACCCAGATCCGAGGTGAAGAGGACCATGGCCACCACTGTTATAAAGCCCTAGAGAGGGATGTGCTGTACCATCTAATGGAAAGCTAATGAGCTGTAGAGCCGTAACACCCAAGTTCAAGTCCTCGTTCTATCACTTACAACCCATGCAACCTTTGGAAAGTGACAAAATCTTTCAGCCTCTGTTTTGTCGTCTGTCAACTTTACATGAGAAGCCTTCTTCACAGAACTGTTGATAAGATCAAAGCGTACAATCCCTTCATAAACTAGAAGTCACTTTATGAATGTTACAAACCTTTTTAAGTGACTATTCAACAGACAGAGGAAACTTTAATTGCACATTACCTTTCAAAAAATAAATACAGACTTATTTTAAGTTATACCAAATATTTTTATTTTGGCCCAAGTAGTCTGATGTACCCTTAAAGCTATTCATTCTTCCTTATTTTTCCTGGACTGTACTTTATAGGCTCAGCTTTATTTCTAAAATGAATTATAAACTCACTTACATATGAATCACTTGCTGTCCTCATTTCACACCACAAGGTCTATTTTTGGGGGGTGGGAGGGAGAGTTGACAGTGATTACAAGCTTCTGTAAGAATTTGTTATTTGCTCAGATAAAATGACTCCTTTCTCTATGGACTTCACTTTGAAAGAAATTGGTTAAGAAATGCTATTTTCCGGGATCTTTGTGCCATTAAACTACTGCCGCTAGGGTGCAGGGTGGGGAAAAAGGACACAGGGAAATGCCAAGCAAATGTCAGTCAGATCTGTCAACACCCACCCCAGTGATTTTGTAGACCTGTTAGTCAGCTTTTCCTCCAAGTGTCTACATTCAGAAAAACCAAGCAATCTACTTAAAATTAAAATTACCTCTAAGACCAAAATAATAGTGAAGTAATGGAACAGAACACTGAAAATAAAATAGGGACCGCCCCCCTCCATGATATACCAAAAATCACATGGTCTGATTTTATCCCTTCCTCTCTGGGCACCCCTCCCCTCAAACAACCAAGCCCTTCTATCAATTAGTGCCATCTACCATGAAAAAGGCCAAAAGAAAAAAAAAAAAATCACAGCCGATATTTTCCACTGAGCCAGCCACCGTTTTTTTTTTTCTTTCCTAAGGTTAATAGTGAAAGCTCTGTTTGTTTCACAATGCTTTAATTCTTACTGCTTGCAAGAAATTATTTTTGGACGTATCATATTTTAATATAAGTTTCCATTAATCTTTCCACGATTCCCTTGCTTTTAAGAACTGCTCTCCCAACCAGGCTCACCCAACAATGCCCATGCTTCATACACTCTCAGTCCTGAGACAGGCCAAACACTGTGTTCATCGCCTGGAACACAGACCTGGGTGCTGGTGGGGAAGGAGGGAACATTTGCAAACCGTGCTCAAGTGTCATGGTGGTTTTCAGCTGGCAAAAGCATCTGAAAGTTGTTGCACTTTTCATGCTCATGAAGGGATTTTCCAAAAATCTAAGCTATGTTTTGAAATCTGCATTATTACAGGGTCTAGCTCCCTCCACTCCCCTTCTTTCTCCTGCTCTCTGCCTCCCAAATGGTTCGGGGGAGAGCTTTTGAAAACATAGCCAGGGTAGAGACTGGCTCTTTTTGCCAAGGATTAAAACAAGAGCTGATTAAAAGAAAAGTTGCATTATATTCTTTTTGCATTTTGATTAGCCTAATTATACTCAATCTTGTTTACTATGTTCTCCATTCAAAATGCCAGAATTAGAAAGACTGCAAATGAAGAAAGTTAGTCTTGGGACAGGAAGGCCCCAAACACTATAATATCCTGCATGGAAGCCCACTGACTAGAACGTTTCTTTTTTCCTTCCAAATTCCAAGATCCATTGTTACATTAAAAATAGACTCTTTTCCTTTTTTTAAAAAAAATTATTTTTCTGCATACCACACTTCTATTTATTATACTGGGACCTTGGAAATAGAATGACCAGTGTTTGAATTCACTCTTGTCGTCTTACCAGGTTTCTTAGAGTCTCTGAGTCTCAGTTTCCCCTCTTGTAAAATGGTAAAGATACCAAGCTGATAAGTTATGTTACTATGACGATGAAAGGGAGATCACATGGACATGGTACGTGCTCAATAAATGACAGATATCATTACTATTACTATTATTACTGGTGTAGTAGGCTGTTACATTGTGGCCTCCCCATCGAAGGACACCTCCTGGTATTCACCCCCTTGTAAAGTCCCCTCTCCCCTACTGAAGCTGATGTTGATCATATGACTTGACTTGGCCAATGAGGCTTTAGCAAGTGTGACACAACACAGGCTTCATGGGCACCTACCCTATGAGGTTTGTTATTGTCCAAACACTCCCTGTTGGATCCCAGTTGCCGTGTTGTGAGAAAGTCTAGACTATCCTGCTGGAAAGAGGCCACCTAAAGAGGCCATGGCTTCACATGTACTACTCTTCACATGCAGAGAGAAGCCATGTGGAGGAGAACTGAGGTGCCCCAGCTGAGCTCTCATCAAATGGGGCCAACACCACGGAGAGCAGAAGGGCAGCCCATAGCTGTGTGAGAAATAATAAGTTGTGGCTGATAAATAACTGAAACACCTGGGAAGGAAAAAGAAAACAAATTTAGAAGATGAGTTCCACTCAGCTGATGAAGGCTGTCAGAACACACATAGGTTGAGTCAATTACTAACCATAACTGTGGGCAAATTAATTCTCCTAAGTCTCATTTTGATAATCTAAGCATGCATATAATAGTAGTTACCTCATAGGATTATTGTGAGGATTAAAAAGATGATTCATATAAAACATTTAGTTCAGTGCCAAGCGCACAGCTAGCCTTTAAAAAGTGTAAGTGATGTTATCATTGTTTTCCTTGAGGCAGAAACAGAAGCACAGAAATTTTGTTTGAAATGCTGGGATATCTTGTTAATAATAAGTTGGCAGAGGGCACCCTAAGGACACACTGAGCCACTAAAGAAGCCTGTCATTGATGCTATCTATGTCATCTCTGCTATGGCAACTGAGTCAAATGACCTACAATTGTGTACATTCTCTTTTCCTTTAAAGAAAATACTGACTTTGAGTTTTCACAGATGCTTTAAATTTACTCACTGGGCCCTTTTATGCAACCACCTGTCCTTGTTTTTCTTTTATACGGGGAAGAAGATGCAATGCTAACCTCAGCAAACCTGATTTAGCTCCAGGAATCCAGCCCAGGAGAGAAAGAACACGCACTGCCATTTTACCAGAAATGAGAAGAGTTCATCAGAGCAAACATACCAAGACCAGGTTCGTAGAGATTTAACTCCCCACGCATCACTCAGGCAGTCAGCCCGGGTTCAGCCTTAACCAAAGGCCAGAATTTTACAAAAATCCAAGCATTCCTGGAACCACCTAGTGAAGGAATTGAGCCTCTGCATTAAAGGAGGCTGCTAGCAAATGCAGTCAGTGCATATTAGAAGGCACCTAAAAGATGTTATTTTAAAAGAAATCAGGCTTGAGTAGGGATAGTCATAAACCTCAAACACCCCATAACCCTGCACATCTTCAGAGGAAAGCAGAGAATTACCTTTGCTGGCAGCACAAGCTTGTTGATAAGGAAAGACTGAATGTTTTTCAGGCAAAAAACATACTATTTTCTGAGTGATTTGGAAACTTTTTAGAGGGTATTGGTGAAGGGTTTTCCCAGAATCCTGGGACTGGAAGGGATTACTGAATTGACATCCACTGCACTTATTGTCTTGCTTGGAATCCTTAAATGGTTTAGAATGTACTGGTGGCTGAGTCCTCCCTCTGTGTAATTCCCTCTCATCTTATGACAACTGGGCAGGTTGCTGGGCTCTTGGCCCATCCTGTGTTTCTCTGGGGCAACTCCTCCCTCCTCCTATCTGATTGGTGACATCTGTGCTCCTGCCCTTGCTCACTGGTCCCAGCAGATCCCTTCTTATGTCTGCAGATCAGCTCAAACTTCCTGACGTCCCATTGAACTTCCCTGAATGCAGAGATTGCCCAGGGAACATCTGCTTAATTTATTTCACAAAGTGGTCCAAACACTCTCAGTATAGCACCTGAAAGGGGTAGATGTAGCTGGGCCAAAAAGAAAAAAAAAAAAAAATTACAAAAACGCTAATGTCACCAAGAAGCCAAGACTCTATGAGAGGGGCCAGATGATGTCACCATGCAAAGGACAGGGTAAAGGCCTATGTGAAGAAAAAGACTGGGCAGCCAATGGCAAGGCAACAGAAGCAGGAAAGAGAGGTCACTGCAGGCTGAAAGAGGGTAAGGCCCACATTTCCACCCATGTCCTCATCCAAGCCCCTGGAAGCAACTCCCCGGGAAAAGTCCCTTCTGGCTGTCCTCCCAGCATTCACACCCTGGCCACCAACACTCTGCTACCGGTTATAAGAGGATGTTAGCTGAAGCTCCTTTGGGTTAAAAGCCAGGCTACAGGTATGACTCCCAGTTGTGCAACTTACGGTAGAAATGTTGACTTGGATCATTTTTAAAAATGATCTCACCAGGAGTACTTTCTGGAAGGGGAATGGTGACCCAAAAGATTAGAAGCTGTAGTTAGTGGGGCCCTGCAGCAGAATCTCTTGAGAAGCCACTACCAGAGGAGACAGCACCAGATCACATGAGGGCCACCAAGCAAGAACTTTCCCAATCCTCCTCTTCCCCTTCCAGATCAAATGCCGCTTAATTCGATACATTGGTTAGACATTCATTGGTATAGGCAATCTTTGGTTAGCATCTCCCACAGTCAGCCTGGCAGGAGAGAGGAATGGAAAGCCAGCCCAAGGGGGAAGATCAGGTTGGCAAGGTGCCATGACTTCTGTGGTTGCTGGGGTGACCAGTTCTTCACCTGCTTCACCTCTGTTCCCTCATTGCCCCAGGATCTCCTGCTTAGTGACTGTCTGCCAGCACAGCTGACGCCCCTGCATTGCTAACCACCCCTAGCACCTGAGATGAGAAGGCGTCAAGCTTTTCTAAAGCCTTCCTTCAAAAGTAATTATTGGAATTTTAGAGATTTAATACAAACATCCCTCCCTTACCTGCTCATATTCAGAACCAATAGAAAGAGATAAACACAGCAGTCAGGCAGATGGAGACATCACTTTTATTACTGATAAAGCTGTTGGAGACTGTGGCTTAGATACAAGGACCAAATGAACATGCCAGCACTGCACCCCCAAATTAAACGTACCCATGGCAGCACTGGACAGCCCTCAAGTGTCCCATGAAGGAGTCTGCCCTAGTAAACCCCAGCACAGAGGAGCCGAGGGGCAGAGAAGCATGGTCTCTGAGGCTGGCAGGTCCCAAAGCTAAAGGGGATTGGAGGCAGCTGAGCCCCTCATTCTCAGGGGTTGCTCCCAAGTTCTCCAATCAAATAAGTCCCCCTGCCTCCTGTGGAGAGGAGCATGAGGGGGCAGAAGTGGTAGAACAGCCAAGCTCCTCCCACAGGAAAGAAGGAGGATCCAGTCCGTGTGCACCTGCTGCCCTACAGAAGTCTTACCCTGAAACAGACTAGAGCTGGGCCTCTCTGCTTGAAGAGACCAGGGAAGTGATATCCCTGCTATAAATGGAGGTTAGGTTCTGTGAAGTAGTACTGTGTGATGGAGAAAGAGAGCGCATTACTTATAGGGAATGTCTCTGAAATTCATGAAAAGTAAAGAGGCTCTGAGGAAAATCCAGTTTGTAAAAGGGAGGGGTGCCATAATGGGTTCTTTCAGCAGATTAATAGAGTGCATCCAGGAAGAGTATCCTCAGGAGCCCTCTGGAAGACAGACAAATACTCACAGTCAATTTGTGTCTTCTCAAGTATTTCTTAAGAGTTCAAAGATAGCATCATAGCCAAATTTTGTCTTTCCTTAGAAGCGTCAATTCCAGAATAGCTGCTGGATTTTACATTTCCCTTAGGATCCTAAAAAATCCAGTTTCAGTCCATCTGGTCTCTTACATTCTTCAAGGGAATCTTTGGGAATGTGCTTTCATGAAAAATGGCTCCATCTACTCATTCCATGAGATTCAGCTGCTGCCGAAAAGATCATTTCCCTCCACCTTCTCTGAAAGCCCGGGAAAGCTGATCTGCTTCCCCCTGTGACTTGAATTAGCACCTCCCCATCTCCACCCTGAGTTCTCATTTAAAAAATCACTTACAAATAGGAAACAAGCCCTACAGCCTATGAAATTACCTATCTAATATTTAATACTTTTTCCCCATGAAAGAGCATCCTCCCAGAAATTGGCCTGCAGGGAGGCTGGTCTTTCTGGTAGAAACCCCTGCCAGTGAGCTGATGATCCAATAGCTTAAGGGGATTTCAAGGTACCAAGAAGGAAATGACAGGAGAGAGCAGGGATTCAGCTCTGCTTGAAACCACTGGTTCTCAAGGTTGGAGAGACAGCTGGGGAATAATCAAAACTACTGATGCTTGGGTGCCCAGCCTCCAATGTTCGGATTTAATTAGTACAGCTTTTAAAAGTCCCTGGACATCAGGTTTTTAAAAATTCTACGAGTGATTCCAAAGTGCAGTAACAGTTTGAAAATCTCTGCTCTACATTCTTTTAACTTACAGATACCATCAATTTGCTAATGATCAATTGCCAGGTCCTCACTCAAACATGGTGATTAAGTTAGCCCAGGCCAGAGATTAACTGCTGATACTAGAAGCTGCCTTCAACTAGTAAATGTTTCTACCCAGGTGATTGATTTTTTTTTTTTTTTAACAAGTCAGTCCCCTCACTGAAGGGCCAACTACACAATTCCTGATTCAGATTCTAAACCTGATTTTGGCAGACCATTGTAACTCTCTCTCATTGCATTCTCCAAACTTGGAATGGTTTGCATTACAAAAGGCTTCTCTGTTTCACAAAGGAATCCCTGCAAGTTTTCTTGAAAGTGTGCTTAAAAATAAAATCTGATTTGCACTAACTCATAAATTAAGCTCTGGGCCTTTGTGATGATGATAGTTTATAGAGCCCCTGACACTGGCAGAAGCATCTTTCAAGACATCAGTTTGTTTTCACTCTAATATCTGATCAACACTTCCGTTCTGAATTCCTTTGTTAATTCTGCTGCCCAGAAAGCTGTGGTGAGTGATAAGCCCTTCAGAAATCACTGAGTGATTTGCCCAGCCCTCTATTTCCAAAACAGACATGGACACAATTCAAGACCAACTTAACTGATAGTTATTTTGCTGGGGAAAAATTTGGTCCAAGTTATTTATTCATTCACTTTCACAAAAGGTTCCTGAGCCAATTAAATGAATTTTGTTTTTCAGATTATGCTAGCAAAGACCAATCCACTTGCATGTTTTGAACTCACACTGATGTTCTTTCCTAGCATAAACCTGAAAAAGATTACTTGGGGGAAATTTTAATACATTCATGAAAAAGGGATAGTAAGATGCCCACATAAAGTCAAAATTACAATACACCAACTGAAGATCCAGTTTGGGCCAAATCTACGCACCAAACTGGTCTATTAACGCAGCCCCTAAGTAACAAACTCTTTCCTTACCAGCTATCTATATCATCTATATATAAATCTATAGAGATACCCTCCACAAATCCCACACTCTAGTACCTTAGCCCTTTTGACCTAGCATAGAGTTGACAGACTTAGCAAATAAAACACAGGATACCCAATTATACTTGAATTTCAGATAAGCAATCAAAAAATTTTACCATCAATATATCCCAAATATTGCATGTATTTTATCTGGCAAGCCTAGTCTACCACCCTCTCTGAAGAATTAAGTCTGGAGTGCTTATCCTTTTTCTGCCTTCCCTCAGCCAGAAGGCATCAGAGAGCTTCTATCAAAGCAGCCAGGACTTGAAGGGCCAAGATTCTAAAGAGAAGGGAAGGACACTGAAGTGAGCCAGACAATCAGTGATTCTTTTCCTCCAAGACAGCTGCCAATTTATAGGCATTCACAGAAAAGCTGAGAAGTTAAGCATAACTTTCAGCATTTCAACAGGACAGGGAGACAAAAATGAACCTCAGAGCTCACCAAGAGAGTATTCCCTATAAACCAATAAACCCAGGCTTTCAGATAAGATCTCTGAACAGCTTTACCTTAGGAATAAAGGTGAACTGGAAATAGACTCATCCTTACTAAGACCAAAACCTCCAAATCAGAACAGTCCCATGCCTCTATTCTAAACCCTCTCTAAAAGAAGAAAACATTAGCTAAAGCTTCAAATTGTCACTATAATTTTTTCATATGTAACATCTAGCATTCAAACAAAACTTAGAAGATAAACCATAAGATCAGATTAATGACTGAAAAAACAGACCAAAAAAGAAAACAGAAATGATCTACAAGTAATCCGGATATTAGAGTTATCACACACAGACTTTAAGATAACTGTGATTGGGCAAACAGCAGAAGAAAGAACTACAATCCTGCAGCCTGTGGAACAAAAACAACATTCACAGAAATACAGACAAGATGAAAAAGCAGAGGGCTATGTACCAGATGAAGGAACAAGATAAAACCCCAGAAAAAAAACTAAATAAAGTGGATATAGTCAAACTTCCAGAAAAAAAATTCAGAATAGTGATAGTGAAGATGATCCAGGACCCTGGAAAAAGAATGGAGGCAGAGATTAAGAAGATGCAAGAAATGTTTAACAAAGGTCTAGAAGAATTAAAGACCAAACAAACAGAGATGAACAACACAATAACTGAAATGAAAAATACACTAGAAGGAATCAATAGCAGAATAACCGAGGCAGAAGAATGGATAAGTGACCTGGAAGACAGAATGGTGGAATTCACTGCCGCAGAACAGAATAAAGAAAAAATAATGAAAAGAAATGAAGACAGCCTAAGAGACCTCTGAGACAACATTAAACGCAACAACATTCGCATTATAGGGGTCGCAGAAGGAGAAGAGAGAGAGAAAGGACCCAAGAAAATATCTGAAGAGATAATAGTTGAAAACTTCCCTAACATGGGAAAGGAAATAGCCACCCAAGTCCAGGAAGTACAGAGAGTCCCATACAGGATAAACCCAAGGAGAACCATGCTGAGACACAAAGTAATCAAAATTGGCAAAAATTAAAGACAAAGAAAAATTATTGAAAGCAGTAAGGGAAAAATGACAAATAACATACAAGGGAACTCCCATAAGGTTAACAGCTGATTTCTCAGCAGAAACTCTACAAGCCAGAAGGGAGTGGCATGATATACTTAAAGTGATGAAAGGGAAGAAACGACAACCAAGATTACTCTACCCAGCAAGGATCTCATTCAGATTCGACAGAGAAATCAAAAGCTTTACAGACAAGCAAAAGCTAAGAGAATTCAGCACCACCAAACCAGCTCTACAACAAATGCTAAAGGAACTTCTCTAAGTGGGAAACACAAGAGAATAAAAGGACCTACAGGGTATCCCTGGTGGCGCAGTGGTTGAGAGTCTACCTGCTGATGCAGGGAACACGGGTTCGTGCCCCGGACCGGGAAGATCCCACATACAGTGGAGCGGCTGGGCTCGTGAGCCATGGCTGCTGAGCCTGGGCGTCCGGAGCCTGTGCTCCAAAACGGGAGAGGCCACAACAGTGAGAGGCCCGAGTACCACAGAAAAAAAAAAAGGACCTACAAAAACAAACCCAAAACAATTAAGAAAATGGTAACAGGAACATACATATTGATAATTACCTTAAACGTGAATGGATTAAATGCTCCAACCAAGAGACACAGGTATTTTAATTGATATTTATAGGGCATGCCATACAGAAACAGCAGATTACACTTTCTTCTCAAGTGTGCATGGAACATTCTCCAGGATAGATCACATCTTGGGTCACAAATCAAGCCTCAGTAAATTTAAGAAAATTGAAATCATATCAACCATCTTTTCTCACCACAATGCTATGAGATTAGAAATCAATTACAGGCGAAAAAAACGTAAAAAACGCAAATACATGGAGGCAAACAATACGCTACTAAATAACAAAGAGATCACTGATGAAATCAAAGAGGAAATCAAAAAATACCTAGAGACAAATGACAATGAAAACACGATGATCCAAAACCTATGGGATGCAGCAAAAGCAGTTCTACGAGGGAAGTTTATAGCTATACAAGCCTACCTCAAGAAACAAGAAAAATCTCAAATAAAAAATCTAACCTTACACCTAAAGGAACTAGAGAAAGAAGAACAAACAAAACCCAAAGTTAGCGGAAGGAAAGAAATCATAAAGATCAGAGCAGAAATAAATGAAATAGAAACAAAGAAAACAATAGCAAAGATCAATAAAACTAAAAGCTGGTTCTTTGAGAAGATAAACAAAATTGATAAACCATTAGCCAGACTCATCAAGAAAAAGAGGGAGAGGACTCAAATCAATAAGATTAGAAATGAAAAAGGAGAAGTTACAACAGACACGGCAGAAATACAGAAATACAAAGCATCCTAAGAGACTACTACAAGCAACTCTATGCCAATAAAATGGACAACCTGGAAGAAATGGACAAATTCTTAGAAAGGTATAACCTTCTGAGACTGAACCAGGAAGAAATAGAAAATATGAACAGACCAATCACAAGTAATGAAATTGAAACTGTGATTAAAAATCTTCCAACAAACAAAAGTCCAGGACCAGAGGGCTTCACAGGTGAATTCTAACAAACATTTAGAGAAGAGCTAACACCATCCTTCTCAAACTCTTCCAAAAAACTGCAGAGGAAGGAACACTCCCAAACTTATTCTATGAGGCCACCATCACCCTGATACCAAAACCAGACAAAGATACTACAAAAAAAGAAAATTACATACCAATAACACCGATGAATATAGATTCAAAAATCCTCAACAAAATACTAGCAAACAGAATCCAACAACACATTAAATGGATCACACACCATGATCACGTGGGATTTATCCCAGAGATGCAAGGATTCTTCAATATACACAAATCAATCAACCTGATAAACCATACTAACAAACTGAAGCATAAAAACTATATGATCATCTCAATAGATGCAGAAAAGGCTTTTGACAAAATTCAACACCCATTTATGATTAAAAACTCTCCAGAAAACTGGCATAGAGGGAACCTACCTCAACATAATAAACGCCATATACTACAAACCCACAGCAAACATCATTCTCAATGGTGAAAAACTGAAAGCATTTCCTCTAAGATCAGGAACAAGACAAGGATGTCCACTCTAACCACTACTATTCAACATAGTTTTGGAAGCCCTAGCCACGGCAATCAGAGAAGAAAAAGAAATAAAAGGAATACAAATTGGAAAAGAAGAAGTAAAACTGTCAGTGTTTGCAGATGACATGATATTATACACAGAGAATCCTAAAGATGCCACCAGAAAACTACTAGAGCTAATCAATGAATTTGGTAAAATTTCAGGATACAAAATTAATGCACAGAAATCTCTTGCAATCCTATACACTAATGATGAAAAATCTGAAAGAGAAATTAAGGAAACACTCCCATTTACTATTGCAACAAAAAGAATAAAATACCTAGGAATAAACCTACGTAAGGGGACAAAAGACCTGTATGCAGAAAACTGTAAGACACTGATGAAAGAAATTAAAGATGATACCAACAGATGGAGAGATATACCATGTTCTTGGGTTGAAGAATCAATATTGTGAAAATGACTACACTACCCAAAGCAGTCTACAGATTCAATGCAACCCCTATCAAATTATCAGTGGCATTTTTTACAGAACTAGAACAAAAAATCTTAAAATGTGTATGGAGACACAGAAGACTCCGAATAGCCAAAGCAGTCTTGAGGGAAAAAAACGGAGCTGGAGGAATCAGACTCCCTGACTTCAGACTGTACTACAAAGCTACAGTAATCAAGACAATATGGTACTGGCACATAAACAGAAATATAGTTCAATGGAACTGGATAGACGGCCCAGAGATAAACCCACGCACCTATGGTCAACTAATCTATGATAAAGGAGGCAAGGATATACAATGGAGAAAAGACAGCCTCCTTAATAAGTGGTGCTGGGAAAACTGGACAGCTACATGTAAAAGAATGAAATTAGAACACTCCCTAACACCATACACAAAAATAAACTCAAAATGGATTAGAGACCTAAATGTAAGACCCGACACTATAAAACTCTTAGAGGAAAACATAGGAAGAACACTCTTTGACATAAATCACAGTAAGATCTTTTTTGACCCACCTGCTACAGTAATGGAAATAAAAACAAAAATAAACAAATGGGACCTAATGAAACTTCAAAGCTTTTGCACAGCAAAGGAAACCATAAACAAGATGAAAAGATAACCCTCAGAATGGGAGAAAATATTTGCAAACGAATCATCGGACAAAGGATTAATCTCCAAAATATATAAACAGCTCATGCAGCTCAATATTAAAAAAACAAACAACCCAATCCAAAAATGGGCAGAAGACCTAAATAGACATTTCTCCAAAGAAGACATACATTTGGCCAAGAAGCACATGAAAAGCTGCTGAACATCACTAATTATTAGAGAAATGCAAATCAAAACTACAATGAGGTATCACCTCACACCAGTCAGAATGGCCATCATCAAAAAATCTACAAACAATAAATGCTGGAGAGGGTGTGGAGAAAAGGGAACCCTCTTGCACTGTTGGTGGGAATGTAAATTGATACAGCCACTATGGAGAACAGCGTGGAGGTTCCTTAAAAAACTAAAAATAGAACTACCATATGACCCAGCAATCCCACTACTGGGCATATACCTTAAGAAAACAGTGCTGGGCATCCTCATTGAAGCTGGGCTGCCCGCTTCAAAGCCAGCTCAGTTTTCTCATCATATAACTGGAATGACATACATATGGCCAATAAGTACACGAAAAGATATTCAACATCATTCGTCATCAGGGAAATGCAAATCAAAACCACAAGTAGATATCACCTCATACCTGTTAGGATGGCTATTATCAAAAAGACAAGAGATAACAAATGCTGGCCAGAACATGGAGAAAAGGGAACCCTTGTACACTCTTGGTAGGAATGTAGACTTGTACAGCTACTATGGAAAACAGTATGGGGTTTCCTCAAGAAACTTAAAGTAGAACTACCACATGATTCAGCAATTCTATTTCTGGATATATATCCCAAGGGAAAAAAATAATTATCCCAAAGAGATATCTGTATTCCCATGTTCATTGCAGCATTATTCACAATAGCCAAGGTATGGAAACAAACTAAATGTTGTCAAATGAAAAATGGATGAAGAAATGTGATATATATATATATATATATATATATATATATACACATACACATACATATGATAGAATATTATTCAGCCTTAAATGAGACGGAAATCCTGCCATTTGTGACAACATGGATGAAGCTGGAAGGCATTATAGGAAGTGAAATAAGCTAGACAGAGAAAGACAAATACTGTGTGGTGTTACTTGTATGCAGAATCTAAAATAAAAGTTGAACTCATCAAAACAGAGAGTAGAATGGTGGTTGCCAGGGGCTAGGTTTGGAGGAAATAGGGAGAGGTTGGTAAAGTGCACAAACTTTTAGTGACAAGATGCAATGTAAGGATCTAGTGTATAACATGGTGACTATAGTTGATAATACTATATTGTATACTTAAAATTTGCTAAGATAAATATATGAGGTGATGGATGTGTTAACTCATTGGTGAGAATCCTTTCACAAGGTATATGTATATTAAATCATTGCATTGTACACTTTAAATATTTTAACGTTTTATTTGTCAGTTATACCTCAGTAAAGCTGAATAAAATGAATCAAGAAGGATGTGGAGGGAGGGAGAAATTGCAAAGGGAGTGGAATGTTGTATATTTTGATGACAGTGTACGGTATCTTGATTGTGTTAGTGGTTTCACGAATATATACATCTGTCAAGACTTATCAAATTGCATATTTTAAATAAGAACAGTATATGTATGTTTTACCTCAATCAACTTGTTAATTCAATTTCAAAAATTGAATGTGAAACAGAAAAATTAAAAAGTCAAAGAGTCACAAATTCTGATTCAAAAGAAATGCAATCTTGGGGCAGACCTATAGTATGAGAGAAGAGAAATACGTCAACTAGACAGTTTGGTGATGTCAAAGGGATAAGATGTTATCCCTCCTCCTCTCTCTCTCTCTCTCTCTCTCTCTCTCTCTCTCTCCTCTCAGCCAGAATTATCATTTCCCATCATCTCAGGTTTCTCATTTCGTAATTTGCTCTTCACAGTCAAGGTAGAAAAAAGGAGCCAGAAGAGAATCTACCTCAACTTCCTCTCCTTGTCTGTGGGCATTGATTTCCTATCCATTTGCTCCTGCTGTCTATGGCTGTTTCGGTTGCTGACTTTTACGTGGACATTTGACTTCCTATTTTACACAGTTTCTACAACATCCCTTGGTAGATGTTTGCAAGGATTTTGCAAACCCAGTGTCTGGGTCCACTTCTCCCTGATTCTGATTCCATTATCACCCTAACTATATTTTCTCCATCCCAGTGTTCACATGTTCTTTGCTTTCTTAGCACCTTCTAATGCTGCAGTCTATGATGCAAGATGACAGGAAATTTCAGGATAGTTAGCACATGGGTCAACAATTCTCAGATTACAAAATAAATTTTAAAACCTGAGTAACTGCTTCAAGCATCTGTTAAAATTTCAAGGTTACACAGGAAAATAAGACTTTATTTCAAACATAAACTTTACAGCTTGAAAATAAAAACAGCTAAGCTATTTCCCAGAACAGGAAAGACTGTTTTTCCAAAGTTGAAAAGCCTACCAAAATTTCAAAGGACAGTGATAATGCACTTCCAGCATCAATGCCCTCAGTCCAAAGAGACAAGATTGCCCACCAGAGCAGTTTATCACTACTTTGCAATTATCAGAACCAACAAATTTCCCTCTTCTTTTATTGCCCCTGCTTTTTTCTATTGTTATTTTATTCTCTTGGGTTTTCTCTGCTATAGTTTCAAATTATCATATATCTCTTCCCAACTTCCTCCATTTTAACTGCTTATGACATAGAATTTACATCTAAATCATCTGTTTTATCTGGAATCTAATTTTTTAATCCTGTCTTAGCTTTAAGATTATATATTGTAATTGAATCACAATATTTCCCTTCTAAGTATCTAACAAAATCAGACAGAAAAAAAAAGTAAAGCTGGGGGAAAATT
The DNA here is from genome assembly GCF_949774975.1 of Lagenorhynchus albirostris. Lineage (NCBI taxonomy): Eukaryota > Metazoa > Chordata > Mammalia > Artiodactyla > Delphinidae > Lagenorhynchus > Lagenorhynchus albirostris. The sequence continues at coordinate 59,619,604 of NC_083107.1, forward strand.
ATTAACAGCCACAAAGCAAGGAAAAAGGTTAGGTTAATGTTATAAACTTCAAAAACCGGCAAATGAGGAAAGACACAAATGATTGTGAAATGAAACAGAGAGGTAGCACAGTTTTCCTTTCACCCCTGCCCAAACCCCCAGAAATTATACTGCCAAGTTGATCAAATCAAACCTGGAAAGAAACCAACCCAGTCACTATCTTTTCCCTTTTCAAACTGAGTAATGGGGGTTGGGGGTCGGGTGGGGACAGAAAGCCTGTTGGGGGAAAAGGGAGTAACACAGGGACTGGCTGTACCAAAAAAAAAAAAACTCCACAGTTATACAGTCCAGGGGTCAAGGTGACATTCCCACAGGAAAGGAGTATGTCCATTAAGCAGATCCTGACAAAGAACTATTAACAAAATCTCAAAATAACGAACAAGGCCTAGATTATCTAACAAAGACTGAAAATATCCAAGCTGGACTCTCTCCTTCTGTTGTCATTCTCTTGGGCTACAGAAAAGAGTGTAGAACACAAGGATACAGCCATCAACGTATAGCTCGGAAAAGCAAATTGGTTTTATATAATGTGAAAAAAAAAATCAAGAAGTAAACCTCATTTCATCAGAGCAGACAAAATGCCTGAATGGAACCACCTGAACATGAGCAAGATAAAAAGAAATGGCATGGAAATTAAATAAATACGGTAAGGAAGGAAGAAAGCAAAGGAAAAACAAAGGACTAAATAATAAGAAAACATGAAGGACCAGGAGAAAAATTGCTTTACACTATGGACTAACTTAAGTACATGGTCTGGACAAAACATAGATTCAAAGGCCTGATAACAACAATGAACCAAAATGGAAAAAGTGACTGAAGACTTAAGGAAACAGAGGCCCCAAACAACAGGATTAAGGAATTAATAAATAATTTAGAAACAATAAGAAACACAGTAGTTATTGCTATCAATCAAATTACTAGCATAGAAGAAAGATAAGCCAATCCTGATGAATAAAGTTAAAGAATAGAAATCGGAACATTTAGAGATGAACTAATAGATAGGTAAGGAAACAAATATGATCCAACATGAGGATAATCAGTGTCCTTGAGGTACCAAACCCAACAAATAAACAGAAAATGAAGCAAAACATATGATGCAAGAGAATTTCCCTGAAACTAAGGGGGGAAAATAACCTGAATCTGTAGCTTAAAAGGGTCCTTTCTTTTACAGAAAAGTTTGATACAGAATCCTCTACACTGAGCATAGCCCAGTTATATCATTAAAATAAAGGATAAAGAAATAAGCCTTTAAGAGAACAGCCTGAAAAGTAAATCATGTACATTGGGGAAAAAGCAGACAATGAAATAAAGTTCCAATGTGAAAAAGAAGGTGTGATCCAAGCACATAGTACCCAGCCAAGATGCTGTTTGACTACAAGGGTGATGGGTACCTCAAACATGACAGAATTCAGGAGATACAAAGCTCATAAGCACTTCTCGGGGGGGAAATATTAAAATATGAATCAAAATAAAGAGCATAGAAATAAAAACATCCAGATTCTAAGACTCTGATAAGCATTAAATCCATTTAAATATTGAGATAAATACTGAACTATATGAACTAAGAGAATTATCATTACAGAAAAAGAATGTAAATGTTCGATTTCCAGACAATGTAAAAATACTAACAAAATTTGGGAAGCAATGGGAGAAAGTCTGAGAATGCTATCAAAGATGACACATGTAACTTTAAAATTGTTCTAATTATTGGGTTTTTTTATTTCCTTTTTAAAAAAATTTTTATTGGAGTATAGTTGATTTACAATGTGTTAGTTTCAGGTGTACAGCAAAGTGAATCAGTTATATGTATACATATATCCACTCTTTTTTAGATTCTTTTCCCATAGAGACCATTATGGAGTACTGAGTAAAGTTCCCTGTGCTATACAGTAGGTCCTTATTAGTATACTGGTGTGTATACATCAATTCCAATCTCCCAATTTATCCCTCCCCCATGCCTTCCCCCTGGTAACTATAAGTTCATTTTCTACGTCTGTGACTCTATTTCTGTTTTGTAAATAAGTTTATTTGTACTATTTTTTTAGATTCTACGATATCATATGATATTTGTCTTTCTCTGTCTGACTTACTTCACTCAGTATGACAATCTCTAGGTCCATCCATGTTGCTGCAAATGGCATTATTTCATTCTTTTTAATGGCTGAGTAATATTCTGTTGTATATATGTACCACATCTTCTTTATCCATTCCTCTGTTGACAGACATTTAGGTGGCTTCCATGTCCTGGCCATTGTAAATAGTGCTGCAATGAACATTAGGGTGCATGTATCTTTTTTTTTAATTAATTAATTTATTTATTTATTATTTATGGCTGCGTTGGGTCCTTGTTGCTGCACGCGGGCTTTCTCTAGTTGCAGTGAGTGGGGGTTACTCTTCATCGCAGTGCGCAGGCTTCTCATTGCGGTGGCTTCTCGTTGCGGAGCACAGGCTCTAGGCAAACGGGCTTCAGTAGTTGTGGCACACAGGCTCAGTAGTTGTGGCTTGCGGGCTCTAGAGTGAAGGCTCAGTAGTTGTGGAGCACAGGCTTAGTTGCTCCACAGCATGTGGGATCTTCCCAGACCAGGGATCAAAGCCGTGTCCCCTGCATTGGCAGGCGGATTCTTAACCACTGCGCCACCAGGGGAGCCCCTGCATGTATCTTTTTGAATTATGGTTTTCTCCAGATATATGCCCAGGAGTGGGATTGCTGGATCATATGATAGCTCTATTTATAGTTTTAAGGAACCACCATACAGTTCTCCATAGTGGCTGTTATCAATTTACATTCCCACCAATGGTGTAGGAGGGTTCCCTTTCTCCACACCCTCTCCAGAATTTATTATTTGTAGATTTTTTGATGGTGGCCATTCTGACCAGTGTGAGGTGATACCTCATTGTAGTTCCGATTTGCATTTCTCTAATAATTAGTGATGTTGAGCATCTTTTCATGTGTTAATTTCCTTTTTTTCTGAGAGGAGACTTGTAGGAAATAATGTATCTTGTCTATAGAAACATTTATTTGAAGTTCAACAATTCCTTCAGCTTTTCTTCTATTAAATTCAAGTAAACTTACACTTTTTTCATTAAAGTGTCTTTTATAATAAGATTTCATCTTAATAAAAATTTTTAATTGCTCTGTCTCTATATATGCATAAAAAGATAGACTCTAAAATGATGTTTATCTAATGTTAATAATGGTTTGGGGGTGTCGTAGCATTTGAGGTTATTTCATCTTCATTTTTATATTTTCTCTATTTTTGAATTCTTTATAATGAGCCCCCTTTTTTTTTTTTACAAAAATAACTATTTTTTAAAGCATAAGAATATACCAAGATGATAAATATTTAACACTGGGAAGTGAAAATATGAATAATTGTTATTTTTGTACATTTTAATATTTTAAATTAAAAAATACATTGACAAACCACTTTCTAGTTTTCTTTTTTATTATTATTATTATTTTTAAGTTTGAGGTCTTATTTGATATTTCCCCTACAATTTTATGGTTCTTGATAGAAAAACTGTTGCCCATCCCTGGTTTAGGAGGAAAAAGAAGCAACATCTACAAATTGCTGATTAATAATCAGCCAAGTACACACTGCTTTGCTTATGTTAACAGAAAGAAAAAACGAGCCCTGGAAAGCTGATGTCTGGAAGAGCATTTTATTATAAACTACTTTGTAATTGGGCACATAAACAGAAGGAAATTCTTCTAGTGAACAGGTACACTATGTAATAAGCATCTCCCAGATACTGTGACCCAATATAGGTCAATGGAATTCTACACCATAAATCCAGTCCCTTCCCCTAAAAGGAAAATGTTTACAGGCACCAAAAATTTGCCACATCTGTGTAAAGAGAAATACCAATCACAGATGAAGTTGAAGCATATGTTTCTAGTTGATATAACTTAAACTGCTCTTTCAAAGCATTGTAAAAAATGGGGGGCGGGGGCGCAGCGGGGAGGATGATACAATTATCCAAGGCGGGTTAAGCTGATCCTCAGAATCTAGTAAAAACTCTCAATTTAAAGAGTTAAAAAAAATACTTGGTAGCAGCCACTGGCTCATATAAGACTATGCAATTTCCAAAACCGACTCAGTGTTGTATCTCCAGTTTATAGATTCAAATTGTGAATTTACACACACAGTGTGTGTTATAAACTCGGTCAAACTGAAAGCACACATATGTACTTTATATCATCACCCTCTAACCCTCAGTTTTTGCTTTTCCATCATCCTGTAATATTGTGTTTGTTGGGGTTTTTTATTTTGTCAGAGCAATTTTAGAAGGCAGAGAGGGGAGGAGTTGGTGGTTTAGTGGTTAGACCAGTCTACAACATTGTCAAAAAAAATTGTTTTCGCACAAAGCATGTTTTGGTGCCAAATGGAGCAACCAAGATGTCAGAAGTATTTCACAATGTCGAAGCTTCTCCTCATGAATCTTTGGACCCTACAACTTGTTTATTACATCCTCAGAGGAGCTCAGGAATGCAGCTCGGAGTCCAGGCAGTCACTGGATTCTTCTCTGGAGGGTGGTACATCACGTTCCTCTGCGTAACAGAGTGTTTTAAGTTTTCTCTTTCACGTACAACCACGGCTATACCACACAGACAGGGGAGACAGAACAGGGGAGACTCTGATGCCAAACAACTACTGAGATTCTGCAGGAAGAAATTTAACTACCACAAAAATGTCCTCACAGAGCCAGGCTGACTCCTGAGGTATTCTCCTTTCATCTTCCTGGGCTCCCAGCTTCCTAAACTGGATTTCTAGCTTGCCTGTCTTTTCATCAGATGACCACTGTACTTCTTGGTCACTTTTTCCAACTCTCCTCTCTCCCTTCCCTGTTTCTCCATCCCTCTGTCTCTCTGTCTCTCCCTCTCTCCTTTCTCTCTCCCTTCACCTCTAGCCATGTAACTGAATCTAATTTTAATGCCCCTTGGCCCCTCATTTTTTCTTTTATTTCTTTTTTTAATTTTGTTTTATTTCCGTTTGTTGAGCCCCTCATTTTTAAAGTGGGAACTGCTTTGGCTTTTAGTTCCTTTCCATTAATTTCTTTTAAAAAATGCAATAAAAAGGAAGCCCCACACAGAAAATAAAAAAAATTATACACATCTGAACAAATTTCAGACTCATATTAATCTGAGAAAACCAGAAGGAACACTTCCTTTAGCAAGTAACCCAAGTAATGAGATAGTTTATAGGGGAACCCAGTAATTTTGTTCTTAAATCCCCTGCATTATACAGGCTCAAATATGAAATATCTTTGTGGAAACCTCCTGCTGTGTTCTGCATCGATACTCATATGGTTGTTTGGAGATAAATAAGAAACAACTCTTTCCCTCTAGATCTGTGATGAAATATCAAATGTCTCTAAGGCTGAGACATCAAAGCAGAACCCAAGCCCAAAGCAGGGGTTGGGCAGTGAGGGGACAGAGAAGTTTTACATTTAGAGGTGGGCAAACTTTTTCTATTAAAGGCTGGAGGGTAAATATTTTAGGTTTTGTGGGCCAGCAGGTCTCTGTCATAGCTACTTGATTCTGCCATTGTAGCATAAACATGGCCATAGTACATAGCAAATGAGCATAGCTGAGTCTCAATAAAACTGCTCACGGATTCTGAAATTTGCATCTCATACAATTTCCACGTGTCATGACATATTCTTCTTCATTTGATTTTATCTAACCAATTAACAATTTTAAAATCATTCTTAATTTGGGGGTAATACAAAAACAGGAGATGGTCTGGATTTGGTCTGTGAGTCACAGTTTGCCAACCCCGGATAAGAGGAAACTGCATACCAGAAAGAAGTCTTCCCTCCCATCTTATGCAGGGATAGTGATTCCTGTTAGCAAAGTGCATTCTTGTACCCTGTCTCTGGCAATCCTCATCGCAATCCAGGAGATACATATTATTATTTTCACATAATGGATGAGTAAGCTGAGGGTCAGAGAAAATGAAAAGAATCACTAATTCATTTAACAAATATTTGAGTCCATAACCAGGTGCTGGGCTTGTGTTAGGCCCTAGGGATATGGCAATGACTAAGGCATAGTTTCTAATTGCTCAGAGACTAGTAGGACAGACCAGTACAATACAAGTAATTACAACACAGTGTATAGGCTAAAGAGACACATACAGAAAGCATTTAATTACATTTGGGGCCCAAGGAAAGCATTCTGGAAGAAATGACATCCAGTTCAGATGAGAAAGGCATAGATAGGCAAAAAAGAAGAGGGAAAACTGTACAGGTTATAAGGAGGGGCATGAGCAGAGATGTGGAGGTGAGACAGCACAGCTCATAAAAGAACTGCAAGTTAGTAAATTTGCATCACAGAGCATATGGAGAGTATACGCTGGGGGTGGGTGGGACAAGAGCAGAAGAAACGCTGCTCAGAAAGGATGAGCAGGGACCACTTCATATCATGTTACAGAAGGTGGGCTTTATCGTTGGAGCAACGTGAAGCCAACAAACAGGTGGAAGCAAAGAAGTGATATGGATCAAATTCACTTTTGAGAAAGAACGCCTGGCTACAGAGTGGAAAATGGATTGCAAGAAGCAAGTCAAACCTTCTTATTTCACAGTAAAAAATATTGACTCCCTCATAAATAATCTGACTTGCTCAGGTTCACTGAGCTGGTGAGTCACAAAACCAGTCTGCCAATGCCATGGCCAATGCCCTCTGTCTACTCGGTCACACTGACTTCACCACACACTCAGGGGTGGACAGCACATGTCAAAGTCACAAACACAGCCGTGTGCTCATTTTGGTGGAGAATGGTATTTAGAAACCAAGATCTAGCCATGGGTTCCATTCATTACTAAAGGGATGTCATTGCTTCTAGAGAATTTCAGTTGACAAAGCTAGAAAAATAACCACACCACCACCCTCCCTTTGCATCAAGCTAATATTACATGAACAATGATCTACTGACTTCTGGTTAAGTTGTGAAAATGCCAAATTCTCTGCTAAAGGAGATAAGAAAAAAGGAGGGTTGAAGTGAGACAGTAAAGTTACTGGTGATGCCAGTTAAAATTTGTAAACTGGGTAGAACTGTAATGGATTTAATGATTTATAGCAGAGGGTTTTAGAAAAAAGGGTAAAGCATGTGATCCTATAAAGAGAGATGAGAAGTAGATTCTAGCAGATGATTATAATAATAGATAGAAGCTGCAATTCTGTTGTTTTTAAAGCTCAGCACACAACTGTCAAGGAAATAAGTTTTTTATGAAACGCTTAATGGTCACTTAATCCAATCTCTGTATTTTACAGATTAAGACCCTGAGGCTGTAAAGCTGCACACACACGGGGCTTGGAGCCCTGACTCTCGAGTCAGATATTCCTGCATTTGTGTCCCCTCCCTGCTCATCACTTGCTATATGGCTTCGAGCAGATGACTTAACCTCTCTATTCTGGTAACCTCACCTAAACTTCTTAGGCTTGTTGTATTTAAAGGAAATAATGCATTTTATGTAATTTCACTCAGTGCTTGGCACATGGAGCATGCCCTATAAACGATCTTTATAATTATTAATTATAATAACAAGCATTTATAGAGCACTCACTACATTACTACCATTATTGCTATTATTGTTATTGTTATGTACTCAGGGTTACAAAGGCATAAAAGTAACTAGACTCAAACCAGAATCATCTTTGCTCTAGACCTAAACTCCTACTCAAAACTTCTTTCCACGTTATAGTGACCTTCAAACTATGTCCCATAGAGTCTCAAGGTTAGAGGACGTGCTTAAAGGAGAAGTTGGACAGACAGAGCTCTAGACCTTCTATTCTCTTTATTTTATATTTCTTTGGAAGCAAGAGCTCCACTCCTAAAAATAATTTTGAAAACCATTGCAAACCATTGATTTCCACCATGCTGTCATTAAAAATGAAATCAGTAGCAAGCAAAGGACAGGACTATATACCCTGACCTTAAAGAAACGAAAACAGCTTATAAGAAATCAAGCAGTGGACTTTGCTTAATAAATTAAGCAAATCTTATCTCTCCTTTCTTTCCTATTGATATGGTTTTCTCAGGAAGCTCAGTTTAGAGGGGCAGCAGGAGGCCTAACATATAGAATATATTCTCTGCAAAGGTTTCCAACCTCAACCAATACCCACTTCCACCATCCCTTCTCCATTTAAGCTTGGCCATCTTTCTTGCATCAACTGCGTCACTTCCATTCCTTGGGTGCCTACATGTGCTATAGCCAGAGAGGTCAACTGTGGAATATTTCGGGAATTTGTATCTGGAAAAGTTGAAACTCTGGGAGAGGCCAATTGTTAATCTGAAGATAGAATTTCATGTCCCTTGAAGCCTGTGACTTGTCAGTCTCCAATTTATCTCTCACATGAAGATAATCTTATTATCTAGATCCAGAGACATGGAATATGAGAAGGAGCTGTGAACTTGTTGGTCAAAATAAATAAGCAGACGATTTGTGTGAAGGCTCAACTGAACCTTAGTGGCCTAATGATTTTGAAAAGCTCCCTGCAAAGCTGCATTTACCTACAGAGTGGTGTTCAGAAACTACCTTTTGGCTTGTGGTTCATTTATGCTCCTGTCCTTCTCCCCCATTGTAATATTTTGGATCAACTGCTTCTGTGTAATCAATTCTCACACTTAAAGTGTAAAACAAGAAGTGTAAAACTCTTTTCCATTGTGAAAATTAATCCTTCACCTTAGAAAAAGATTTATGCTTTTGAGTCACAAAAAAGCCAAAATTCCCCAGCACTAAAAAGCAGAACCACAAAAACAAAAAAAAGAATGAAAACATCAGTGAATCAATTTCCCTTTCCATACAGATCTGAGAGGTGAGATAGTTCTCATTTCTGCCAAGAGGCTTCTGTCTCTGACAAGTTGAGTCAGCATGCTGCAAGTTGTGAGAGAGATTTTGGAACGCATGTGGTAGCTGGAAGAAACTGAACTGGGTCAAGCTAACTTTTGCAAGGTGTCTTAGAATTTTAGGAGATGAAGGAAAACTCTTAGCACTGTAACTCAAGTTTGTGGTTCTTGTTAATTGTCTATGGTGGCGGGGGGGGGGGCGGGGGGATAGAAGGGTGGCCAGATATCCAAGATGAGATTCACCCATCTTTGCCTTTTTTGAGTTCTGATACTAATGTGATTCATGCATATGGCAGCCGTGGAGAGGTGTTGCTCAGATCTCCCTTTAAGAGAGATTCTTTAGTGAGAACTGTACTTATCTGTCAGTCTGCGGCTTCTGAAGCTTTGGGATCCACTGCAGCTCTCACACCAAGGCTATGGTTTTCCAGAGCACCTCCTAGCCAATGACTGAGTATGGGGTGGGGGGCAGACTAGAGCCAGGTATTCCTGCTCAATGGAGGAATTTCTCTAGTGGGAATTGTTGCTTTGGGGCTCCCCATCAACCTAGCCAAGACTTTCTCAGAGCTGCCCTGCAGTCTAAAGCTCTATCTACCCAATTCTTCTTCCTGCTCCCCTTTCATGGATATTGAACTTGCATCATGACCTGAGGCCCTCCCCACTGCCTCTTGCTCTCTCTCCCCTTTCTCTTTTACAAGCATTATCCCCCACAAAAGTCTTACATTTCTAATTCCATCCTGGTGTCTGCTTCCTGGAGGACCTAAACACAGGCAATGGGGAAGGAGCAGAACATTTTTCTTCTTACCCCATCTCTAAGCTCTCCCCTACATACTGCCTTGTCTTTCTAACCAGCCCACATTTTCCCCCTTTAAGCAGCAGCTGTGGCCTTCAGCAGTGTTTGCCCTTGACAGTCATGTGGTCTTTTGCCATTTACTTTCCCAATGGAAACACCAAGCCTTAGCAGACTGGAAACAGCAAAGTATCTTTAATGAATTGAAAGTAAACATGAAAAGCCAAGGTGGTGCTGAGATGTTAGGGTAAAATCTGGAGACTTGAGGGTGAGAGTGTGTGTGTGTGCGTGTGCGTGTGCGTGTGTGTGTGTGTGTGTGTGTGTGTGTGTGTGTGTGTTCATTCTCACTTGGAAGATGAGCAGGAGGCGGTAAATATCTTGAACTTAGAAATAATCTTCTTCTCTTAGTTCTAATGAGAGAGAACAAATTAATACAGATGCATTATTTTACCTCTTCAACTCTCTTGCTTATCCGAAAACTATCAGATCACTTGGCAATGCAGAATGGATTCACTTCTATTTTTTGTTTTCTTGTTTGTTTCCCTCTTTATTTTCATAGCTCAGTAAAATACTCAAAAGTTGGCAGGGGGAGGAAAGCCAGGGCAAATAAATATGAATAAGTTGAATACGCCACAAACTGTTCAATCAGTGTTTAATCAAGCAATTGTTACAATTTAGAATGATCATTATCTTATTTTAACTTTTCCAAGTAATCTATCCAACTTCATCTTAATTACTAAAATGAAAAAGGTATAGGAGAGCAAAGTAAAAATCACTTTTTACTTAATAAAAAGTAAATAGCTGGTTGTGACTGAGTTACCTACTTGGAGGTAACGAGAAAGATTAAAAGTCTCTGAAAATTCCTTCCAACAACAGATTCTAAGTTCAGGAAATTAATTTTTAAAAGTTAAAACACACACAAATCCTATTTAGTTGCAACTACTAAGTGTATGGATTCTGTTCACTTTGGCTTGAAATGTAAAAATGAGTTACCCCTGTCAAATCCTATTTGTCTACCCCATAGAGATTTTATTCTCAGGTAGCCAGAAACAGATTCCATTTCTTTCTCTCTCTCTCTCTCCTGCCACATTTCCAAAGCTTATAAGGATACTCTAAGTGCAGTAATTTGCTGGGTTAGGGGTTACACTATCAGAACTAACAAATACTTTAGGATTTCTCAACATCTTTGACCTTACCACTCCCTACTCTCCACAAACAATGAGGTGGGAAATCAATATTAAATTATCTAGACTCAGTATTATGACAAATGCACACACCCTGCCTTCCCTGCTTCATTCCATCTGTGTACAGCCTAAAACAGCTGACCAGGACAGTCTTTCATCTCTAATCTCATCAACCCACTTTCCCATGAGAAACAGCCAATGAAGCCCAAAACTAGGTACCAAACTCTTTCTAGACCCAGGCAACTCACCACATCTGACAATTCAAAAAAAAAATCAGTAAAAGTGGCGGCTATGAGTCACTAAGGACAAACAGCATTCCTGAAAGAAATGAACATCAATAGTGGAAACACATTGGTGCTTGCTTTGAAACTCTATAGGTCCCTATAGACCTGAATGGTATTAAGGCCTGAATTCTCTCCATCTCTAGGATGCCTACTATTTGCTGTTCAATTTTCTATAAATATAACTATCTCCTCTCCTTTTTTTTTTTTGACTATAACAAACTAGCATCAGAAATATTTCTAATAGTTAACATGTTCCTTAACACTGTCCTTTCAATTGTTAGGAGCTTAAAGGGGTGACTAACTATAATTTGCTCTCAATGGCTTTCTGTTTGGTAGACCATGACCTACATATTACATCACAACCTGGTACACACTCACACAAAAGATGACAGTGGAAGAGCAACCTAAAGAGAGAAGACATGACAACTAAATGTCATATGGGATCCAGTATGACATATCCTATCCTTAGGTTCCAACTCAGGAAATTCAAATAAAATTTGAAATTCAGCTAACAATAATAATATATCACTATTGATTTGTTCATTAGGGTAAAAAATGTACCATAATAATGCAAGATGCTACAATAGGGGAAATTGGGTGTGGAGTATATAGGAACTCTCTGCACTATCTTTGTAACTATTCTAAAATAAAAAGCTTATTAAGATAACATCAACAACAGAAAAGGCAGTGGCTGACACGCAGCGGATACTGCAGTAATGCCAGGCTCTTCCTTCCTAAGCCCTAGTCCCATCACCACTCATCGCCCCCACCACTGTAAAATGCTGCTGCTGCTGATTCAGAGTCCCTTTCCAATCATGTAGATGGGGTAAAAAGCAATAAGATGATGAAGATAAAGCGCTTGCGATGTGCACCGAAAGAGCAGCTGACTAATGAAAAGTGTGGTTATTAAGCTAAGCCTAGCATCTTATTGTTCTCTAACAGGGGCCCAGAGGGAGGCAATAAAGCTCTGTGAAATTTACTCTGAAATTTGAAATATGTCCAAATCACCAGTTGCCAACTAACCTGCCCAAAAATCTGACAGGAAATTCAAACCAGAATGTTTTCCTGTTTTAAGAGAGGTGCTGTTGTGCTTCTTTTCTATCTTCTTTTCCCCATCTTGTTAAGAAGAACTATGCGTTGGTAAGGCAACATTTGAATCAGATGGAAGAAATAAAAGTTGGGATAGGGCTTCCCTGGTGGCGCAGTGGTTGAGAGTCCGCCTGCTGATGCAGGGGACACAGGTTCATGCCCCGGTCTGGGAAGATCCCACATGCCGCGGAGCAGCTGGGCCTGTGGGCCATGGCCACTGAGCCTGCGCTTCTGGAGCCTGTGCTCCGCAACGGGAGAGGCCACAACAGTGAGAGGCCTGCATACCGCAAAAAAAAAAAAAAAAAAAAAAAAGTCAGGATAAAATGGCACAAAACCAAACAAATCCCTGGAGCTGAAGAAAATCCTGGCTGTGACAAGAATTCAAGCCTTTCCAATATAAGTCTGAATGAAGCAAACCTCAAAGCCAATGTATGGGTGTAAAACTTCATAAAATGCAAGCGTTCATGAATGCAAGCTGATTAACTTTCCAAAATTGCCTTCAAGCACAGTGTTTCAGATCAGCTGAAGCTCAAGCTGGTGCTGACACAGGGCTTAAAGCAAGAATAATATGGATATTATGAAAACTCTCTCTTTTGTCCAATAGGCCAGTCCTTTTTTCCATTTCTGACATGATCCTTTCTGGCTCCTGTATCCCAATGGAAGCGGATTCTGATCCTTAAGTAGCCTGAGTCAAGGAAGCAGCCTGTCCAAACTCAGCACTTCTCAAACCTTTTTTTCAGAAGGGAAATTCTTGTATGAAAGAATCATATTTGAAACCCCAATACATAATCAACTAAATTCAGAGCTGTTCTGAATGAGGACACAGAGCCACCTCATTTAGTGACCATATTACTTTATATATTTGAGTGTATAAAAATTTCATCATTTATAGGAACATGTTTAAAAATTATCCCAACATTTTGTATTGTCAACTTTAATAATATAATAGCCAGTTATTTTACCAGCAAAAACCAGTTTATTCAGGAACAGCCAGAGGAACTGCAATTTGGGATATTTGAACTACAGCAGATCATAGGCAAATCCAGAGGACAAGAATAACTAGCTTTTATAGGGAAAAGGGGATTCTTGGAAGTGGCTGTAATAATCAGAGTCCACTGGAAGAAGCTAGGAGTCCAAAGTATAGAGGCTTCTCATTGGTTGGGCTGCTACAGTCTCTGATTGACTGGACTGTTGATGGAGAGAAGTTTTCTTCTTCCTGCTGGAGAGTAAAGTACTCCTATATCTCCCTGTAGGAGATGTAGGCATAAGTCTCTTCCTATTTGGAGTAACTGATGACATGCTCTGAGACTGACCATCTGTCCCAGCTCCAATTTTAGCTGTGGTTTCTTTAATTAATTCCACAGTATTTAGTTGATACAAGTATATATATTTTTCATTATAAATTATATTAATTAATATAATAAATTATATTAATTCATTATAAATTATATTAATTTCATTATAAATTATATTAATAGATTCCTTTTTAAATTTATTACTAGAAAAGTGTTCTGTTTCATGAGGAACTGGCATGCTTTATCCAAGCAGATAAGAATTATGTCACTTATTGAAGGAGGCAAGAATATACAATGGAGAAAAGACAGTCTCTTCAATAAGTGGTGCTGGGAAAACTGGAAAGCTACATGTAGAAGAATGAAATTAGGACATTTCTCACACCATACACAAAAATAAACTCAAAATGGATTAAAGACCTAAATGCAAGACCAGAAACCATAAAATTCCTAGGAAAAAACATAGGCAGACACACTTTGACATAAATTGTAGCAATATTTTTTCCGATCTGTCTCCTAAGGCAGAGGAAACAGAAGCAAAAATAAACAAATAGGACCTAAACAAACTTAAATGCTTTTGCACAGCAAAGGAAACCATCAACAAAATGAAAAGACAACCTACTGAATGGGAGAAAATATTTGCAAATGATATGACTGATACGGGGTTAATATCCAAAATACATAAACGACTCATACAACTCAATATCAAAAAAGAAAAAAAAACAAACAACTCAATTAAAAAATGGGCAGAAGACCTGAATAGACATTTCTCCAAAGAAGACATACAGACGGCCAAAAGGCCCATGAAAAGATGCTCAACATTACTAATCATCAGAGAAATGCAAATCGAAAGGACAATGAGATATCACCTCACACCTATCAGAATGGCTATCATCAAAAAGACCATCAATAACAAGTGTCAGTGAGGATGTGGAGAAAAGGGAACCATTGTACACTGTTGGTGGGAATATAAATTGATACAGCCACTGTGGAAAACAGCATGGGGATTCCTCAAAAAACTAAAAATACAACTACCATATGATTCAGTGATTCCACTCCTGGGTGTATATCTGAAGAAAGTGAAAACACTAATTTGAAAAGATACATGCACCCCAATGTTCATAGCAGCATTATTTAACAATTGCAAAGATATGGAAGCAATCTAAGTTTCCAGCAACAGAAGAATGGATAAAGAAGATATTTTTTATATATGTGGAGAGACAGAGAGAGAGAGAGAGAGAGAGAGAGAGAGAGACAGAGACAGAGACAGAGAGACAGAGAGACAGAGAGACAGAGAGAGACAGAGAGACAGAGAGAGGAATATTACTCAGGCATAAAAAAGAATGGAATTTTGCCATTTGCAACAACATGGATGGACCTGGAGGGTATTATGCTTAGTGAAAGAAGTCAGACAGAGAAAGCCAAATACTGTATATTATCATTTATATGTGGAATCTACAAATTACAACAAACTAGTGAATATAACAAAAAAGAGGCAGACTCACAGATATAGAGAACAAACTAGTGGTTACTGGGGGGGAGAGGGTGTGCAGGGGCAAAATGGGATAGGGGATTAAGAGGAACAAGCTACTAGGTATAAAATAAAAAAGGTACTGTATTGTACAGTATAAAGAATGTAGCCAATATTTTATAATAATTATAGAGTATAATCTATAAAATTTTTGAATCACTATGTTATATACCTGAAACTAATATAATATTGTAAATCAACTATACCTCAATTTTTTCAAAGAAGAATTATGCCACACATTAACATCATCCTTTTTGCTCTTGGTACCAGAAATCTTGGGTTAGAATTCATGTTTAATCACAATAATTGGTTTAGCCCTCTTGTTTAACATATTTGTTGCTGATTCCCTTATAAGCATTTGACTTCCTATGTATTTCTTAACAGTTTGTTGTTTTTTATTATTTGAACCACTTGATCAGTTTTGGAAACAAGTAAACAAGATTTGGTGTAAACAAGTAAATCTTTCCAGAGAAATGACACTACCAAGCAAAATGGAACAAATGTCAGGAATTTTCTTTAAAGTAACATTTCACTTGTGTGATGTTAAGAGTTTCCCATCACTGTCCATTTAAGCAGATGTTGCATCACAATTAAATAGAGATTTCTACAACACGGTGATTTACAGAGCACCCACTCTGTAGTGGAGGAACTCAGGCATGACCTTTGTCTGTGCTCTCATCAATGGAAGACCAGTTGGCCATATTATAACCACTTCCTTACTTGCTCAGATGTATGAAAAGCATGAGTGGTAAACAAATTTCTATCTTACCAAAATTAGAATTAGATTTTTAAAATAGACTTTAATTCAAATAACTTTTTTTTCTGTCAAAGCCTAATTGTTAATTTGATGCCAAGACCAACAAGGCATCTCTTTGTGGCAATCACTGCTATCATTTTATATTTTGTAAGGCTTTCTACTGGAATGTTACTATACCCTTTCTGGTCATCAAATTAATAAAAGCTATTTTGTAGCATGTTCTGCTTCCACTTGTAGAAGAGTGGTTTCCAATAAAACCTCAGCCCCACAAACATAAGAAGGGCAACAAAGAATGTGTATAAGCATGGCTGACCTACCTGGTATGGACTATTTCACATTATGAAAGGAGTCATAAATATATACTCCCCAGTAGACATGTACTTCCCATCCTCCTTCCTCTAATGCCTAGGCACAGTTCTATTTTTTTTTTTTTTTTTTTTTTTGCGGTACGCGGGCCTCTCACTGTTGTGGCCTCTCCTGTTTTGGAGCACAGGCTCTGGACGTGCAGGCTCAGCGGCCATGGCTCACGGGCCCAGCCACTCCGCCGCATGTGGGATCTTCCCGGACCGGGGCACGAACCCATGTCCCCTGCATCGGCAGGTGGACTCTCAACCACTGTGCCACCAGGGAAGCCCCAGAGTTCTATTTTTAAATGTCAAGCAGTGGTTATGATGTCCTCCACCTCAAGGAGCTGCATCTGAGTTCTTATCCTAGGAAGGAGTCAAGAACAATAAGAGTAATCCTCTGAAACTAAGGCGTGGGAGCAATGTGCTGCTGCAGCAGGGGGTTGGAGGCATCTCTTCACACTGCCCATTTCAGCAGCAATAATGGACCTCCTACCATGGTGGCGGCAACTGCTGCACAATGGCTCTTTCTGGAGTATCTGGTTCCCCAAACTGAGTCTTCTAGTCTCAGAGACATTTCTGGTTCCCACTCTGATAGCAGCACAAGGTGGGAGCACCTTGTAATTGGATTAAGTAAGTTCTTCCAGTTTTTATACAGGAGGAGGGACTTCTGTACTCAAAGACATTTGTGCAATAATGGAAAGGGAGAGTCATTTTTATTTGAATATATAAGGAGATGTGACCTTCTGTATTTCCCTCAAGATGGTAAAACACACATCAAGTGCAAATGTAAAAATATACCCTTATTCCAAAGGGGAATATTTACAAAGTTTATCAATATAATCCTTCATGCTAACCAACTAACAGAGTTTATATGAGATCAATTGGATCAACTTAACATTTACTTATTAGTAATGTAAGTGCCAGGTATTATGGTATTTGCCAGGTATATAAAGATAAATAATATATGACCCCTATCCATGAAAAGGTGATGGTACCTGAACCACTATCTGACCACTGGGAATGTTTACCATTGGCATCACTTGAAGAAAATATTTTGCCCAAGGCCTGTCACCATCTTATGAGCCAAAACTCTGAATGACATTGGTTCTGACACAGGTTCAACAAGTACTGTCATAATAGCAATATGATGACAACAATGGTAAGGAAAAATGGCACCAACATCATGCAAGAGATAGTTCCTAAGAATAGAACTAGGGGTAGGGAGTGAGGGGAGAGATGCTATCCATAGGAGTTCTTCTGGTAACAGGGCTCACACAGAGTAGCCCAGAGGTATCAGGGCCTCACATGAGAAAAGCTGGGTGTTTCCTTGCAGAGGTACCTAAGGAGTCTGAATGCTAGTGCTGCCGTATGGGAACTCAACACAGATGCCCGAGCAGAACCACAGGTTATCACCTGCACCTCTGAGTGAAGGACAAAACCCCCCAGAGTACTAGACTTAAGTCCCAAGCCTCTCCCCAGTATTTCCAGACCAGGTTTCCTGTATGATCTGAAGTGAATAGCTAGGAAGAACGAGAAAGACGCTCCCACAAATAACTGAACTTGTATTTCTCAACCAACTGGTGGGTGGAAAGCTGAGCCAGAGAGGACTTGGAAAAATTAAGGAGGAGACATTTCTTATACTTCCAAGACCAGGGAGCAAAGGCAAGCCAATTACATACATATGTACCTTTTCTTTTAGGAAAAGTGCCCAGAACTTTCATCAGACTCTTAAAGGGATTGAAGTGTTAGGAGACAGGGAGGTGTTTTTAGGTTGGGCTTCCTGAGATGAGGATTTGAGACTGAGCAAGAGATTTATTAAGAAGGTGTTTTTTGTTTTTTGTTTTTGGCTGCACCACGCGGCTTCTGGGATCTTCGTTCCCCGACCAGGGATTGAACCCAAGCCCTCGGCAGTCAGAGTGCCGAGTCCTAACCACTGGGCCACCAGGGAATTCCCAAGAAAGTGCTTCTTGAGGAGACCAGCCAGAGAGTAGGGGAGGCAGAGGGGAGATGGGAGGAAGTGAAGCAAGGCTGCAGTCTTCAGGCAAAGCCCCCGCAGAGGCTGACTTCCTAGTGGCACCAAATGAGGCAGGAGTGCTGGACTTCCATAGCCCCTTACCTGTAGGCCATTGATCAAGGGCCGTGGGGCAGGGCTGTGGAGAATAAATTCCCAGGCACTTTGGGGTGACGGCTCCCTGCATGGGCTCTGGTAGAACTAAAAGCAGATTTCCAAAGAACTTCAAATGCTGTCAATTAGAATCAAAAGCACAAGAAAGGAGTGAGGGGGTGTGCACAAAAATGGTCAAGAAAAAAAACAGATCTTAGGAGATCTGGGCAGGAGCACCAATATTGTCCACTGCTCCCCCTGAAAGGAGGTATTCTTAAAAAGGCAACTGTAACTGAGTCCCTGAGTGCCAGGGACTTGGTGGGACTTGGTGGCCCCAAGCAGAGCCATGGCAACTCTAAGGAAAGAAGAGATCTAGCAGAGAGCTGGGGCTGAGAAAAGGGAGACTGTGTGTTAACAGGAGAGCTACCAAAACAAACGTCTGTCAGTCCTGTAGATCTGCAACCCAGACCTTCCAGAAAATGACTCCTTGTTGAACATTTGTTGTCTCTTTTCTAAGAATTGGTTAGCCTTTCCCATCACTCACAGCTTCCATTTCTCCATCTGAGTCCCAGACTCTGGCCATTCTGCTGGGCCTACTCTACCACCCTCCTCCTCTTGCCCACTGCCCCTCTTCCAGTATCTCTTTCTTCTTAGGCCACTTCTTTCTAGGTCAATATCTTTCCCTGATCTCCATAAAACTTGCTCCTTCACTGCCTTTAGGTTCCTTCTCAAATATGACCTTATCTGATGGCCTTTCCTGAACACCTAATATATAAAACAGAACCACATTACCCCTATACACACACATTCCCGAGGCTCTGTGTTGTTTTCTTTTTCTCCATTTTTCTCCACTTCTTTCCTAGGTCAATATCTTTCTCTTTTATAATGTAGAGAAACAATTATTTTTGTTTCACAGTGAAGCTGTGCCCAGTGGGTCTCATTTTCGTAACCAAATGTACCCATATAAGGGGTGTTCTTAAGCAGAGGCAGCTTTTAGAGAGTCTGCAGTCAGCACTTGATGTGATTTTCCCTCCCTACCTCTCTCTCTCTCTCTCTCTCTCACACACACACACGCGCGCGCGCGCGCACGCGTGCACAGAAACTGAGGCCCAGAGAGATGACAACTTTCCCAAGGTCATTTAACTAATCAGTGATAGAACCAGGACAAAAACTCAGTCTTAACTCTCTCTTCAGTGTTCAATACCTCCGAACACACTGCCTCCTAAGCATTCAAGCATTTTACATCAACGATAATAAATGTAAAATAGTTTCTTGGAGGAGGCAATTCAAGTTAAGTGTCAAAGGCATTCCATAGATATATGGGTTTTTTTTTCTGAATCTAGGGGGCTGAGGCACATGGCATAAATGTGGGGAAACATAAATTAGCATACAACCCCAAATAAAGGGGCCTTTTCAAATGGTACAGGGCTGAAAGGGACTGTTTAGAGGGAAGATTCACTTGAAAACCTTGCAATGTCAATAGAAATACTTTATTGGTAAATATTTTCTTACTAATTTCACCAAAATCAAGTTAAAAGATGTTTCAATTCGAGAGTCTGATTCACTTTCCTGCCTTCAAACAGTAGTCTTGAAGGCAAGAAAGTAGTCTTATCTCCATTTCCAGAGAAATTAGGTAAGCACCAGAAGCCATAGATTTAGTATTGACGCAAGAGCAATTTAGAATCCAGGTCTTCCACTGCCTCGTTCTCTGGAGGTCACACCTAACAGGGTCCTTTACAGATAACAAAGCACCTTTCACACACCGTAATTTATGTCATCCTCATGGCAACTTTGTGTGACAGGTAAATTACTACCTCATTTTACAGAGAGGGAAACTGAAGCTTGGAGAGATTAAGTACTTTGCCTAAAAGCACCCCAAAGTCACAGTTAAAACCAAATCCAAATCCTCAACTCTAAATCCCATGCGTGTTCTTTACCAGTCTGTCCAATTACTCTTAGTATTGGAGGAAGTGGGACTGTTGGGTCACTGGTTTGGATGTTAGAGACAAAAAGAAAACCCTGCTAAACTGTAAGTCGCTGCAGGTGGGATCTTACCTTTATATAACGGGAGGTCTTGGCTGGACAGGAGCTGGGTCCTAACTGATCCAGGGAGGGGGTAATGGTTACTTCATGCCAGAATCTGTTCCAGGGAGAGGGCAGTGACCAAAATGGAAAAAGTCCCTGCCCCGTAAAATTTACATTCTAGTGGGGTGAGACATAATTGAAACAAATAACAAAATATAAAATATGCAAGGGATGGTAAGTGCTATGGAGAAAAATAAAACAGAATGCAGAGCCTCGGGAATATGTGTGTATACGGGTAATGTGGTTCTGTTTTATATATTAGGTGTTCAGGAAAGGCCATCAGATAAGGTCATATTTGAGAAGGAACCTAAAGGCAGTGAAGGAGCAAGTTTTACGGAGATCAGGGAAAAACAATTCCAGATAGAAAAAACCCACAAATATAAAGGCCCCAGGGCACAAGCTTGGTGAACTTGAGGAACAGGAAGAAGGCCAGTATAAGTAGGGAGAGTTTAACAGCCGTGAACTTGCCTTTACGGAGCAAAAAAATGCATTAAGAGAAAAAGAAGTTCATATCTTTGAGACATAAAGAATGATACGAGGTAAAATTGGGTAAGTGTTATAGAGAGGCATAAATCAAGTATTATGGGATTGCAGAGAAAGTAAGGGAGGCTTAGAATCACAGCATCAGAATGTGATTCTCTAGTCCAAGATACCGATGGTTTTTTGAACAATAAATATACTCTTTTCAAATTGTGGATTGCCAATAAGAAAACAAATGGAATCGAAACACCCTGGTTGAAGTGAAGGTAGGAAGGTTTAGCCTTTCTAACTTGGCCTTTTTCTCATCTCCAGGCACTCAGGCACCTTTACGGAACCCTAGGGCTTTAAGAAACAAAGTCGGCCAATGACTGATTTAGTCAAACTAGTTCATTTTACAAAAGAGGGATCTGAGGCCCACAGAGGGAATCTTCTTCTGGTATACAGAGGAATGAAGTGCTCCCCCCGCCCCGGGTCTTCTGTGCTGGCCCCTGCGCCTGATGACCATGGATCCCGCTTCAGCCTCCAGTCTACAAACCCCCACCTCCTTGTGTTGACCCTGGGGTGACCTAGAACTCCACTGCTCTCTGTCTTTCCCTGTATGTGATGCCACACCAGAGCAGCTGCTTCTCTCTGTTCCTACTCAAGGCTGATGCAGTGCTCTGGGGAGCTTCTCTGTGGGGCTGGCCAACTCCACAGCAATAATTCCTCCTGTGGGACCAATGCAGTCACTGTTTCTGGGGACAATCTGAGATAATCAGAACAAAATTCATTGCTCAGATTTGCATTTCAAATTAGATTTTTGAGTCCAAAGTAAGACAACAGTCTTGAAAATTGGATTTACTGAGAGAATATACCTCTTGACACACAGAGATAATGATAATGAAATTGCCCTACACTTATACCCTGAAAATGCCAAGCACTTCATGCCTTCATACCTGATATACTTCTTCACTAAAACCTTTTTTTTGTAAATTCTATTCCTCCTTCCAGGAAGCTAAATTCTCTTCCACTCTGATAGCTTCTCAGACGTCCCCAAGTAGAATCAATTGACCCTTACCTGTGTTCCTGTAGCACCTACTCCATACATTTATTATAGCTCTCATTTTACTTCATTGGAAAAACATGTTTAGATATTCTTCTATCCCACTGACTTTGAGCTTCTCTTGTGAATAAGAAATATATCTTATTTGTATTTGATGCCTCCACTGCCACTAACACAATGTTCTTGGTGCCTGATACATTTGTTGATTGACGTTGTAATTTAGCAATGACTGGGCTTATGAGAAATGAGGGTGCTTCTCTACCACGGACTGTTTGAAAAGTTGCCAACTAGTGATAAGCTACCAGCAATTATTTTCTCAGCCAGCTTGATAATTTCTTGAAAAGTAAAATGACTACGTGAATATCCTGTTGTTGGTCATTGTAAGTTTCTGATGGACGGCCCCAGCACTCACTTTTGGTCTTTTCTGTCCAAGCCTTCTGACACATTTTTCTATTTGTTTGTCCACGCTGGATTTGCTCCGAGGCAGACATGTTGCTATGGCCAACACAGCCAGCAATGACGCATTCCCCCTCATGCCTGGTCACAGCCCCTGGTAACTGTCAGCCTTTCAGATATGACTGACAAGAGTAAAAAGCAAAATCTGTGGGAAAAAATATGAAATCAGGTCCCAGCTCTCACTCTCTCATTATGTAAAGATGATCTCATGTTTTCAGAGTGTTGTGTGGTGAATCTCACATGATCCTGAGACAGAGGGAGCTTTACCAAGAGAGTAGGGATTTTTCTGACATATAGGCCTGGTTAATGGTACCTCTAGCTGGTCAGCACTGAAAGGCAAACTTAAGTTTCATTTCCTGAATTCAAATTGCACATCAATGTTACAGAGAAAGGCCATTGCCTTTCAACAATGGCAACATAACCAAAGCCACTTCATTTGCAGGAGTTTATAAAAACTAGATTATCCCAGATCTATTTTCTTAAGCCAAGAACAAAACAACCTCAGTAAAAGAAAAGTCAGCTCTCACGTGCCTCTTGATCTCTGCTTTGTCATCCAAGAGTTTTCAGATTTGGGGCTGAAACACAACTCCTCTGCCCCAGCAACAGGTAGCCTGCCCAATCATTTCCAGTCCTAACTTTACAGTTAACAATTCAAAACACAATATTCTTGCTCTCATTTATAAGCATTTATTTAATCACATGGGATTTGCCATGTTTACTGTCAAACAATTGATCTTTTCTTCCTAGATCCCTCCAGGATTTCCATCTAGCTGATGTGGCTTTCATGTTTCTAACAGAAACAGTAAACAAAAACACAAGACAGAAATGTTTGTATTTTGCTGAAATGTGGAGTAATCAGGGTTATCACTAAAAAGCACTTGAGACATGACCATGGAGAAAAGAGAGTCTGAGAAACTGTCTGGGAAGACAAATGACATGAAGTGTGTTTATTTGAATTTCTAAAATTTCCCTTTCTCTTGCTTTATTTACATTTCATTAATATGAAGTTATCCAACCTGAGTAACATTTTGTCTTGCATAGTTTACTGGTTTGACTTTTGCAAGCAGCCAGACAGCAAGAATGATCCTAAACAAGCTCTTGGTTGGTGTGAGACTCCATATCTACTGAATTAGAGAACTTTAAATAAAAATTTCCCTCTAAATGTAATATTTCAAAAACACCAGACTCCATTTCCCCTAGGGAAGCAGATAATGTGAGAAGCAGATCAGGTTTGCTACCTATAAACTACGAAGGTGGAGGACAGCTTTCAAGGGCAGGAGCTGAACTATCGGGTTTTAATTCCTAACCTGGACCAAGTTCAATGGGCATGAGTCTTGCTTCTTTCCAATTTGTGTTAACTAAGTTCTAATTAAGCAGTGTTAATTTTAATGAAGTCAGAAACCAAGTTTCTGGCTTGGTTTCTGGCTTCCTCCACCTAGACTTTCAATATTGCAGAGCTCTTTCTTAATTAAGGTGAAGAATTCCCTTTGGTTTCCGCAGCCAACATTTTCCATTTGTTCCACTTAGGATGCCAGTTGGCTTCCACCCCCTGCAACCATGTGCCTCTGGTACAGCTGGACAATATATTAACCTCTTTGGGATTAAAAAGGTGCTATATCCTTGAGAAATATTCCTAATAATCTGAATTCTTCTTTATTCTCACCAGCAATCAATCTTTTCTAAGTAAGAAGAAGCAAATGAGCAGTGGAGGCAGGCAACAATCAGATTTCAGCAGCAACCTTTCCAGAGGGTCTTCCCCATCCCTAAGTCCTGAGCCTGAATTCTCCAAAGACTGATATGAGCAGGCTTTAGCCAAGTTCTGGCTCCTATTCTGGTGTCCAGCGGCAACTTGAAGATAGAGGAGGGAGGGGTCCTGGGCTGTCCTTATGGCTGCCTAAGTTGTGTGAAGGCACAAAGGGAACATTATCCCTTGGAGATGAGCAAGGCACGAGGCTGAAATCAGAAGACTCAGCCCTAGTTCCTGCCGCCCACCGACTAATTATGAGACTTTCAAAGCACTTCACTTCTCTGAGCCTTGGTTTTCTCATCTGTTAAGATAGAGAACACGACTAGAGCAGTGCTTTACAAACTATCTATGGCAAAGGAGCAAGATTTTTCCTTCCTTCACCCCATCACCCCATCCCCTGATTTGTTGGGGATCTTTCGTGAAATACAACAAAAATGAATACCATAGTAATAATACTGTATTGTACATTTGAAAGTTACTAAGACAACAGATCTTTAAAATTCTCATCACATACACGCAAAAAAATTGTGAGGAAAAAAACAGTGGTTACCAGTGGGGAGAGGAAAAGGGGAGGAGCAAGATAGGGGCACAGGATTAAGAAATATAAACTACTAAGTATAAAATAAATAAACAACAAGGATATATCGTACAGCACAGGAATATAGGGCCATTATTTTGTAATAACTTTAAATGGAGTATAATCTATAAAATATTGAATCACTGTGTTGTATACCTGAAACTAATATAATATTGTAAATCAACTATACTTCAACTAAAAATAAAATTTTAATTGCAACTATGCATGGTGATGGATGTTAACCAGACTTATTGTAGTGATCATTTCACTACATATATCAAATCATTATGCTGTATGCTTGAAACTAACATGTTATATGTCAATTATATCTCAGTTTTAAAAACACACACATTAGAAAATTTTTGAAAGAAAAACCTTGATATGATATATTTGAAGTTGCTATTATATTTCAGATGGGACATTATGTAATTACTGCTCTAACTTTGTTTTTAGCAAACTAAGTCTCATCCAATACTAAACATGCAGTAGGCCCTTAATAAATCTTTGAATTAATCACTGAAAAGAAAAAAAAAGAATTACCAGATAAATGATAATGTTTGGATGTTGTAGCAATGCCAGATTGCTATCAAAATTTCTAAATGCTTACCCTTACTTGCTGTATTTAACTCCCCATGAGCAGGTAACAGGGTATGGACCAGTGGCTGTGCAGAGACCACACTCAATATCTTATATCCCTCTCTTGCACCTCCACTCAGGTTGCCCAAGTGTCCAAATGCTGGGCTTGGTGGCCAGATCAAAATTATGCTTCTGGAGCAACAAAGACCAAAATAACCACTTGAGCATATAACAGTAGTTCTGTCTCTATATCTGCCTCACCTTGTCAATCTCCCAGAACAATAATCTGGAACACTGGCTCCACCACCTAGTATCAGGTGGCCCAGAGCAAGTTACTAAACCTCTCTGTGCCTCACTTTTCTCATCTCTAAAATAAGAATAATAAGATCTTCTTCATGGGGGTGTTTCTGGTAAATGTTTACTTTGATATAATTTCAAACCTACAGACAAGTTGCTGAAATAGTACATAGAAATCCTATTACTCTTTATTCAGATGACCCCTTTGTAATATTTTTCCCCATTTGCTTTACCATTCTCTTTATCTTTCCTTCCCTTTCTATTATTTTTCTTTCTGAAGTGTTTAAGAGTAACTTTCAGCCACCATGCCCACTGGATTGTTTTGAGGATTAAAGGAATTAATATGTGTGAAATACTCAAAATAATGCCTGGTACACATAATAAGCTCTCATAAAATATTACCTCTTATGCTTGGTTTCCAAAGACCTTTCCAGATGTTCAACGGGTATCTCATATTCCAGTGATTTGGTGGCAACCCCATGTGGAATCTCCAACAGGCTGGGGGTCCATCCCTATGACTCTGCCCTTCTCAAAGGTTTACGCCAAATTCACTTATTTTCAAGTGTGTTGAATTTGACTGACCTAAAAAAAAATTTTCTATGCCATATGTATCTGGCCTTGAACACGGGTATTGAGTGTATCTGCTCTAAATTACTGTGTGTTATTAAATCTAAAGAACTCTGGTATTCTTTTTCCTTTCTTACAAAATGGCTGTATTACTCTTAACAGAATATTAAATTGATCAGTGGTGACTAGAAGACCAAACCCTCACTCTTCATGTTCTTTAAGGAGATGATACGAACAGTGATTTCTAGGAAATTCAAGTGTGACCCTTAAAACAAAACTTCCCTATGCAGCTCAGATGGCTCCTATTTCTGTTACCCAAAATGTCTATGCTTCTGAATCAGAAACAAAATTTTGATTAGCATAATACCTTGTCTACCCCTGGTGTTGGTTTAACTTTAAACTGAACCAGAACCTTCCTTTCTCACATTCACCCTGGTTCCTTTGCTTCTTGATTTCCTGCCTCATCCAGATCCTGCTGGGCTGAATTGAATTAAGTGTGGAAAACATACTGATTCAGCTTCATCTCTGTGTGCCCAGATTCAGCTACAGAAAAGACTGTTCAGTCCACAGCAATTTTTAAAAACATTCCACGTGAGTCATACGCCAGAAAGAAATCAAATCGCAGAGGCATCTGGTGTCCAGAAAGACCCACTGTTTTCTATGGCCAGAACCTAGAAGGTTGGATGACTTGCCCAGGTGACTCATTGCTCTTCATAGAACATCGGAACAAGGTCCATATGTCTTCCAGGCCCTTTTGTTCAGGATTACCATGTGACCAAAACAAATCCTATCATTGCCCCAGCAGGGTTCATGAGTCTTTGACTTTTGTGCCAGACAATGCCTGGAGGAGGAAAGGCAGGCAAAGTGGATACATCTTCCATCCCAAGATGAATTATGTATGTACAACTAGAGCCAACTTAGCCTCACATCACTCTCCCTGGGGATTCTGTGAATGTGGGGCTTCCACATATATTCACAGCCCACGCTGAAGGCTCTGTTCCCTGGAAAACCTGTCATGTGTCCCACACAATTTAATACTTGGTCAAAAATTTTTGCCTGATATGCCTTATACCTTAGGTTAAGCTGTGGAGAGCCAAGGCCATGTATATGTCCATCAGGGAAACCTCACAGTGGACTGGGTACACAGTAGATGGGAAGGTATTTCTCTAGATGGTCTGCTGTAGTACAAAATAGGGAAATCAGTCACCCCAGTTGTCAAGTCATTGGCTTCATCCCCACAGCAGAAGTGCCCGTCCTCAGCCACAGAATTTTCCTTCCCTTCTAAAGAAAAACCTCTGCTGCTGTAAGAGATTTGGACATCTGAAGGGGCAGCTCCCACTAATATTATTCCTCCAAACACCTGGCCTACACATTTCTCTATTAGCACCGCCCTCTCCCCAAAGAATTCAGGGAGTTTTACAAAGATGAGAAGATATACTGATGCTCACCTGATTCATTTAAAAGTCTAAGGTATGGTTTCTCCAAAAGTTACACATAGAGTACCATACACACAGCAATTTCTCTCCTAGGTTTACACCCAAGAAAACTGAAAACATATGTCCACACAAAAATGTGTACATGGATATCCATAACAGCATTATCCGTTAATAGCCAAAAAGGAGAAACAACCCAAATTTCCATAAACTGATAAATGAGTGGTATATCCATACAATGGAATATTATTTGGTCATAAAAAGAGTGAAGTATTGATATATGCTAACATAAATGAACCTCAAAAATATTACATTGAGTGAAATCCAGACACAAAAGACCACATATATTGTATGATTCCATTTATATGAAATGTCTAAAAATAGGCAGATCCATACAGATAAAGAGAAGCAGGGGTGGAGGAAATAAGGAGTGACCACTGAGGTTTCCTTTTGGGATGATGAAAATATTCTGGAACTAGATGGTAGTGATGATTGCACATATCTGAATATACTAAAAACCACTGAACTGTATATTTTTAATGGGTGAAGTTCATGATATGTGAATTTTAAAATTGATTAAAGGATAAAACAGGACATAAAAATTAAAAAAGAAAAAGTGTGAATCAAAGTGAATCCCAGGTCCCAGGCCGGCCTGCTGATTTGACAACTTCCACAACCAAACTTGCCTTCCTTTCTCTTCTTCTTTTGCTGAGATTGGTCACTGCCAACATAGGCATTTCTAAAACATGCTGTGTGCCCTGAAGCTCCACTCAATGTCCAGCCAGATCAGGACTGTCACCCAGGCTACTGGGCCTCATCTCAAATGGGTTTTGATCTGGCCCCACATCTTAACACAGCGTGAGCTTCAGAGCTCTGGCTTCTCCATTTCCTCATTGCCAGTGATTGTTTCCGTCGAAAATAATCATCTGTCTTTCATTGCAGTACAGATGATACCCAAATGTTACTCTCGTCCATCAAACTGTCAAGCTAATTGTTTATAAAACATCCAGAACTGGTTGTCACAGAACATCAGCAAACTCAGCCCAAGTAAAACAGACCCCTGAGGCTGGATACAGCCCTGGGCAAGGGGAGAATCTCGCTGACATATCCTTCATGAACACCTTTCCTAATCCAACGATCGTCAGAAAACTAGGGGTGTTGCTGCCATCCTGGGACACTGAAACTGATCTCAAGGAACTTAGTTTTCCTGTTACTAGAATGTTTTTTGATAATTTGAAAACTGCTCCCCATCCTAAGAGACTCCAGGACTTGGGCTTTAAATTCTTTCCATGGTCCAGCGTTAAGATGGGTGGTGCAGGAATTCCCTGCCTCTGCCCTGCCACCCCATCAGGTAATTACTTACATTGAGTGGTGCTTGAAATTTGCTGAGCATTTTCACACAGATTTCCTTTTAGTCTCAATTTCCCTGTGATGGAGCCAGAGTACAGACAGAGTTATTTCTAGTTTTCATCTAGGAAGAAGTACAGAGATTTACTCAACATCACTGGAGTTGTCGATGGCAGAGCACAGATCTCTATGTTCTCAGCTCAGCCCTGTTTCCAGAGCACACAGAGGACACAGGCCTTAACTTGGGTCAGAAGACAAGTCTTCCAAAGCAGCCTTCCCTTGGGCTTCCCTGGTGGCGCAGTGGTCGAGAGTCCGCCTGCTGATGCAGGGGACACGGGTTCGTGCCCCAGTCCGGGAAGATCCCACATGCCACGGAGCAGCTGGGCCTGTGAGCCATGGCTGCTGAGCCTGCGCGTCCGGAGCCTGTGGCCACAACAGTGAGAGGTCCACGTACCGAAGGAAAAAAAAAAAAAAAAAAGCAGCCTTCCCTTCCAGCACTTCTCTGTTCCTCTGCTCAGCCTCATGAAGCCTTCCTCAGCCAGTTTTTCTATCATTTTCCCATCTAAAACTTATTATCGTTCATTTCAAGCCTTCTCTTTCACCCAGTCACCTGGGCCATCATTCATTTAAAGAAGAATGGTTAAGCTTCTACTAAGTACCAAATGCCGTGCTAGGCAGATACAGAAGAATACGCGTCTCCCATGCTTAAGAGGCTCAGAACCTAGCAGACTCCAGTCCTACTGACTTCTGACTCCAGACTGCAGGCCCTTTGCATCTCCAGATTTTGTAGACCTTTTAGGTCTGTCTTCTGCCGTCTGTCTAACCCACAGATTGATCTCCCTTTGACCCACCTTCTCAGGGTTCTAAAGCCATGAGTCTCACCTGGTAGACCAAGGAAATTTGATCAAGTAGCGATAGCATATAGCACACATAAATATACATTACATATATGACATATATAACATGCATGTGTGTCCACTACAGTGAGGGAGGAACACTGGGCTCAGTCACTTAGAGTTACTCCTATCTAATAAGACCATAGAAGCTGGAGCTGAGCGGGATGCTGACAATAACTGCTGCTCTGATTGTAAAATCAATATCCATTTGTCAGTGTCCTTCCAACGCCAGTATTTTTCAACGAAAGTTTCCAACTTAAAGAGAGATGTCTGCTTTCATAACACAACAATCCACAGTCATGTCATAAGAATAAGATATAAGAGCTGAGTGTGCTCATGCTACCTTTCCACGCACAGAGCACCATCAATGCTTTGCTTCCCAATGCCTGTAACAGAAATAGCACCTGTTAAAATATAATTTTCAAAAGGTAGAATCAAGACTCTCAGGAAGACATTAGAACTGATCTAGAAAACACCTGAGAAGCTCGGTATCTATAAAAACTAGCTGATATCTCAAAAGGTGAAAAACCTTTTGGGTTATCTCTTCCACTAGACAGGAATATTTTTGCATCTCTTTTGGAAAAGATCCACCAGTTAACCCTTGTCTCCACAGAGGGTTAAAATAGGCAACCAATAGAAAGTCAAACCCAGCACTCCACTGAAAAACAATCAGGACTCTCTTTGGGCTACTTTGGGGCTACTTTGAAGTTACTAGTAACTTTCCTTATTTTTTTATTTCTTTATTTTCTTTCTTTATTTATTTGGCTGTGTTGGGTCTTCGTTGCTGCGCGTGGTCTTTATTGGTGGCGAGTGGGAGCTACTATTCGTTGCGATGCGCAGGCTTCTCATTGCGGTGGCTTCTCTTGTTGCGGAGCACGGGCTCTAGGCACACGGGCTTCAGTGGCTGCAGCACGCAGGCTCAGTAGTTGTGGCACACGGGCTTAGTTGTTCTGCGGCATGTGGGATCTTCCTGGACCAGGGCACGAACCTGTGTCCCCTGCATTGGCAGGCGGATTCTTAGCCACTGTGCCACAAGGGAAGCCCCACTAGTAACTTTCTCACAGGTCACTGATGCTGGAACTAGGGACTGACTCAGGGAGGCTATGGGAGCAAAGTCTTTATATTATCTAGTGTTTAAAAAATAACCAGGAAAAGGCAAAACTATAGAGACAGTAAATAGATCAGTAGTCGCCAGGGGGTGAGGGTAGGGGGATGAATAGGCAAAACATAGAGGATTTTTAGGGTAGCGAAAATACTCTGTATGATACTATAATGAGGGATACATATCATTATACATTTGTCCATACCCAAAGGATGTACGACATAAAGAGTGAACTCTAATGTACACCATGGACTTTGGTGATAATGGTGTGTCAATGTATGTTTATCAATTGTAACAAACGTACCACTCAGATGGGGGATGTTCAAAATGGGGGAGACTGTGCATATGGAGGGGACGGGGGGTATGTGGGAAATCTCTGTCCCTTCCTCTCAGTTTTGCTGAGAACTTCAAACTGCTCTGAAAAATTGTCTTTTAAAAAAATAACCAGAAATGTTTATCAATAAGCAAGTGCCCACATCTATCCTAAAAGCCAAGAGGGATGACAGCCAGTTTCCCTGCTTCCACACAGCCTTCAGACATTCTAAGGTCAAATTTCTTCACACTAAATATAATCCAGCGTTGTTTAACGGGAAAAGGAAAGAGAAAAGCACATCTGGTAAGCAAGTAGGCCAGACAAATTCAAGTCAAGAATCCCTGTCCTACAGGCCTGCAGAACTAAAGTGCCCAGAGAGGCCTTCAATTATTTGGATGTCATGACTTTTTATTTTTAATAGACAAATGAAATTTTGAGTGTAGTTCTGGGGTTGAATGGTGTTGGAGTCCAACAGGAATATTTATCATCAAATAAAGAAGGCACAGACTTTTTAAAGAGATATGGACAATCCAAATCATTTCCATTTCCCCTACCTCCATCCCCTGATCACCGGCTCAAATTCAAACCTTAAGAAAGCAAGCAAAACAAAGTCGAGCTTCTGACATTGAATCATTTCTGATGGGTAAAATTAATGACAGAAGAGTTAAAGTTTTTTACAGGATCAGTGCACACTGTGTAAGACTCTGACTACTTTAAGCTATAATGAAATTATGTAATTATTAGAATTATTTGCTGCTCAGTCCTTGATTAGAAATGCAACACCCAACATAACTAATCATTAGAGAAATGCAAATCAAAACTACAATGAGGTATCACCTCACACCGGTCAGAATGGCCATCATCAAAAATCTACAAACAATAAATACTGGAGAGGGTGTGGAGAAAAGGGAACCCTCTTGCACTGTTGGTGGGAACGTAAATTGATACAGCCACTATGGAGAACAGTATGGAGGTTCCTTAAAAAACTAAAACTTGAACTACCATATGACCCAGCAATTCCACTACTGGGCATATACCCTGAGAAGACCATAATTCAAAAAGAGACATGTACCACAATGTTCACTGCAGCTCTATTTACAATAGCCAGGACATGGAAGCAACCTAAGTGTCCGTGGACAGGTGAATGGATAAAGAAGATGCGGCACATATATACAACGGAATATTACTCAGCCATAAAAAGAAACGAAATTGAGTTATTTGTAGTGAGGTGGATGGACCTAGAGTCTGTCATACAGAGTGAAGTAAGTCAGAAGGAGAAAAATACCGTATGCTAACACATACATATATGGAATCTAAAAAAAAAAAAAAGAAGGTTCAGAAGAACCTAGGCGCAGGACAGGAATAAAGACGCAGACATAGAGAATGGACTTGAGGACACGGGGAGGGGGAAGGTTAAGCTGGGATGAAGTGAGAGAGTGGCATGGACATATATACATTACCAAATGTAAAATAGTTAGTGGGAAGCAGCTGCATAGCACAGGGAGATCAGCTCGATGCTTTGTGACCACCTAGAGGGGTGGGATAGGGAGGGTGGGAGGGAGACGCAAGAGGGAGGAGATATGGGGATATATGTATATGTATAGTTGACTCATTCTGTTATACAGCAGAAACTAATACACCATTGTGGAGCAATTATACTCCAATAACGATGTGGAAAAAAAAAAAAGAAATGCAACGTCCAATTATAATATTCCTCATCTAATGTTTTTGTGGGACTGTATTTTTTATGCTTTAGGATTGAGTTTTTAGGAACTCGTTATGTGTATTTCAGTCAGGATGGGCTTAGTTATATGGTGGACAAACAAAAAACCAGAATGTTAGTGGCTTAAAACAACAGAACTTGTATTTATCCATTCATGCTACCTGATCGCCTTGGGTGGATGGGGGCTCTGCTCTCCCTGCCTGTCATTTAGGTGGTGGTGTAGGTGCCTATCAGGTACCTTGCTAGAGGTCCTAGCAGAAGAAAAGGAAGTGTGGCACATACACATAGAGCTTCTACCCAAGAGTGGCACATGCCCCTTTCCTTCACATTTCACTGGACAAAGCAAGCCATGTGGTCATGCCTAATCCCAAGGAGGCAGGAGATGCAACCCTGAAGAAGAGAGAGTACCGATGGCTAAGCCTAGTGACTACCAAACCTTCTCTTGGAAAATAAGGTCTCCTGTTTTAAAACGTGTTTTATTTTTTTAGCTATATTGACTTAGCTATCAACCAGCAACATCGTTATGAAGTTAGAA
Source organism: Lagenorhynchus albirostris (assembly GCF_949774975.1). Lineage (NCBI taxonomy): Eukaryota > Metazoa > Chordata > Mammalia > Artiodactyla > Delphinidae > Lagenorhynchus > Lagenorhynchus albirostris. The sequence continues at coordinate 59,653,046 of NC_083107.1, forward strand.
TAAGTATACATTTTGACTTATCAGTGTAAACCTTAGTTCATCTGACACTTTAACCAAATACAGATTTTTTTGTACCCCTCATGTCAGGCAAAATTCCATAGAAATGAATAAGACAAAATCCTGCCCACAGATCCCAGGTTGGGTAATTTGGTCTTGTGCCGAAGACACAGCTTTCATCTTGGAAAGTTCCCAGGTTTGTTATTGGCTATAGTTCCTTTTTCCATGACGTCTGAACCTATCAACCTTCACAACACAGAGGATTCATCTGTCACCCCATCATTCACGTGAGGGTTGAATTAACACCAGTGTTTTGAGAAAATTTCACTTAAGCAAATTTGGGTTAGTAGGTGATCTTGCAGTTTCAACTTTATTTCCTTATTATTAATTTTCTACACCCAGTTTAGAGTTGCTGAATCCAGATTTCAAAGCACAAAATTCCCCTGACAAGGTTGGGTGCACGCAGAACAAAGGGAGCCACTGCCAAAGATTCTTGGGAGGTCAGAGGCCAGATTCAAGGCTTTGGTATAACGTGTGTAGCAAAGTGTCAGCTCGACAGGAGGCCAGCAAAGAGAGGAGGGCTCAGAGTCCACTCTAGTGACCAAACCTGCAAACAAGCTTCTCTAATCACAAGGTGCTGAAAGAAGGTCAAATGGGTACTTACTGTTAAATCATACAAAAAGCAAAAGGATGCAAAACTAAGCCCCCCATCAAAAGCAAATTTAATTAAAATTAAATTAGATTTAATTAAGTAGAATTAATTATATAATTCTAAGATGTGGATAGCTGTAGAAAACAAAAATCCAACTATGTAATGTAACTTTTTTTTCACTCAGCAATCTTAGAAATCTCTCCGTGTTAGTACATGTAGATCTACTCTCCGCCCCCTCCCCCGCTTTTTTTTTTTTTTTTTTTTTTTTTGGGCCAGGCAGCACAGCATGCAGGATCATAGTTCCCCAATCAGGGATCGAACCTGTGCCCCCTGCATTGGGAGAACAGAGTCTTAACCACTGGACCACCAGGGAAGTCCCAAAAAATCCAACTATGAACCAGATAAAGTTCAGATAATTTCACTGGAGTTTCTGGATCTTTCAGTCATATAACTGACTGATCTTTCAGTCATATAACCTGTGTCAGTCAGGATCCCAGCAGGAAATGAACAGAGCATTCCACTGGGATTTTGAAAAGATTTTTAGTGGTGGGATTCTTCACAGAGGTGTGGTCAGGTGTAAGGAATCCACCATGCGTGTTGGGGAATCCCATGACTACAAGGGCAGGAAGAGGCAGGGGGAGGAGCTATTGTTACCAGAACTTGGGTGAGAGCTGTAGCTGTGAAAGGGAGCAACCCGATGGGAGCTGTGACCATGAAAGAACGTGGCCGCTGTCAGAACTGTGCCAAGGCAAAGGGCAGGTGGCAAGGAGAAACATTTCAACTGGTCCCTTCCTCCAAACTCCGGTCTCCTAACACTTCTCCACACTGCAAACCAGAGGGCAAGGACCCCTGGGTGATGGAGTCCACTGAGACCACTCTTTTGCAGGCACAGAACAGGGCAGAGATGGGAGAAAATGGATTTGGCTGGCTTACCATGTCACCTAATTAAAAGATGCTGTCTGGGGCTTCCCTGGTGGCGCAGTGGTTGAGAGTCCACCTGCCGATGCAGGAGACACAGGTTCGTGCCCAGGTCCGGGAAGATCCCACATGCCGTGGAGCAGCTGAGCCCGTGAGCCATGGCTGCTGAGCCTGTGTGTCCGGAGCCTGTCCTCCGCAACGGGAGAGGCCACAACAAGGAGAGGCCCGCGTACCGCAAAAAAAAAAAAAAAAAAAAAGATGCTGTCTGTAACTGTGTGCAAATGTTTTCTCTTTTTTCTCTATTTGGCCAGACTAGTTATGTTCTGTTTACCTTTTGCTGAGTGCACACACACTCTCTCTCTCAAGTCACTTCAATTTTCTTTACTTTCACTGTTGAATCCAAAAGAGCTCATGATGGAAGCTTACAAATTAAAGCAAGTGCTTCTCTCTGTTATCTGGGGATATTACAAGTTTATTACATGTTTAGTAACTCATCACATATATAGCCAGAAAGGGAGAAATTTTAATTTAATTTTAAAAAATAGGCTTTATTTTGTAGAGCAGTTTTAGATTCATAGCAAAATTGAGAGGAAGGTTCCAAGACTTCCGTATAACCCCGTCCCCCAAGACACAGCTTCCCCCTCTATCAAAACCTCGTACCCAAGTGGTATATTTGCTACAATTAATGAACCTACATTGACACATCATTATCACCCAAAGTCCATAGTTTACATTAGGGTTCACTCTTGGTGTTGAACATTCTGTGGGTTTGTGCAAATGTATAATGACATGTGTCTACTGTTACTGCATCATACAGAGTATTTTCACTGCCTTAAAAATCCTCTGTGCTCTGTCTATTCATCCATATTTTAATTTTTAAACACTATAATCAAAAGTCTCAAGAGATTATATCCTGAACTTTTAAAAACCAGGCATGTTCCTGGTACATGAGTAAACAAACAATAATAATACAGTAAATCATCACCTAAAATTATTGGCAAATGGAATAACATAGGAGTATTGCTATAGACATCATAACTAATTTATCAATTTTCAAAGACTTAAAATATATTTGTAACCAGCATGTCAAACAAACACAGTGATGTATCAAAACACAACTTTACTGTAAAAATGTACTTGGTATGGGTTACCCTCCCTAGGCCCTGACTTTTCTGGCCACATTAAGTCACAAAACACAAAGCTCAACTCACAAAGTGAAATTGTCCAGCCCAAAATATTAATCAATGTCTGAACTCAAATTAGAGCAAAATCTTCTTCCCTTCCCCATCTGGAACCTGTTTTAAGCAGACCACTGGCAGAGCCACGAGGGTGTGGTTGCTGCTTCCTCACTTCCTGTGCTTTTTCTGCTAGCTTGGCAACAAGGCCTCTGGGGCTGGTATGAGGGATGGAGGAAGGAAAAGAGGTCCAAGGGAAGCGTCTTCCTTGCTGATGGCTTTGCTCTCTCAGGGCCCAGTGTCACAATCCATCATTTCTCTCACTGATGTTTCTAAGGGCTTACTGGAGGCTCCTCTGCAGGGCTTTCTTGACAACAGTGATGTTTTTTGTCCCTCTGTCTGCTGCTCTCCACTCTTCCCCTGGTTATCTGTGGTCCATGTGGTCCACTCTATACAGATTCTGACTGTTGAAGCCTCCTCCTTCCCTAGGTTATCCTTTCTGGCAGGAAATTGTATTCCCTATCTATTGCTGTGTAACCAATGACTCTAAAACTAAATGGCTTAAAACTACACACATGGGGCTTCCCTGGTGGTGCAGTGGTTGAGAATCCGCCTGCCAGTGCAGGGGACATGGGTTCGAGCCCCGGTCCAGGAAGATCCCACATGCCACGGAGCAACTAAGCTCGTGCGCCACAGCTACTGAGTCTGCACTCTAGAGCCTGCGAGCCACAACTACTGAGCCCACATGCCACAACTACTGAAACTTGCATGCCTAGAGCCTGTACTCTGCAACAAGAGAAGCCACCGCAATGAGAAGCCCGTGCACCGCAACGAACAGTAGCCCTGCTCGCCGCAACTAGAGAAAGCCCGCGCGCAGCAACGAAGACCCAACACAGCCAAAAATAAATTTATCAAAAAAAAAACACAAAAACTAAGCACATTTGTTATCTCACTATTTCTTTAGGTCGGGGATCCACACCTGGCCTAGCCGAGTCCTCTGCCTCAGGGACCCTCAGAGTTATCTAAAGGCTCTGCTGGGAAAGAGCTGCTTCCTCGCTCACTCACATAGTTGTTGCCAGGACTCAGTTTCTCATGAGCTGTTGGACAGAGGGTCTTGCTCCTCACCGGTTTTGACTGGAGTTTGCCCTCACTTCTTTGCTATGTGGGCCTCTCCAACATGGCAGCTTGCTTTGTCAAAGCCTGCAACCTAATACTACTCAGCCATAAAAGAGAACAAAATAATGTCATTTGCAGCAACACGGATGAACTAGAGACTGTCATACTAAGTGAAGTAAGTCAGACAGAGAAAGACAAATATATGATACTGCTTATATGTGGAATCTAAAAAAATGGTACAAATGAACTTATTTACAAGACAGAAATAGAGTCACAGATGTAGAAAACACACTTATGGTTACTGGGGGGAAAGTATGGGAGAGGGATAAATTAGGAGATTGGGACTGACATACACACACTATTATATATAAAATAGATAACTAATAAGGACCTACTGTATAGCACAAGGAACTCTACTCAGTACTCTGTAATGGCCTATAAAGAAAAGAATCTAAAAAAGAATGGATATATGTATACGTATAACTGATTCAGTTTGTTGAACACCTGAAACTAATGCAATGTTGTAAATCAACTATACTCCCATAAAAATAGTTTTTTTAAAAAAGCCTGCAACCTGAGAAGGCAATAAACAGAGTCCCAAAGGACGGAAGTTCAGTCTTTTGCAAACCCAGTCATGAAAGAGACATCCCATCACTTTTGTCATATTCTATTTATTAGAAAGAAGTCACCAGGTCCAGCCCACATTCAGTGGGAGGAGATTACAGAAGGGCATTGATACCAGAAGGCAGGGATCACTGAGAGCCACTTTTGAAAGCTATCATAGACATAAAACAGTTTCAGCTCCTCTCCTTCTGCCTGACCCTCTTATGGAAACAATTATGTATCCCCCACCCTGACAAATGCTGGCACAGAGTGACCATGTCTATCCGGCTGCCACCGGCCTCCTTAGCTTTCCCAGGTCTGGGCCAGGGATTAGTCCATGACCCCTCTAACTGCAGTTCCCCTCAAGGAACATCCAGCAACCTCTCCAAGTGACCCTTTGAAACTCCCCTCTCCTGAGACCTGGGATTAGAAGCAGCCCTTCCATCCTCCCCTTTCCCTGTGAGGAAGAGAGATGGAAATGGTCAAAAAGCAACACTTCTTCCCCAGGAAAATCTGATAAAACCCTCCCTCTTCTATCTCCTCTCTTTCTACCCTTTTTTATTCTCAAGGTGAAATAGGGTGCTCAAGAGTTTTAGGAGATGTGGAAATGCTTCTTGGGCTTGCTTTTGTAAAGTCTGCATATGACAGTCTCTTTCATACTCACTGTGGTGTCTAATGTCTATCATATTATTGCTTGAGTTGAAACTGAGGAAAGAAGAGACCCCTTGTAACATCCTCTACACATTTATAGTCTCTCTTTGATGATTCAGAAAGCTCACAGTAATTTTATAGTACTTACCATTATGATCATCCATTTTTACTATTCTGGGGAAAAATGCATAGGCACCCTCTTTATTAATACCATAAACCAGTTTTCACAGTATAATCATAGCTGTAAACTGATTGCAAATAATCCAATAAAAATATACTAATATATCCTTTATGTTTAATGCATTAATATAATTCTTAAGCTTTATTCTGAGGTAAGGACATCATCTTTTTTTCTGATTTTCTCATTAGACAGAATTTATAATAAAATATACTTGTAGAAAAACAAAAGGATAGCTTAGAGTGGCATATACTCCCCATAGAGTGGGGTTTTATCTGCGCTCATTTACAACATTGCCTGTAGTTCACCCCTAGAAAGCACCAGTTGGCTTTCTAACTGCCCTGGTTTGTTTCCCTGAACACCATTTCCACTAACTTAAAATGCTCTATTATCAGCAGACTTGGATGTTTACTTCTAGAGTTTTAAGTGCCAGATTCTCATTTGCTGTAACTGCAGGAAGACATTCCTAGCAGGATGTTATTCTGGTTCATAAAGTGGCAATCTATTTTATTTATTATTCCCAAGCACTTTATCATCAACGTCATAAGGTTTGGCCAGGGGCAAGGAGGTTAAGATTCCCGTTTTTTGCTATGAGTAAGAAAACAGATTAAAAGATGTGAAATGTTCACTCTAAGAGTGTGAGTCAATGAGTTCCTGGGATGAAACAGTCCAAGAAACAGGTAGAGAGAGGAGAGTGTCTAGCCCAGAACTTAACATCCTGCTAATAGAGGATTAGGACAAAATACAAAACTGAGAGTTTCTGACTGAGGGGTCAAAACAACTAACATGAAAATTCCAAGAGACATTTTCCTTGAAGGCCCAGTGAAATGAAGGACATTTATCCCTTAAGAGAAAGAGTGCTGCAGTGAGGAGAGACTATTCCTCTGGGTAAGTACATCACAGAGGCTACTCAAAGTAACAGGTACTTGAAACTGTGAAAAAGGACTCACAGAACTTTGTTCCTCTCTGAAGTCTTCACCACACCTGCTGACTTAGGCTTCCTCTCCTTCAGGACCTCAGCAGAACTTGTACTTAACTCCCTACAACACTCATCATAGTGAGTCAAAAGGCTTATTTATGAGTCTTCCAATCGTTACTTTAAATATTTTGAGGCCAGGGACATTGTCTATTTGCATATCTATTGCTTAATGCGTAATGAACTTCCAACAAATTTTTATTGAATAAATGAGTGAATAAATAAATAAATAGAAATGAGATAGAGGATAATCCAAATAGGAAAGATCAAAGAGAAAATAGGTGAGCGGAGAAAGAAGCTTCAGGGAGGTGCCTTCAGGGAGAGAAAATTCATGGGTCCTTTGTGTCTAACTAACTATGGCTGCCAGCTTGCTTTAGCAATGCCAAAGCTTAACTTTCTCCCTGGCTCTTGAAACCTAGACTTCTTGAACGTTTGTCTTCCTTTTGCATATATTCAGTTGCCTAGCTCTTAATCTGAACTGTTTCCCCTCTATTTCCCCTCACCTCCTCTCTCTCTGATCAACATTCAAATACTCTTTTTTCTCCCTAAAAACACAATGTTTGAATCTTTCTCACCACCACCACTCTGACAATTAGAACTTTGCAACAGGCTTCTTTTCCTACCAATTTTTCTGATTCAAGAGTTCCCTCTGCCACTTCAAGCTCTGTGCTAGGACAAACAATCACCTAAAGAAGGTAAGAACAGTTCATCTTGGATGGGAAAGTCTGTGCTGGATACATCAGAGCAAATGTTTCCACCACCACCACCGCAAACAACAATAAAAACCCACAGGATGTGAAGAACATAGCTGAATTTTCTAATATCCCATTGGTCACAGAGTGTGAAAGGTCTGTGAAGAAGAAAGAGGAGAGGGGAGGGATAGGAGGAGAAGAGAAACAGAGGAAAAGGGAAAAAAGATGGAGGAGTTCTGAAAGAGGAAGTGGAGGAGAAGGAAGAAAGAAGGGCAGAAGAGTTGCTTTGTTACGATAGGTAGCATGACACTCTTCTTGAGCAATGGCTCACGGAAAACAGCCTGATTACTCAATTTGTTGGCTACTTCTCTGTCAACAGCCTACTTGATCCCCTTCCTGAATCTCTCTTTCCTCTGCCCCTATGACATCTCCAGTCCTGACTTGTCTCATGATTCTCAGTCTTCTTTGTGGAGTCCATAGCCCTTAGGCTTGTTCCTCAAGGTTCTCTTCTACATTAACCCTTGGCTTCAGCCACCTGTGGGATGAGGTTGACGATTTCAAAGCCTACATCTTCAGCCTCGATCTCTGCTCATGTATCCGTGATTCATGTATCCATTAGCCTTTTGGACATCTTAACTCGTATGTCCCACAGGCACTTGGAAATCAGCAGACCTAGCACTGAACTCATCATTTACACCACCCTCAATCCTGTTCTTCTTGTGTAATTTATAACTGAGATTGGTATCACCAGCCACCCTGGATCAAATCAAATCCCCCCTTCGTCTCATACATACACACTTACCTAATCAACTCCTATTAATTTCACTCCATAAATTTCTCTTGAATTCTTTCAACTATTGTGTCTATTCCCTCCCCTAAGCTCCTGCACCACCTCATACTTGATATTGATGTACCCAGTCTGGGCCCCTCCAATCCATTTCCACAAGGCAGCTGTGATCTTTCTAAAATACAAATATCTGTTGTGTTCATGTCTTACTCAAAGCATGTCAGTGTTTCCCCATAATACATCGTATAATGTCTAATTTCTCTAATGCAGTCTAAAAGGACCCTATCATCTGGTCCTTGCTTATCTGCAGCCCTTTATGCTTTCTATTCTCCAACAACTGCTTTCCATTGCCCAAATGTACCATGCTTTTTTCATCTTCCAGCCCTTGCCATGCTTGTCCTGTGCCTGGAAAAGAGAGTTTCTGAAAAAAAACTGTGTTGAATGAACAAACGCTTGAATATGAAAGACATCTATAGTTGTTGGTGATTGTGATTGAAAAAAAAAAAACTCTGTAGTTTAATTTTTTTTCCTTTTTCCTAGGAATGTATAAATTAATATTATACAAACAAAGATAAACAGTGCCTTCATAAGTATGGCTTCTGTCATTTCAGCAGCAAGAGACTATCTTAATTCTTTTAGCAGAATTTAATTTTGCCTTTTTGAAAAACTGCATTTATTATACAGAAGGGTTTTATGGTCCCTTAAATGTATGCTTGTTGTTCTCTGTGCAAATTGTATTTTCTAAATGCCTGTTCTTCCTGGAACTATTTTCCTATTAGAAGCCAGTTATTATTTTTCCAGGAAGAGCAGCATAGACCTCAATTATTTGTTTGTAGTAGAGTGGTCCTGAAGAATTTGAATTCATTTATGTTTCCCCAGATCCCTGTTCCATTATAATGCAGCATTCTGATTTTGACCAAACCTCAGGACTTTTGCCTGTGGCCCAATAAATGGGTGTGCACACACTGCTTAAATCAGTAAAATATGCTAGTAGTGTCTAACCCTGGCCTCCTGGCTAGCCGGTGAACAGCAAAGTGCCTGAAGAAGCTCTCGGCTATTTTATCATAGGAGCTAGTTTTCTCTGCTTAAAATGTTGTTACTTTCCTTTCATACTTATATCAACTAACATGACCATAGCTTCTTTTTTTCTTATTTGTAGGTTTAGTTATGTAATTCATTGGGAAGGTAATCATACATGGCTGTATCAGGGCACTTCCAATGGAACTGGCTCCAGCTGATTTAAGCAGAACAACTTTTTTAAGGATACTGGGCAGCTTAAGAATTGTCAGGAAGGCTAGAGAACGAAGTAAACGTACACAATTTTCCCACAGGTGCAATATCCTTCTTGATTTACAATTTTTGCATGGAGGAGAAGTTCCAGAGGTTTCTACTGTAGTGGTTCTTACCATAGGTCAGGGAGCCGATGGGGGAATTCTGCCAGATGCTGACTACATCTATTCCAATTATACCCTAAGGAACTGGATGCTGCCCTGCCCCGCTCCTCTGGGCCTACTAGGGGGTGGACCTGGCTGAAAATTCAATTTATTACGTAACCAAATAAACTCCTACCCCTTGACTAGGAGGTCACAGGGGCATTTTAGGTCCCCAGGAATCATCAGTTAGCTCAGAGCCAGAATCTTGGGGATCCTGATACCCCACTGAAAGCAAGGAGCCATTTCAAATGCAGTGTCTTTCATTGGCATCACTAGCCTCTAGAAAGCAACCATCAAGGGGACTAAGAAGGAATAGTCAGAAAACCAGGAGATAATTCTAGGACACTAGTGTCTTTTCACTGCCTTTAGCCCCAACCAGGCCCCAATAGCTATCTTTTATCCCCCACTGCTTTTCAAAGGTGCTGGGACTGCCCTTAGCACTTTGGTAAAGGGAGTGTCTTGCAGGCTACCTCAGGGGCCATAGCTGATGGGGGGTGGCAGAATAGGCTGCCATGATAAATCTTCTGCAACATTTCTATCTCCCTAGTGTTTGGGTTCCTTCACCTACATTAAATAATATAATTTCTGTCATCTCAAATACAATTAGTTTGGGTTATCCACCATACCTGGGCAGGTAGAAAGCCAAACTTATTCTCAGAAACACTGCTGCCCACAGACAGTTCTCATACCAATGTCTGGTCCAGTCAGTGTTCACTGTTACAAGTAACAGAAACTGACTCTCATGAACTAAAGAAGATTGAGAAGTTGTTAAGGGGTACTGAGCGGGTCACAGAATTTCCAAAGTAGCTAAAAGGTTGACTCAGGAGCTACACACCTCAGAGGACCCAGGCCATCAAATCAGGCCACAAAACTGATGCTGCTACCAATGTTCCACCCTAGGTGTTTGCCCAGGACACCCCCATCAGTGCCCCTGCCCCAGTCATGGCCACTGTGAGAACTCCATTTTACAACAGCCAGTGCCACCATCAGACTGGACCCCTGCAGATACTTCCCTGAGGCACTGGCCTCCAATTTAAAGTATAGAGCAGTATGTCATATACCTGAGTCCCAGCTTCAGAGGAGACTGGGGAAAAAACTGTCATGTTTAGCTGCTATAGTGGAAAAGCAGCTCAATGTTCTATTAGATATCAGAGATAGGAAATTCCCCAAATGCAGGAATCAGATTTCAGATGCTGGGCAGGAAACATAATGACAAATGCCTACCGCAAAGTGTTTCTGGATTAAAGCTTCATGAAAATATTTTGAGATAGGCATGCCACCAACACTTGTGAATTGGTCTCGCTAATTTCTTTTAACTGGCTCACTGCTAAGATGTAAGTTGATGCTATAGTGATACCATAATTCATCAGATCTAATATGCCATCAATCATGAGTCATCAACTGTGAATGCCATTATTTTATGTACCACTAAAGAAATGCTGCCAAATAACCTATGACTTGTTAAAGGATAGTTTTCAAAAGTTTAAAGAACCATACTCACATGCAAATTTAAAATAAGTACATGTCAAAAATGTTATTTAACTCATTAGTTATTGAGGAAAACAGTAAGATGTTAAAACCACTCCAAAGAGAATTTGAGAAGCTAGGCATACAGAGGTGATTTAATAGGTTTCTGGGTTAGATTTTTTTTTTTTTTTTTTTAGTTAATGTCAGACAAGGCTATAGCCATAATCAATGGGCTTATCTGTTCTTCTGTACAAAATTATTTGCATTTCTACTGGACATAAATCTACAAACTAACCTCTGCCCCTACAGAGTTGTAAAATAGCCAAGTAAATAGGAAATCAAACCCAGCACTGCATTGAAAGAACATCTAGTAATCTCTTTTGTCTGTTTCCAAGTTTTGGATAATATTTTTGACAGTCTCAATGATTTCATATTAGAGCTCTTCCTGACTTATTTAGAATAGTGTTTTATATATCAGTCTGGTACATATACAAAAAGGAATATGTTACTTAAATAGAGAACTCTACGCATTCACATCTGAAGTCAAAATTTTATCATTTGTTTTTCAAATGAAAGTCATCAAAGTTTGTATTTTTCCACTCATGACTGTTCCCCATGTTCCTCAAGAGCACTGGCGGTGCAGCATTTCTTTTGAGCCTTCCACTCTTTTTTCTGAAATTTTCTTCCAAGAAGTGACATACCAGTCTGCAGTTTTTTACTTTCTTTTTAAAAAATTTTTATTGTGGTAAGAACACTTAGCATGAGATCTATCTTATTAGCATATTTTTAAGTATACAGTACAGTATTGCTATTCATACCATTCTGCAATCTTTGATGCTGAAGCATTCTTGATTTTTCCTGGTGTCAGTAGAAGACTATAAATCAAAACCAATACTCATATTCCTTCCACACATATTCATAGTGCAAATGATATGACTGATAAGGGGCTAATATCCAAAATATATAGACAGCTCATACAGCTCAACATCAAAAAAACAACACAATTTTAAAAATGGGGTGAACACCTGAATAGACATTTTTCCAAAGAGGAAAAGCAGATGGCCAACAGGGACATGAAAAAATGCTCAACATCACTAATCATCAGGGAAATGCAAATCAAAACCACAATGAGATATCATCTCACACCTGTCAGAATGGCTATCAAAAAGAACACAACAAATGTTGACGAGGGTGTGGAGAAAAGGGAAGCCTCCTACACTGTTGGTAGGAATGTAATTTGGTACAACCACTGTGGAAACAGTATGGAGGTTTCTCAAAAAACTAAAAACTGAACTACCATATGCCCCAGCAATTCCACTCCTGGGTATATATTCAAAAAAACCCCAAGAACACTAATTTTGGTTTTAAATTTGCATGTGAGTATGGTTTACATTTTAAATTTGCATGTGAGTATGGTTCTTTAAACTTTTGAAAACTATCCTTTAACAAGTCATAGGTTATTTGGCAGCATTTCTTTAGTGGTACATAAAATAATGGCATTCACAGTTGATGACTCATGATTGATGGCATATTAGATCTGATGAATTATGGTATCACTATAGATCGAAAAGGTACATGCACCCCAATATTCATAGCAGCATTATTTATAATTGCCAAGATATGGAAGCAACCTAAGTGTCCATCAACAAATGAATGGATAAAGAAGATGTGGCATACATATACAATGGAATACTACTAAGCCATAAGAATGAAATTTTGCCATGTGCAACATGGATGGACTTGGAGGGTACTATGCTAAGTGAAATAAGTCAGATAAAGAAAGACAAATACTGTACACTGTCACTTATATGTGGAATCTAAAAAATAAAACAAACTAGTGAATATAACACAAAGGAAGCAGACTCATAGATATTCAGAACAAACTAGAGGTTACCAATAGGAGAGGGAAGCGGGGAGGGGCAGTATAGAGGTAGGGGTTTGAGAAGTACAAACCATTATACATAAAATAAGCTATAAGGATATATTGTACAACACAAGGAATATAACCAATATTTTATAATAACTATAAATGGAGTATATAACCTTTTAAAATTATGAATCACTGTGCTGTACATCTGTAACATATAATATTGTAATCAACTATATTTTAATTTAAAAAAATTTTTAAGGTTAAAAAAAGAAGCTAACTTAGATTTTTATGTCAAATTGGACCCTAAAATAAATTTCAAATGGAGTTCTAATACTATAAAAGTATTAAAAGAATGATAATTATTTTAAGTGATTTCCTGATAAAGAAAAGTTTCTGTATCCCCAAATAAAGCCAAGAGACAAAAGATTGAAATATTTGATGATTCAGAAATTCAAAGTTTCTTTATGGCAAAATGTAACATGTGCAAGTTAAAAAAGAGGCATCAGCGTATCTACCTATATCTATAGCGATATCTTAGATTAAAAAATTTTATACATAGCATGAAGAAGAGTTCTGACAAATCAGTAAGAAATAGACAAAGGTATTTGTGAAGGAAGAAATACAAATGGTCAAAAAAGACATGAAAAGACTCTCAATCTCACTAGTAATGAGGGGAATGCCAATTAAAATAATAATGACATATTTTTGCTCATCAAATGGACAAAGTTGAAAAGTTGATATTATGATGTTGTCTAGGTCAGAGCTTCTCACCCATGGTTGTGCTGGAATGGGTTACAGGTGCTAAGATAGTTCTCCCTTCATTCTTGGGGTGAGGCCTGAGGCACACACAGCTCCCAACCAATTGCATCCCACAGAGTTCCCAACCAGTTGCATCCCAGAAGATGCAGAAGCATCTTCTCTTTACACCGGGGTGTGGAACAAATACTATCACAACATATGACTATTACCTTGTGATAAAATCCAGGTGGGACTGGTCTAGGCTTTGGGGAGACAAAACCCACTTGGTGCAGCGCTCTTGAAGGACAATTTAGTAGTCTCTTAAATTTTAAAGTAGTCATGGCCTTTGTATCAGAAGTTTCACTTTGGAGAATGTACACTGCAAAAATGTTTACATGTGTTTGGAAAAAAATATATATGTACAAAAATGCATGTTTATTATAGCATAGTTATTCATTGTGAAATATTAGAAACAACCTAAATGTCAACTAATAATGCAATGGTTAAATAAATTATGTTACATGAATATCAAGGAATACTATGTAAGAAACAAAGGAAAGAAACAGAAGGAAGAAAGGAAGATGTGCTGAATGAATGTATTTTTAAGATATATTATTATAATAACTTGTATAACTATATGTATAACACTTCCACTTACCTTAAGACAGATATATATGTGTATATATATACACACACGCACAATACGCTCACGTGTGTGTGTGTGTGCATAAATATGTGGACAAAGATCTAGAAAGACGGACTCCAAAATCTTAAAAATGGTTATGTTAAATTTCTGGCCAAAATAACTCTGTAAGCTACCAACTCTGCACCCGCCCCCCAAAAATTCACAAAGCATTAATAAATATTTTTAATGCACTAAAAAGACATAGCTGTGCTCATAAACAGAAGAAGCATTCCTGTAGTCCAGAAAAGGAACAGAAGTACACAGCGGTGAGAAGGCTCAGACTTACTGGGCTTCCCAACAGGAAATTGCAGAAGCTATCAGGAATTCAAGTCAGGCAGGGTAATGGGACCTTGGAAAGAGAAAGGAGCCAGGGTCACTGTGTGAAATGGGAGGTGAGAAGGACTCCCCTGGTGGTGAAAAGAGAGCAGAATAGAGCTGCAACCCCTGCTCTGAACTCCCCCAGCACCCAGCTGCTGTCCAGGTGGCAGGAGGAAGCATGGGCAGTCAGACGACCATGCACTGAGCTAGGATGCCCACTGGCTCACAATTAGAAGTTGCAGGAGATCCTGAAGTCACTAATGGGAGACCTTATTTACAACAGGGGACCCAGGTGGGTCACATAAAGGCTATCACATCACCCAACAGGGAGACATGAGATCTGGGAAACAGGACGGACACACACACACACACACACACACACACACACACACACAAATATACACACACACCTCCAACTCAAGAAGAGCTTGCACACTCAAATTTAGAATGCAATGTGGCCACAGATAGTAACTTTGAAAATGTGATCCAACAGTTTCACTTCAAGCCATACGCCCTAGAGAAAATTTTGCACACGCGCACGAGGAGATACAGATAAATATGCTCACTGTACCTTCGTTTATAAAAATAACAATTGCAAATGACCTAAATATCCATCAATAGGGAATGACTAAACAAAATATGGTATATTAATACAATAGATTACCACATAGAAGTTAACATGATTAAATATTTTTCTATATTAACAGAGATCTCAAAAGCATAGTAAGAAGTATGAGTAAAAAGAAAAGTAGTTTTCATAACAATACATATAGCATATAATTTATGTACATAAATGATATATATAGTCTGATTCATTAATGTATTGTTAAAAAAAAAACGTGAAAGATACACACCCATTTCATGACAAAAACTGCCATTGGGAAGAGGCGTTTGATGTGCTTGGAAGTGAACAAAGAGATTTCAACTGTATAATGTTCCATTACTTTTCTTTTAAAAATTGGGAGAAAATGTGAAAATATGCTACCTTTGGCAATTTTGAGGAGCAGGTAGTTGGTACACAGGTGCTTTCTATATTTGTATTTTTTAGTTCTTTCAAAACTTTTCAGAAAAAATTAAGTGGAGGGGCTAACATTGGGAAGTGTGTGAGAAAGGAATTCCAACTTTTCCTCTGTCATTTCTATAACAGGATGTTGAATGAATGTAACTGCTACTTTAGAATCCATAGTTTAGGCCTCAAGCTGAGCACTGAGAGGAGCTAACCACTTTCTAAAGCGAACACTCAACTTTGAAGAGCAAGAGGACTCCTGTAGGACACACAGGAGAGGCAGAACCAGCCCCCCCTCAACCTGCTGCTCATCTCCACCCAGCGGATGAGCACAGAAGCTTGGGGAAGTAACGGAAAGCCTAGAAGAAGTGCTATGGCTGTCCCTTCTCTTTTCCTTCAAACTTCCTCACCCAGGCAAATGGATGGTGGCTTCAAAGAGAATCACCTTAAAGACTGGGAGAATCTATATAAAGTGGCAACTAGCATCTAAATCCAGCCTTATCACTGAACGTGCAGATTGACACTGGGCCAATCTCAAGTGTGGCTCCCCAAGGCTCAGTCACACCTCCACGAAGCCTTCTTTACAGCAAAGTAGCATTTGTCTACAATGTAGTCTTTGGCTATGTGCAAATCACTAGACTAGGTGACACGTTTTTGTGAACAAAAGTCAATTTGGTCACAACTCTTAAGTTCTTTTTGGTAAGTCACAGAAGCCATCAAAGAAGTCTGGGGTGGAGAGGGCTAACTAGTTACCACCTCACTACTAGGCTGTAATGAAACCAAGGCTCAGACCCAGTTATGCCAGATGGAGAGGGATTGGACAAACATCCAGGAGCATAGCAGGCACAAACTAATCACAGGATCTACTCTGTAACTCAGGGAAGTCTCAGCATCCTTTAGGTTCCCATCTCCATGTGATATTCCCTGAGGCACAGCACAGACCTTAAGCAGGATTTTATTTCCTCTCATCAGATTGATACAGCACAGTAAATGTAGTCAATAATATTATAATAACTTTGTATGGTATGTAATCTATAAAAATATCAAATCACTGTGGTGTACACCTGAAACTAATATAATATTGTAAGTCAACTATACTTTGATCAAAAAAAAAAAAAAGAATCATGCCATCAGAAATCCTCCTAACCAAGTGGCTCTCATCTGGGGCGATTTTGCCCCCTAGGGGACATTGGCAGTGTCTGGAGGCAGTTTTCTTTGTTACAAGGAGGGGAGTGCACTACTGATACCTAGTACTCAGAGGCCAGAGATGATGTTAAATATCCTACAATACACAGGACAGCCCACAAAACAAGGAATTATCCAGCCCAAAACATTAGTAATGCTGAGGTTGAGGAACCCTGTCCCAAGTCAATGGCTGGACACAGAAACAATTAGGGATGAAGCCTCTGGTACCATCTCAAAGGGGACAAGGTATGAACCTTGCCAGATTCTGAAACTCTATTCATGCAAGAATGGAGACAGTGTCTTTAAAGTATTTTAGTCAACCTACATATATAGAATACTTTTAATTTCACCAACAGCCTCCCTCTTCCAGCATTTATCATGCTAATTAAGTCATTAGTTTCACCAATTAATAAAATTTTGACATCCAGTAGGCTAATTAGCTATGATTAAGCTATAGATAGCAGAAGGCACAGGATACTTAGGAAGTAGCAAATATTTCAATTTAGCCAAGATGGCAGGCCCTAGTAGGGAGTTCTCAGTATATAAGGCTGGCAAAGCAGGCTAGAACAAGAAAAGAGACCTTTAAATGTCCTCTGGGTCACTTTTATACAAATTCTCCACGGAGGTAATGAGTGTACAGTAAGCATTAAGCATGAAGCGCTGCTAACTCGCCCTTTGCTGCTCATATGGATGGATTAGAAATGCCAGCAGTCAACAGGCACATTTTGCCCCACGCTGTCCTCCTGACTGGAAGTTGGAGATACCTCACCTACTTTTATAGAGCTGAGTGATTCATTTCCTAAGTACTTATGAGATATTCTGCTCTTCACTTACCAAATCCTGCCCAAAGGATTTCAGGGAACAGTACATTTTCTAAATCACTAAAAATTCTATACATTCTCTTACAGAGCTTCTCTACTACTGCTCAAAAGTGGGGGGGAAAAAACCTTACAAACTTCAGCAAACATTCAGTCTTACCTATTCCCCAAAGGAAAAAGAGACAAAATACATATTTATGCATTTAGACATGTGGGATTTGCATCATAGATATGTGTGTTAAATATAATACATTTCAGCTTCTTTTCCTAAGCTGATAAAAAGGGACCAAAGCTGGTTATGAAATAAGGTTATTTAATCAGAGTGGGAAACTCAAGATAGAAGCCATGGAAGTTTGGGATGGAGAAATTTACCTAAGTATACGGTTGTCAAAGTTGGAAAAGAAATAGGCTCCATGTAAAAGTTGAAAAAATTGATTTATATTTAGTAATCATAAGAATTATCAGAACGTTCTAGCACATAAATCTGCTAATCACTGTGTAGACAAGGGCTATAAATCATATTTAATAACTTGGTAGATGAGATTTGAATCATTTTGTCTTCATTCAAACATACATCAGTGGGGAAAAACAAAAAACCTTGTACTATATTATTATTCTCTGTAAGAATGAGAAATGGTATCAGTTCTTTGTTTTTGAAAAATATATCAAAACCCAGAACACACAGAGGTCATAAAAGCCTTTTCGAAAGTCATTATTCATAAACAGTATGAAAAGTTTAGTCAGCTACCATCAAAATGATTAAGCAATTCAAAGAGTTTACTAATGAATAATACACCAAATGATCAAATACATATTATGTGCTTTATAAATATTAATCGATGAGGTTACTTTATAGTATCCACTAATGAAGAAATAAATTCTGATCATTCAGTTATGATAATCTCAATGACCGAACAAAATGAATGGCATCTAAAAAAAGGGGAGAGTTTCTTCAGAAAGCACAATTTTTTTTTAAAGAATATTTGTTTAACATATAGGTAGCACTGACATCCTGGGACCTTCACAAATATTGACTCATCCAGTCTTCATAATAATTTGATGACATAAATCACCATTATGATTCCCTTTTTACAGATGAAGAGACCAGGTTTAAATAATTTGCCTCAGGTCACAGCAAAAGGCTGTCACAAATCTCCAAGAAGCGCTAAGTAGCTGAGATTTATAGAAAATGTTTAAGTCAACTGTGTTTACAGTAAGAACACAATAGGTCTTGAATCTATTGGAGAAGATGGTTTACAGATTACACAGAAAAACTATTACTTCATTCCAGTGTGGCTTTACCTTTGCCACCTGAAAAGGATAGAACTAACATCAGTCATCAGTAGGGAATCAAAGACCTACATGTAAAGTAAGCTGGAAAGGAAGCACCTAATGCTAAATGAATTTAGGTCTCTGCACACAAAGTGACTACACTTCAGCAGACTAAAGTAGCATGCAGTTATGATTATGATAAACTTTGAGCAATCACGAAGAGCAAGACATGAAGAATAAAACTGGACGTAAGTAGATTTCCCGGTTTTCAAAAATGAAGAAAAAGTTCTATTGCATGTAACCCTGGCAAAATGTTAGCAGGGATTAGTAAACAGATGTTCGTAAGCACTTGGAAAGGCCACAGTGATTGCCAGAAGTCAGCATGAGTTTACTAAGGAAAAGACATGGCAAACTAACCTCATTCCTGTTAGGATCAGGGAAAAGAGGTAGCAGGTCTTCGGCATCCATGATTGCTATTCATGTCTCTTTGACAGAGACAGGAATGGCTCAACAAAGAAGAGTGATTAATTCAAGGGCATGTCTTGAGCGATCAACAAGGAAACTTACTTACCTGTATTCCTGATTGGAAGACCAAGATTTCTAAACTGGGTCGGATTGCTTGAAAATTTCCTCCCCCACATGCAAGCCTCCAAACAGCCAAACCTGATATTGTAGCCAACCAAAGAAAAAAAGAAAAAAAATTCAAGATTAGGTGGGTGAGGAGAGGGACAAAAGATAATATATGGTATAGTCAGCACAAGGAAAGCTATAGGCTCCAAACACAGCTCAAGAATCTGTGAACCAACTGAGAGGGTGATATTCTGTAAAACGAAAGCTAGTAAAATCAACTTAATAAGTGACAGCAGTCATCTACAAAAGAACTTCATCCAAATCTGTTTGCAAATGTGTTTCTCAAAACTCTAAAAAGATTCCCAAACCTAAGAGGCCAAAATGTCTCTAGCATAATCAAGATTACCTGCTGATATCACTAATGGAAAGAAAGAGGTAATCAAATTGAATTCATTGTCATCTGACTAAGGAAATTATGAGTTAATGGAAGGGTGGTAAACCACCTGGCATCGAGCGAAAGCAGAGCCAAAGAACAAGAATTTGGCTGGGTTTATCCAACATGGTCCAAAATACAGTGATGGCTTTGATGGCAATTTTGGTTAATATTTTGATGAGCCTCCCTCTAGTCTTTTTGTAAAGCACGTTGAAGGAATTACATACATTTATCTTTTTGCCTAGCATAATAACATTTCCCCATATTATTAAACGCTGCTCATAAACAGAATCTTAACGGCATCACAATATTCCTTAATATGGAGATAATATAATTTACTTAACTACTGCCTTATTTCTTAGTTTAAAATTTTTTTTCATGATTTTCAATATTTTGCAAAACTGAAAAATCTTCGTTCTGCTTTGAATTATTTTCTCAAGACAGATTCTGGAAATAGAATGACAGGGCCAAAGAATATTAACATTTAAAAGCTCTTGACACATATTCCTAAATTGCTTTCCTCTGCTCTCTCACCAATATTAGTCTTCAAAACAATTAAATCTTTAATAGTTTAGAAGGTGAAATTACACCTCATTTTAATTCACATTTCTTAATGAAGCTGAACATTTTCCCATATGTTTATTTGCCATTTGATTTCCCTCTTTTGTGAATTGTGTGTTCATGCCTTCTGTCCCATTAGTTTTAGTAATTTTTCTTATGATTTTGAAAGAGCTCTATTTGGTAAAGAAATTAAGCTTTTCTTTGTCATACATTGCCAATTTTTTTTACCAGTTTTTCCTTTTAATTTCCTTTTAATATTATTTCTTAATGTTTTACATCTCTGAATAATCAAAATATTTTTCTTTCGCTCTGGTATTTCTTCTATCACTTTTTAATTTAAAAGCCTCCTTCACACTTAGATGTAAAATATTCTATTTGAATCCAGATTTCATTATGGTTTTATTAATAACACTTAACTAACATAGGATATAGTTTGAAGTATGACCTGAAATATGTATGGATAATTAAGAAACCTGGAGCTTCTGGCTGAAACCTGGAGCTTCTGGCTGAAGAGCGAAAGGTTCATACCCACATGGGACACCCAACTATGAAGACCTGCACCTGGAGACTAGACCCCAAAACCTCTAGCTTTGAAGACCAACATGGCCCACACCCACGAGACCCCGCGAGGCTGGGACAAAATGAGAAACGACTCTGAACAGGGCTGGCGCTTTGACTCACCCACTCACTCCAGGGCCTTCCGCTGACGCAGTCCCTTGAAAAGTGCCTAGACTTTCTGTGAAAGAAAGTCATTTGCTAATTTTAAAGCAGTGGTCTGAAGGGCAGCAGCCAGCTGGGCTGCTCTCCGGGACCGGAGGCTGGTGGGCGCCATCTTCCCGCCCTCCAGTAGCGCTGCTCCAGCCTCCAGGCACCATCTTTTTTCTTTTCTTTTCTCAGAGGGTAACATCTTTGAGCTCTCCTCTTTTGCGCACAGTGTGCCAGTATCTCCCGGAAGGGAGCTTCTACACATGTCTTCTGGGTGGCCCAGTTCGTACATCTCCTGACCCCGTCTTTGCAACCGCTGCCCAGGAGACGCCCCTTGAACTCCGGGCTCTGGTGGGCAGGAGTCCTGCACTCCTGGCTCCCACAGAACTGGAAGCACGGGAGACGGATCTTGGCAGCCGCCCCTCGCCCTCAGGGCACAGCCAGACAGCAACTGAAACACATCCCCATTTTTCAGAGAAAGAGGCCTATTTGTTTGTCCTGGGGCCTCGGCCGGAGAGACCACTGAGGTCTGACGCCGGTGCAGACGCTGCCGAGGAGCGCGCTCTCAGGGTTCTAGGAGCCGCCATCTTTGATCTCGCGCTGCGCGCCCACAGCCCGCGATATCTCGCACGCGGGAGCCTTGATGCTCGTCTGAGGCCCGATTCTTACCCCCGTGCACAGGCATCAGCTCCGGATGGCCTGGCTCTGGGGTCTTCTGCATGTTGTCGACTGAAAAAAATGCACAACCTAAAAGTTGAGAATTTTGTTTCATTTGGCAGACTTTCTGAAGACTTAAGCCTGGGAGGCAGCCTCGCAGATTGCTCTCACCCACTGCTCTGAAGAGGTAAGGGAGGAGCTGGGATATATTGGGGTTTTTGCAACAAAGACCAGGTAGTCTGAACATCGAAAGATTACTGTTAATTAAAGAAAACCAGATATCTCAGATTAATGATTTTAGTGCTTTTTCTCTATGGGAAGATACAAGAGTATGGGAAGATACAAGATGGGAAGATGAAAGAGTCTGGGTTCATTGAAATCATTCCTTTGATGTGCACCTTAACTATCTAGGGCGAGTACCCTGGTCTTTCCCATCCTGAGTCCCTCAGGGTGCACTACTGGAGGCGACTGCAGTGGCTGAGGGCTTGGTGGCAGGCAGCCTGTTGGTCTCCATCCTGAGTCCCCTCAGGGCTCACCATCCGGTGGCTGCAGTGGCTCAGGGCTTAGTGGCCGCAGCATCCTTTGTTTGCTGACTTGGCAAGTGGCATTCTTTGTCCACAGTGGGTCTCACAGCACTGTGCATATGTGCACTCTTTAAAAGCTCTTGCCTGAGGCTCAAGCTTTCTGTCAGCCCAAATCCAGGTGTGGACTGAAATCCTCCCCTTTGGGACACTGCCAGGTCTCGGCACAGCCTCAACACCTGGGAGCCATTAAAAATAAAATTGGCAGCTGGGACAGTCACAAAGGTTTGAGAGACACCCAAGAGCTACTAGGGCAGGACTGAATGGTAAGGTTCATCCACGTGATGAACCACCTCTCCTTTAAGACTGGGAGAGGTGGCTGTTTCATCTAATGCACAGAAACCGACACAGCGGCAAGCAAAATGAGGAAACAGAAGACTATGTTCCAAGTGAAAGAGCAAAATAAAAACCTGGGGGGGGGGTGCGGGAAATGTTAATGAAACAGAGATAAGTAATTTACCTGATAAAAAGTTCTAAACTAATCTACATTCTCAGATGAGAAGACAGAGACTGAGTCAAATTAAAGTGAAGATTCACTGTCTTCCATAGCATTGATGGCTTTATTCAAAAGATCAAAGGTATGTTTTCAAAACGTAAAAAAAAAATGGTTCTGAAGAACCTAGGGGCAGGACACGAATAAAGACGCAGACGTAGAGAATGGACTTGAGGACACGGCTGGGGGTGGGGAGGGTAAGCTGGGATGAAGTGAGAGAGCAGCATGGACATATATACACTACCAAATGTAAAATAGATGGCTAGTGGGAAGCAGCCGCATGGCACAGGGAGATCAGCTCAGTGCTTTGTGACCACCTAGAGGGGTGGGATAGGGAGGGTGGGAGGGAGGCTCAAGAGGGAGGGGATATGGGGATATATGTATACATATAGCTGATTCACTTTGTTATACAGCAGAAACTAACACAACATTGTAAAGCAATTATACTCCAATAAAGATGTTTAAAAAAAAAAGGATCTGAATTTGTTTTTTCCACTTTCTTGTATTGCTAATTAGGTGTGTGGAACTAAAATTTACTGAATAAATCTTCCCTACTGTTAAGTCATATGGACCCTGCTCAGGCCCTACCCTGGCAGAGGCTCTGTGCCTCGGTGGCGGAGTGTTCTTTTTTCATTCGGGTTCAAGCAGGCAAATAAGGAAACTGAAGCTGAGATTGACACAGCACAAGCTTTATTCAGTGGCCAAAGAATGGAGAAGCGGGAACTAACTCCACAGATCAACTTCTCGCCCACCTGCGTGAGGGATTTAATTTTAAAGAGTGAGGACAAAGTGGGGAGGAATGAGGCTAATGCTGGGGAGGCATACCGGGGAAGTCTACCGGGGAAGGGGCAGGGCTTTTTTCGAGGGAGTGGCGTGCGATCCTCTTTTTATTCTTTTTGATCCTTAACATCTGGTCATGGCTGCAGGTAGGTGTGTCCTTTAATACGCTAATGTAGTAAAATCAACGTATAATGAGACTCGAGGTCTGCTGGAGGTCAGATTCCTCGCCATCTTGGTCCCAGATGATTCCATCTGGGTTTTTGTTTGTTTGTAGCTTCCTGTCTTAACTCTGGACCGCTTACCATAAAGATTTATGTTAACTCTTGCTAAAGGTGGAGGTTGGAGGGTTTTGAGCAAAGACCTGGAGCAGCTCTGACAACACTACCTTTCTTATTTATGATGCTTCCTTTAAAATATATTAAATTATTTTATACAACAAAGTCTATTTGGGGCTAGCTACTCTTTTCCATCAAGCTATCAACCTATTTAATACCAGTATTACAGTTTTAATTATTATAGCATTTTAATAAAATATAAGTATGGCTATAATCTCTCCACTTTCAAAAATTTTGTCTATTTTCTTCAGTTTGTTCCTTTAATTAACCTTTGAAATAACTTCTTCAGGTTCAAAAAAATCCCAATGAAATTTTAATCGTAATCTGTTTCATAAAGGGTTATCACTGAAACACCAATATTCCATGACTAATACATAGAAATATAGCAATAATACTCAGTGCTCTTCCTGAAACCATCAAATAACTGTGGTTTTGAGCTTTTGCTGGATAAAAACTTTTGATTATGAATTAGTTTCATAAACGCCTTGATGTTGGTAATATAATGCCCTAAAAAGTAGATATAAGTGTTCTTTCTAAAAACGTATCTTGCCTATTAAAATAAACACATAAACATTCTAGCATCAAAATATTGTCTTTTTAGGGGCTTCCCTGGTGGCGCAGTGGTTGGGAGTCCGCCTGCCGGTGCGGGGGACGTGGGTTCGTGCCCCGGTCTGGGAGGATCCCGCATGCCGTGGAGTGGCTGGGCCTGTGGACCATGGCCGCTGGGCCTGCGCGTCCGGAGCCTGTGCTGCGCAACGGGAGAGGCCCGCGTACCGCAAAAAAAAAAAAATTGTCTTTTTACAAAGTAACAAGGAATTGCATATATTGTGTTTTTTAACTGAAAAGCTGAGAATCAGAACCTAGATCAGTGTTGATCCCACCAATATTCTGAATCCTCATAAGTATTGACTAAAGCGGTTACCTATACTGTGTCAGTTTCTTGAGTAGAAGAACCAAAAGATTGAAAGGAATATTGAATGTCAACTCATGGTTTACAACTATTGTTGAAGCCCCTTGACAATATCCCTACCAAGTAGTATTCAAATTATACTTAAATATTTTCAATAACAGGGAGCTCACTACCTCCTGAGGTAGTCAGTTTCACCTTTAGAAAGCTCTGATTTTTCAGGAGTTATTACATAGAATGACATTAATCTCCCTGTAACATCCCAGGGGCAGAAGTCTTAATCTCTATGCTACCTGAAAATCCATATATTTAAAGACAGTTATATAACCCTTGAATCTTTTCTTCTCCAGGCTAAGCATATTCAGTACTCCCCCAAATGTCTCATCAATAAAGATGCCTCTAATCTCCTTACCATCAATTTATCTGGCAATCCCAAATAGTTTCTCTAATTTGAATGTGGCAGGAGAATAGGGGGTGGGGGAGTCTTGATTTTCAGAATCGCCCTTAAAATGCAGTACCAGAACTGACCACAAGAAAGCAATTAAATTAGAGAGGCCCTTCTACTTAACTCAAAGAAAAGATTCACTAAAATAAAACAGTGCAAAAAATGTTAAATTGGACTGTTTGTTGTTGTGGCTGTGGAGCTGGTGACTAGAACTCAGATTCAGAAACAAGAGGCTTCAAGTGTCCCACATTCTAGAGTTACCAAAAATAAGTGTCTGACACCAAGCCTGCCTCAACCTTTGGGGAATACAACCAAATGGGCTGCGAAAGAGCGAAAAGCTCAAGCAAGAGCTGGATCTCCCTCATGAAGAAATTGTGATTGCGGGGGCCATGGTCCTCTCTGAGGAAACAATACACGGTCCCCACCAAAAAAACAGCTTGTGGAACACCTTGCACTTATACCTGGCAAAACCAATAGGGAGGAGGTCCTATAACCAATGAAGAGGCATCCTTACTAGGCAGGAAAAAAGACATTTCCCCTTCTTTCTATTCTTCTCCCTTCACCTAATACCTGAGCTTTTGTAGCCTAGAAAAGGGATACAGAGGTCTCCCTCTGTCCCTAATACAGACCACGCTTCCTGTCACCCTCCCATCTGGTGCTGGAGCGTGAGGAGGAGTGAATAAGCAGACCACACCCCATTCCCACACCAGCCTTTGGAACCATAGGTGAAGCCTGCACTGGGGGAGGTTAGGAAGGGGGGATTTAGACAGAACTGAGGTTGAAGATTTTAACTGCAAAAGAAGACTGGAAAGTTATAGAATCTGCCTAGGATATCATCAAGTGATGGGAAAAGAGGTTCGGTGGAGCATAGATGAGGTCAATGATAGAACAAAACAAAACCAACCTGTATTTATACCCTAAAAGGGACGGGGCTGGGGGGGGAACAATTTCTCAATAAGCCAGTTATAAAGCCACATCTTCCTATTTTGCTTTGATATTTTGAGGTCAAAGGAAAATACTAAGAATGATTAGGACTATTTCCAAATGGTTACAAGAAATTCATTTTCCCCTATACAATCCTTGAAATTAACTAGATTTCTATTGTGTTCCAAGATACCATTTAACCAGGCCCCAACCAAACACCTGAAGTTTGAAATGGCATTTGTAAAGTTCCTTAAGCCAACTACGCAGAGTTGCTTTGCTGCCAAAAACACTGACTTTAATTAACAAGAAGCAGAGTAGAGCAAACTCTTTTTACATATCAAACAACTTTGGGTTCTCCCAGTAGCAGTTGTTAACATATTGATAAAAAGTTCTGATTGTTTAATCTGAATACTAAATATTCCATGATTCACCAGTGCTAACTTCCATATACCATGCCATTTTACACCTTCAGGTCTTTGCCCCAACTGTTCCCTTTGCCTAAAAAGCCTTTGCCCTGGCCTTCCGTGAGGAGCTCTCCTAGTCTTCTTTCAAGACTACTTCAAGTGAGACCTCTCTGGTATCCCTGCCTCAATCTTTCATCCTGTTCGTTCCACAGGTCCTTTCCAATGACTCTTTGCTAGCACTTAACCCACTGTTGGATATCTCTCTCTCTGTTTACACAGTGAGTTCCACAAGAACAGAAGCTGTACTTTATCTCTTCCTTGTAACTCTATCATCTGGCACGATCAAAGCACAATAATTAGTACTCAATGATTTTTTTCTAAATAAATGAAGATATCTTCCTATTTATGCATAAAACACCTAACAAACATGCGAAGGGAGAACAACTGAATGAAGTAGCATGAGTAATTATACTATGGGATTCTGTGAATTGCTAGATCTGACCAGCTATACTGGTGTGTACTTTTTGGTTACAAATTATAGAAACTCAATTCAAACTAGCTTAAGCTAAAAAAAAATTTTAAAAATTATTAACTAATTAATTGATAAAAAGGAGGAATTATTGACTCACATACCTGGGAAGGACAGTGGTGAATCTGACTTCGGGAGAATCAGAATTCACAGACTCAAGCAATCATGTCAGGTCTCTCCATCTGCTTCTCAAATTGTTTTTCTCTGCTCGGCTTTGTTCTCTGCTCTGTAAACAGGTTTCAAGGGACATAGCAACCTGCAGATTGGAAATCCCATCCTTACAGTTTATGATCTGAGAAAAGGAGAATATTTTTCTCTCTCCCGGTGTCCTTTGTAAAATCCCAGGTCAGGACTCTGCTTGGCCTGTTTAAATCACAGGCCCATCTCTGGATCACTGGGATGGAAAGTGGTCATAGCAAACAGGAAGTTAGGCCCTATTCTTAGTCAGACCTGGGTCCAAATCAAGAAGAATCACAAAGGTATGGTTGTTTTTTCTGAAGAGTGAGGGATCTGAGCTCCACATCAGGCACAGAAACCCTTAGATACTGCACAGGAGAGACAAGCCCCCAAAACACCTGGCTTTGAAAACCACAGGGAATATGCCCAAGAAAATCACAGAACTGCAGGAAATGGAAAACCTGCTCTTAAAGGACCCACACACAAACTCAATTTATCCAAAAACCAGCACAGAAACACCAGATTGAAAAACACATGAACCGTAGGTGAAGGAGAGCCACTTACTAATCTTAAAGCATCTGCCAGAGAGGCAGGAACCAGTTGGGATGTTCCACAAGGACTGAGTCACTGAGGGGAGCCATTTTTGCAATCTCAGGCTACCTTGCTAATACAACACTGGCAGGTGCCATTTTGGAAATCTCCATCTAACCTGTTAGCACCAGTGGGCACACCCCGCCAACAGCCTTGCCCACCCCTGCACCTCAGCTGGGCCTCACAGCTGGCGGAGCAATAATCCCACCCACCAGTGCCCAGCAGCTGCCAGGGCTGGGCCCTACACGCATTCCAGGGGCCAGCCGCACCCACCAGCATACCACATCAGCAGCCATGCCCTGCCAAAACAGGAGGGTGCACACAGCTCACAGAGGGGACACGCCTTGAGTGCATGGCTCTGGCGGCCAGATATGATTGCACCTCTGAGCTCCACAGGACGTCTCTTACATGAGACCACTCCTTCAAGACTGAGAGAGGTAGCTTATTTACCTAATACATAGAAACAAACACCGAGAATTAGGCAAAATGAGGAGACAGAGGGATATGTTCCAATTGAAAGAAAAAGACAAAATCTCTGAAAAAGAACTAAACAAAATGGTGATAAGCAATCTACCTGATAGAGTTCAAAGTACTGGTCATAAAAATGATCATCAAGCTCAGAAGAAAAATGGACAAACGCAGTGAGAACTTCAATAAAGAGACAGAAAATATAAGCAAATACGAAACAGAAGTTATAACTGAACTGAAAAATACACCAGAGGGGTTCAACAGCAGATTGGATGAGGTAGAAGAATGAATAAGTGACCTGGAAGAGAAAGCAGTGGAACTCACCCAGTCAGAGTAACAAAATGGAAAATGAATTTTGAAAAGTGAAGATACTTTAAAGGACATTTGGGACAACATGAAGCAGAATAACATTCACATTATAAGGGTGCCAGAAGAAGAAAGGGAGAAAGGGACAGAAAAATTATTTGAAAAACTGTGGCTGAAAACTTCTCTAATCTGGGGAAGGAAACAGACATCCAGTTCCAGGAAGCCCAGAGAATTCCAAATAAGATAAAGCCAAAGACACACACCAAGACACATTAGAATAAAAATGGTACAAGTTAAGGAAACAACAGCTGAGAAGCTAAACAGTTTCTAATTTCCTGAACTACAGAAACTGTGTGAAATGATAAATATTTATTGCTTTTTAAAGCCACTAAGTTTAGGAATAATTTGTTTTGTATTAACAGATAACTAATACAACTGCTAGTCATGTGCTCAGATGTCCTGGCAATGCTCAATCACTATGAAAATTTTTACTTTTCCTCTCAGTGTCAGTACTTTTCTTTTCACGTACCTGTAACAGACAGTTCATGGACTAGCACAGATTCATAGATCATGCTTCGAGTAGCTGTGCCCTTGACATCTTGTCATTTCCTCAAACACAGATGTTCATTGCTTCCTGGGTACATCTTGCATTCATATTTCCCAAACAAATGGATTGATTGTCACCTTCTTCTAAACGATTGCATTTGATTTGGGCACCAGTCTCTGACCTAGGCAGTTATGACTGGAGTTATGAAATCACCTGACATAAAGTGTGACAAATCTATGTGGAAAGAATTTCCTCAAAGGAGGATGGATCACATGGCAGACACTTAAATTTTCATGGATTCTATGGCATTTTCTTCAAATGCCACTTAGGCTTTACTTCTTCCATGAAGTCTCCTAAATCAGTCTAACCTAAATCCATAAGCATGCGTACAGGTATAGTCAGCATTCTGCCAGGTGAGGCAAAGACAGAGTGAGCCCAAATCAGCCACAGTCATCCTCCGCAAATTTCTCCACTGGCATGTTTCACTAAATAGCAAACAAGTGTCAGAAAGTTAAGGTTGCTGTGATGTAATGTTAATACAACATGGCAGCTATAATATTGCCCATGAAGAAAAATAAAAACACATAGACAGTATATTCACGGGTGATTCTGTGCCACAGTTAGGGAAATATAAGTGCTCTGTTGAAATGAACGGCTGAGGCACTTCAACTTTGAGGATGCTGCATATTTACACGGCCATAACTTTAAGAAATAATAATGGCCACTTGTGTCCCGGTGCAGGTTGCACTCATCAGATTCTTGTAGGTCACCACTCTGGCATTATAGGTTTTAAAATGTGCTGTCATGTTGCTGTGCCACATCTGTAAGGAACTGAATACAAATTGCACTGAATTTATACTTCAAGGTAGTGGTTTCCAGCTGCACATCATTTGTTTTGTCTTGTTTAAAATAGCTCTAAATCGCATGCCAGCTATTGTAGGCTCCAGATTCTATTAATTAGGGATGGAAAACTAAAGCAGCAGCTTGTCCTCTGGAAGCCTGTGCCAGGTTGCTTCCAAAACCCTGCCTCAGGTCTCTGCCATCCCATCAGAAGCTTTCAGGTGATCGGATGGTTTTCCTAGAACAATGTTTCTCAAGGTGTGGTCCAAGGACGCCTTGCTCAAAAATCACCCGGGGAGCTTATAGAAAACGCAGTTTTCTCCACCTCACCCTGGACTCACTGAATCTGAATCTCTGGGAATGGCCCCAGAGTCTGCATTTTAAGCGTATTCTTCAGCATGGTAAAGTTTGAGAACCACTGTCATCTGGATCCTACTCTAAGATCAATCATTTCCCCTGAAGACAAGCAGGATTTTACTCAACCAGAAACCTCAGTCTGCCTTTCCTAATTTTCTCTCAACTTCTTTACTCAAAGTCGAGTCAACTCTCACCTGCTTTATTGTTCTCCCTACCAATTCTAGTAAAATGCAGGAAAAAGGATTTTACTGACTTTCACTAGTCAGTAAAATCCAGATATAAAATATCTCACCATTTTATGTATATGGCTCTATGGGAGTCAGACTGCATCCCGCTTCATTGTGAGACAGAATGCATCTCTCCTCATAAGATAAAAAGCTCCAAGAACAGGTGTGATGGGCAAATTAGTGTTACCATGGCACCATGCTCCTCTGTGGCTCCTCGTTACAGAATTAGTTGTAAACATCATTCTTGGCTAAGGTCCTCATTTGTGTGACTCTCTTGTATTGTACCAAGTGTGAATCTATGTGATCCCTCTTTGAGTAAATTTAATGTCTTGATGTCTGTCCTGACACTAGGATAAAGGAATAACCCCCCTCACACCAACAGTTCATCATCTTGGCTGGTAGGCCCTCAATAAATACATGTGGAATGAATGACCAAATGAATCCCACTGCTCTGTTATCTCACCACATATATCAAAAGGCTGTTGAGAATCCACTCAAAGACCCCACAGGCTCTACCATAACCCATAACTGATCCCTGTGATTTTGATGCCTTAATAAATTTCTCATCACATATATCTATATCTATATCTATCTTTCCTTTGCAAAGTGTTTCCTTATCTTCCTCTCTAGCACATCTCTTTTTTGTATTCATATTCTGCTCATTTCCATGGCACTCTGAAATGCTTTTATCTCCCAAGAACTGGCAGCTACTCTTCTCAGTTTATAGATGCCCTAATATGTGTTCTTTCTGCCTCTAGATTATGGCTGAAAGTAAATCTTCTTTAAACAATTCTGCTGCACTAAAGCCCTTCCTGATCGTGAAACCTACATCAGTAATTGTTTCTTTTGTATTGTGCCTACTGGTCAACTTTTACTTCATAGTCTTAAATGGCTTAAAGTGGAATGAATCTGGAGGTTAAATATTCTGGGAGCTGATATGTTGAGTGACTTAACTCATGTTTCAGCAAAACATTCCATCACAGAAGAAAACTTAGGACCACTTCTGTGTTTCCTGGTTTGCTTGTCACTCGTTAAATACTGGCGAGTGTCATTTCTCAAATGTGGTGCCTCTCTTTCAAAGCAAGCAGGCAAGTTTTCTCTGTGAATTAACAAGGTTGGGCTTGGGTTTGCCTGAAACAGTTCCTATTTGCACTTACTGTCCCAGTTTAATTACTCATAGCACTCGCAAAGTGGGCAATATGGCCACTGAATGATATAGTCACCCTACTTATGACCTCAAGTTTTAGGTAGAATAAGAATACTACTCTTGGGCTTCCCTGGTGGCGCAGTGGTTGAGAGTCCGCCTGCCGATGCAGGGGACACGGGTTCGTGCCCCGGTCCGGGAAGATCCCACATGCCACGGAGTGGCTGGGCCCGTGAGCCATGGCCGCTGAGCCTGTGCATCTGGAGCCTGTGCTCCGCAACGGGAGAGGCCACAACAGTGAGAGGCCCGCGTACCGCAAAAAAAAAAAAAGAAAAAAGTTACCCACATGTGATATATTTTCATTCCTCTCACTTCCCATTAACCCAAACTTAGTCACATGGCCACAGTTAATTACAAGGCCAACCGGGAAATGCAGTATCTATTTACTGCCTATCTAAAACCCAGGGAGATCCATTATTTTAATAATAAGGGAATAAAAGGCACAAGTTGTTGTCTCTTTCATAATTGTCCTTTTGTACCGTGGACTAGACAAGACTGGTGAGGGCTTTTTTAGATGGGAGTGTTTTAGATAAAGTAGTCAGGGAATGATGAGCCCCAAAAGACAACAGGAAGGCAGTCATGTAATAAACAGGGAGTTAAAAAAATCAGCAACCATGAGCTAAGATGACAACAGACATATGCATGTTTTAAACTAAAGTTTTAATTCACTTTTTAAAAAATTGTTATAATATGTGATTATTTAGGATGATGTCACTAATAAAGCACATCTCTCCCCCTCTTCTCAATCCTGTTTACATTCCATACCAGGTTGCTTTTAATACACCTGACACATAGTCACAGTGGAGAATTTATATAGATGATTGTATGGTAGAAACTAATTTCTGAAAGTTTGATATTTCCATCTGTTTTTCCAATCCTCTCCAATTTCCAAATAGCAATTACCATCTTCTCCACACCCTTTGCCATCCCTTCCATAACCTAAGCTGCTGGGCAGCTCCATGGAGAGGCTAAGAGATTATGGAATGGGGAAATCTTGCTCCAAAGTAAATTGAGAGGAACTTCTAAATTTTAGACTCACTCATTAATCAGACGGATTGAATACAAAGCAAGACGTGTTTGACATTGATTAAGAGGAAAGAAAATGCTTGCTGGAAAGGCATCTCATCCTTGCCTGATTCTGGTCACTTGCCAAGCATTTGATAAATTCAGGTCTAATTAAAACTGTAAGCAACACCACCCAAGGCAGACCTATCATCCATCTGGCCGATTGTTCAGGTTCAGACAGAAGCATCCAAAGATTCTGGGTGAGGGGGTCCAGTGCCCAACCTGATTCAGCCACAACTAGGTAGGAACATTGCCCTAACAGCCCCAACTTCCTTCTACTGGAATGGGGGGCTGTGCGTCAGGATGTGCCGTCATCTTCCAAGTCTCTTGCTCCCTGTCAGTGAAATTGTCAGCCTCCAAGTCTATGAGCGTCCATTAGTTAAGAAACAGACCTAACTCCTGACAGTGACTGCAGGAACATGTACTTCAGGATAATGAGGCTAAGATATTGGGGATAATAATGACCATAAGTACCTTTTTCCCAGGTAACTTACATACTTGGCAAACACTAGGCTTATGAAGACATGACTTTTCTTCTCCTTTAGTGAAATTATATCTATTATTGTTTCTGAATAGTTAATGCTTGTTTCTGAAGAGTAAAGTTTTTTATTGGATTGCACCTGGGTCACATGCCTTTCCTTCTTCAAGTTCCCCAGATCATTGGTTTCATTAAATATTATCTTTTCCGTGAAGTT
This sequence comes from Lagenorhynchus albirostris, assembly GCF_949774975.1. Classification (NCBI taxonomy): domain Eukaryota; kingdom Metazoa; phylum Chordata; class Mammalia; order Artiodactyla; family Delphinidae; genus Lagenorhynchus; species Lagenorhynchus albirostris. The sequence goes on from NC_083107.1 coordinate 59,686,384, forward strand.
CCCCTCAGAACAGCTCCCATGCCTTGATTGAACCAAAAATCGTTTAGCCTGCACGCTGATCACAAGCTTTTCAGAGAAAACTTTTATTTAAATGCATGGTAAACATAGCATGAGTAGATGGTATATGAAAGCTGAAAAATCCTCATTGCTACCCAGAACTTCATCTTCCGACAGTCCTTCACCTCACCCACAGGTGGAGTGGGGAATGTTCTGGTTGACACCTCCATGTGGACATTTTTACAAACTTCAGAGCTGTTTAACTTCCCCTGATATATTCTTAGCTATGAGTTCAACTCCTGAATTTTTTTGAAACCTGTAACTTACACATCCCTAGCCTTTCAAATCCTTGAATATAAAGTGCACAAAGAAGAAGGATGCTGACTGAAACCCTGGTGCTTGGAAGTTTCAAGCAGCACTTTGCACTCACTAACAAGAAAACAGAAAAGTACCCACAATACCCTAGCCCCAGCAAAAAAGGCATATGAGTGTCCTTTGATCTAATAAGACCTTCCCGGCTGGAAGATGCTTTTGGAAAATAACTGAATTGCATTTTAATTCCAACCCTTCTCCATTTGAAAAATGGGGACTCTGAGGCCCCGGGGGATTCAGGACTTGCCCCAGGTCACTAGATCAGTGAAAGACAAAGTAGTCATAAGACCAAGTATACAGGGCCCTTTTCTCGCCACCACAGAGTTGTTCGTTGTAAATAGTATATTTCTGTCTTGGCATTCTTGAGTCTATAGATCCCCAGTGTGAAGTTTTTGGCATAATGTAGTACGGTGTTGTGATCTTCCTCCCAACTGTAACCCTTTTCCAGTGCTAAAAACCATATAAGGAATTTGAATCTCTATCATAGTCTGCAATTAGCTTTGACAAAAATTGATGTCTTGCCAACCAGTATACTACATCACACCCACTGACTCCAACAAGAAGATGATTCTATTAAATACCTAGACTTAATATCTCAGCTAAAAATCGCCATCTGTTCACACTTAATTACCATATTCCCCAAACATATTGATTTAACAATTTTAAAGAAAAACTCCGCTTGTAGAGAGGGCTGAGGATTTGAATTTTCAGCCTTTCTGCTGAAGAGCTGTCAATTAAATTTAATATTATCTCAAAGCTGGCTCAAGTCCTACTGGAAATAGAAGCACACTTTTTCTTTTTCAGATGGTTCCAAAAACACATTCTTGCATTTATTTCTGAAGGAAAATTTTAAGAACAAATGGTGAAAAATAAATAAATAAAACAGGATGCATTTCTTGCTCTTTCTTTCTTTTGCATTTCTTTCTTTTTATCTTTCTTTCTTAAATATACCTTTCTTGAAAAAAGGAATGAGATAGAAAAAATTCAGCTGCCAGGTGTACCTTTTCATTAATTGCCTTAACATGCCAGCCAAGAAGCCAGCTAGCTACATTCACCTCCCGTCATTATGCCTGTATGCCTCTCAGAAGGACTCTTCTGGGTTCAGTCACTGTATATAAGCAGTCCTTTATTCTGTGTCACTCCTGTAGAGATCTGATTCAAGGTCATTCAAAATCTCTTCTGAATGGTTTAAATAACCAGAGTCTCAATAGCTCTCAACTTGGCAGATGAGGCTCTAGCTTTAATTGTATTACGTACCAGGTACTTTTGCAAAGTTAAACAGACACTAAACTTAAAGAAATTTACAGCAGAAAAAGGAATGCCCTGCTCACTCAGAATAAACTTATAAAAACTGATAGTCACAACATTCATAACCCAGACTTTTTTGGTTTAACTGTTAGTCACCTCACAAGACAAAATATCCCTATCCAAAAAAGTATTCTATTTTGGGAGCTATTTTCTGGAATGAAGAAGAATGAGTTGGACTGCCTCTGGCCATCTGTGTATATTTTATCACTTTCATAGCCTTTGCTGATTGGAATGTATTGTGCTATATTGGCCTCTCTTGGGGAAAAACAGGCAATTAAGAAGCTTTCCAGAGACCCACAGTTGTATAGGAATGACTTGCAAGCAGTATTTACTCACTTGTTTAAGAAATAAATACTACTGCTTACTACATACCAATTTCTATACTAATATCTGGGAATGCAACCATGGGCCAGGTAGACAACTTTGCTGTCGTCATGGAGCTTACGGTCGAGAGAGAGAGACCAAAAACACTAATTTAACTGATTGCACAAATAGAAGAAAAACTGTCTGTCAAAGAAGTCTGGCCTTTTTTTAAACAATTCTCAAAAAAATGATGACTACACTGTTTCAATGTTTATATATTGACCTATGAAAATAAAGAAATTAACATTTATTTAATTGCTACTGTGAGTCAAGGACTTTACATATATTGTTCATTTAATTTTGACAAAGATCTTTATAAGCAGATACAAAGGAAACGAGCTTAAAAGGTGGAAGTGTCCAGAACAAAAGCCAATAATCAGATCCACATTCATCGGATTCAAAATCTGTGCATTTACCCTCACACCTTCTGGCTCCCTCAACGAAGTCTTCATTGGCACCTTAGTGGGAAAGTTCACATTGCTTCAGACTTCTCTTTCATCAGTTAGAAGTAGACATACAAGTTTCTCTAGCTGATATCTTTACCTCTGATAAGAATAATTGTGTAAGAGTCAAAAAAAAGTCTCAACCTTATGTAAAATCTCCAAAGAAGACAACCTCTCCCACTTCCAATGACAACACAATCTGAGGTTTCCTAATTCCACAAGCATACTAACACTCAATAAGCTTCCACTTGCTTAGCAAGTTCTCATTGCCAGATCGAGTTCCTGTGGTAATCTGGGATTGAGATCTTATAAGAATAAAGCCCAGAATTGAAAAGTTGAATAGTTTATATATTTCAACATCCATTATTCATAAAACAATGAACTAACAACAAAAAAATCTGGCTTCCTAAGCATGTTACAGTCTGATTGCATAAGGATTGTCCTGTTCACATCCTGCAAGATAAATACAGCAAAAATTCTATGTTACACTTTGTAAGGAGAGTTTATTCTTTACCAATATTTGAGGAGATTAGCTGGAAACCGTGGCCAATCAGCAGCCCACATTCACCTACAGAATCATTTGAAAATATTTTAATTTAGAAAAAGGACACATTTTGTTTCCACATGTTCCACATAGCATCATAAGCCTACTGCAGAGCATGCCTCCCACTGAGTAAACTAAATACTCTTGAAAAAAATTTAAATAACTACCAGAAGACTCTGAAAATATATAGATTTTTAAATTCTTAACAAAATATTGGCACATTGAGTCCAAAAATACATAAACAAATGTCAAAATACATCATGACCATGTATGGTTTATCACAGGAAAGCAATGTTAGTTTAACATTTGAAAACCAATCAAACATAATTCATCATATTAATAGAATAAAGAAGAAAATCTATATGATCAATTCAATAGATGGAGAAAAAGCATTTGACAAAATTCAACACTCATTCATGATTTAAAAAAAAAAGAAAAAGAAAAACTCTCAGCAAGCTAGGAATATCAGAGAACTTTCCCAAACTGATAATGGAAATCCATGCACATCCTACAGCTAACATTATACTTAATGGGGAAAGACTGTATTGTTATCATCTGAAATTAGTAACAAAGCAAGAATACCCATTTTCATTGCTTCTATTCAACATTATACTGGGGAGGGGGAGGTCCTAAGCGATTCCAGTAATTTTTAAAAAGGTAGGCAGAGAAGGTAAAAGGAAAAAGAAATAAAAGGAATAAAGATCAGTAAGGAAGAAGTAAAATTATATTGCAGATAACAGAATTGCGTATGTAGAAAATCTCAGAGAATCTACAAAATAACTATTAGAACTAATAAATAAATTTAGCAAGATACATAACTTATTTTGAAATCATTGTATTCCAATACACAAGAAGCAAACAGCTCAAAAATGAAATTTTTAAAAATTCCATTTACTGTAGTACCAAAAAGAAAATCTAGTCAAAGATGTCCACACTGAAAACTACAGAACATTGCTGAGAGAAAGTAAATAAAATCTAAATAAATGGGAAGACATACCATATTCATAGATTGAAAGACTTGATACCATTGAAATAATAATTTTCCCCAAATTGATCTGAGGTAGTTTTAGTTCAATACCAATCAAAATTCCAGGGGAATTCCCTGGTGGTTCAGCAGTTACTTTTCAGCACTTTCACTGCCATAGGCCCAGGTTCAGTCCCTGGTCAGAGAACTAAGATCCTGCAAGCCACATGGCACGACCAAAAAAAAAATAAAAATAAACTAAAAGCAAAATGCAAAAGGAAACAGATGAAATAAAAAAAAAATTTCTAGCCGACTTTTGTAGAAATTGACAAACTGACCTTAAAATGTATATAGAAAAGCAAAGGACCTAGACTAACCAAAACCAAAGAACTTTTTTAAAAGAAAAACAAGGTTGGAAGACTTACCCTACCTGATTTCAAAAATTTCTATAAAGCTACAGTAATCAAAGTAGTTTGGTACTGGTGAAAAATACACATATATGGACAAGAACAGAGAATCCAGAAGTAAACCCACACATATGGTCAACTGATTTTTTACAAAGATACCAAGGCAATTCTTTGAAGAAAGACAAGTCTTTTTTAACAAATGATGCTGTATACACTATACAGAAAAAGAAAAAAAAAAAACCATGGACCCTTACCTCATATCCTACATAAAAATTAACTCAAAATGAATCATAGACCCAAATTTGAAACACAAAACTCTAAAAATTTTCTACTAGAAGCATAGGAGAATTGTAGTCTTGGAGTAGGCAAATATTTATTGGATAAAACATAAAAAGCCTGAGCCACAAAGAAAAAATTATAAAGTAATCTTTGACAAAACTAAAATGTTTGCTATTTGAAAGGCACCACTAAGAAAACAAAACACCAAGCCACAGACCTGGAGAAAACATTTGCCAAATACATATCAGACAAGTACTTTTATCCAGAATATATAAAGGATTCTTATCGTTCAATTGCAAGAAGATAATCTAATTTTTAAAATAAGCAAAAAATTTACATAGTCACTTTACCTAGAAAGATCTGTAGTTTTCCATAAGCATATGAAAAGATGCCCAAGTTATTAGTCAACAGGGAAATGCAAATTAAAATCACAATGAGATACCACTATACACCCAATAGAATGACTAATATATATTTTTGAAACCCACGATACAAAGTGTTGATGAGGATGAGAACTGCTGTTGAGAATATAAAATACTACAACAGCTTGTCAGTTTCTTAGGTTCAGTATACACCTACCATACCACCTAGCTAGTACACTCATAGGTTTTTACCCAAAAGAAATGAAAACATGTCCACACTAAGACTTGTACACAAATGTTCACTGCAACTTTGTTTGTAATAGCCAAAACCTGGGAACAGCTCAAGTGTCCATCAACAGGTAAATGGATAAACAACTTGTGGTATGTCCTTACAATGCAAACCTACTCAGCAATAAGAAGAAACAAACAACTGGTGTGCTCAACAAATTGAAATTTCAGATGAGTCTCAAAATCACTATGCTGAGTGAAAGAAGCATGAAAAAAAGGAATATATACTGTATGGTTCTAAATATTTATATGAAATTCTAAAAAATTTGAACCAATCTATAGTGACAGAAAGCAGATCAGTGGTTGCCTGTGGATCTTGGCAGAGGGAGGAATGGATTACAAAGGAGCTGCAGGACAATTTAGGGACAGAGAAATAATTGTGAATTATGGTGATGGTTTCATGGGTGTATTATGTTTGTCAAAACAGATAAAATTGCACACTCTAAATATGTGCAGTTTATTGTACTTCCATTTTACCTCAATAAAGATGTAAAATAAATTAAGGCACTTTGTCTAATTGCCCCAACTTCAAGTCAGTGCAGTGGATTGCTATCTTTGCTCCATGTTTAGATGTACTCACATAGTCCCTGCTCTTAAGCCCAATTTCCAAGATTGATCCCTTTAGATTGTAGAGTAATAAAAAGTCATTTTGAAATGTGGAAAGAATGGAAGCATTAGTTAACACACACAAACTATATACGGTGGTTAAGAATAAGGATCTCAGAGGGCTTCCCTTCCCTGGTGGCGCAGTGGTTGAGAGTCCGCCTGCCGATGCAGGGGACACGGGTTCATGCCCCGGTCAGGGAGGATCTCACATGCCGCGGAGCGGCTGGGCCCGTGAGCCATGGCTGCTGAGCCTGCGCATCCGGAGCCTGTGCTCCGCAACAGGAAAAAAAAAAAAAAGAGAGAATAAGGATCTCAGAGCTAGACCTACCCAATCTCAGTTCTATCTCTCACTTGCAACGAGACCTTACATGAGATTAAATTTCCTGTGTCTGTTTCCTCATTCCTGTAAAATGGAGATAATACTATTCACCTCACGAAATTGTTCTGGATATTCAATAGGCTAATTCAAATACAGCACATGCCTGGCTCAGACAGGTTTCTAATAAATGAAAACCCTGCTATAACACTCAAATGTTATCCCAAATTTTTCAGTTCTTTACAATACTCCATCATGTTACTGCAAGGTCATGAAATTACCCACGTGAGCCTGAATAGCTAGTTGATGGGGGTTCTAGGAACCAATCATCAATCATACCTTGTTCAAAATCCTTGATTGCTGGGTAAGTTTTCATGAGGATTTTATAGTGGAAAGAGTATAACCAAGGCTCCACATTTTCTCTCTTCCTGCCCACCTCCCCTTCTCGTTTTTATAGTTGTATCAAAGTCCTTTTATGACATTTCTGGTCTAAAATACTGGATGTAGATGTTTGCCCAGGAAATCTGTTAACTCTTTCTTTTTACAGATGGATTAAACTTTTCTATACCTTGTCCTACAACAATGTTAGTGATTTCTTCCAATTTGGAATTCCCTCCATCTGGTATATAGTTGGAACTCCATAAATGTTAATACCTTTATCTTCCTAGTTCAGGATTTAGTCTATCAGTATAGTGCTAAAGTACACACAACACAGAAATCACATGGGACTATCGGGTTCAGAGATAGATTCTATAGTAGACTCATCAGGCTTGCACTGAAATACAAGTGTAGCAGATGCATCATTTTAATATTATAGCTGCTTCTGAGCCTAACTTTGCTAGTAGCACTCTATTTTTATCATTCCAAAGTAGACTACATGTTCACTTCATGGATTGTAAAGAGACAGGGGCCTAAATAAATGGCTGCCTACTTTTTTTCTTTTTTTTTGCGGTACGCAGGCCTCTCACTATTGTGGCCTCTCCCATTGCAGAGCACAGGATCCGGACGCACAGGCTCAGCGGCCATGGCTCACAGGCCCAGCCACTCCGTGGCATGTGGGATCTTCCCGGACCTGAGCACGAACCCGTGTCCCCTGCATTGGCAGGCGGACGGACTCTCAACCACTGCGCCACAAGGGAAGCCCGCTGCCTACTTTTATATGCCAGTCACTGTATTAGAAGCTTCCTTTATCATTTCTATAAATCCTCATAATAAACCACTTCTGTTTTACATATAAGATAACTGAGGCTTGACTTGTTTAAGGTTGTAGATGGAGTGTGGAATAATGAAGCCAGGAATCCAATACACACAAGACTTTCGCTAGGCAACCTATGTTGTGTACATTATATCACTTCTCAATGTTTGTGGGCTTAGAAAGGGTCACTTCATAATTTATCTTTCAAATGGAGATACTTCTAAGAATGAATGTGGCAGAGGGAATTTTAATATTATTCCAGAATGATAGGCATAAACTAGAACTCTGCTAGGCAAACTGAAGTGAGTGGTTACCCTAATCTGAATTATCAACTGTTCAAGCAATATTTCAAAGCAAAGAGATATCAAGCAAGGAGGTGAAAAGAAAGTCTGTTGTATGCTGAATGCTAGCCAAATAGACTTTCTGCAAAGGAAGATGTGACCCTGATTTTAGGGAAAAGATGTGGGGACATGACCTAGTTCCTTGCTACTCACTGTGTGATCTGCAGACCAGCAGCACCTCAGCCCTACTGAATCAGAATCTGGCTTTTAACAAGATGTCCTGCTGCTTCACATACACATTAAAGTTTGAGAACTTGCTTACCATCTGAGTAACTTGGTAAGCTTAAAAACAAAAATTCAAGAGCCCATCACCCCAAGATCCTGATTCAGTGGAATTTGGGGTGGACCCAGGAATCTACATTTTAAAAGAGTTCTCCGTGAAATCTTTGAGAACAGACGGGTTTGGGGCTCACAAATCTAGAGCATCCAGTGTAAAGGGCACCCAAGTTTCCATCAGAAATCATACGAAGTTAAAACAAAAGCAGCTTGAGATGCGCTGAGATTCACTAGATTTAGTTTTTTATCAAGAAATTAATCTATTTTCAGCCAAAAAAATCCTCTGAGAGCTAGATTCCATAATAGGAAAGCATGTTAGCTGAGGAATTTTCAATGAAATGAAGCAAAGCCTAATATTCCCAAAGAAGGCCTTCCAGCTCCTGGAGCAAACCCACATAGCTGTAAGTGTACCCAGACACAGACACAAACATAAAATGAGACTAAGAAGATAACCAAATGTTGCTTCCCAATACATTCACAGCACTGTGGCCATAATTACTTGGTCTTTGTGAGAACATCTGTCCCCCCAGTCTCATCCCCAGGCCCAGAGTTGTGTGCACAGTCTGTTCCTGTATCATTTCTCAGGGTACTGTCCCATAACAGAAATGAAGCCTGAATGATTACAGACACTTTGCTGTGTTATACCTACACTTCCACCTACATTTCTTCTTGGCAATAAATTTATTGTTAAGTGTCTAATGAGTCTTTAGTGAAGCAAAATTCAGGCATTAAGGTTCAGTGACTAGATTGAATCTAAAAACCCAGATCTTATTCTGTGATGAAAAGATATAGCATCAAATTCACAAACGATGTAGTCCAGAGTCAAGACAAAAAGTCAAGGTCATGAACAAGGTCATTTCACATTCAAACTCTGAAATAAGAACAGTCCAGAGAGGGACTTCCCTGGTGGTCCAGTGGTTAAGACTCTGTGCTTCCACTGCAGAGGGCACAGGTTCGATCCCTGGTTGGGGAACTAAGATCTCGCATGCCCCAAGGCGTGTCCCTCCCGCCGCCAAAATAGAACAGTAGAACAGTCCAGAGAAGTAAAATCAGACAGAAGGCAAGAAGAGAGCGCTCATGACTTGACCTTCTGAACCAGGTCCAGCAATAGGTTCCTACAGATCCTTTTTTTTTTTAACATCTTTATTGGAGTATAATTGCTTTACAATGATGTGTTAGTTTCTGCTTTATAACAAAGTGAATCAGCTATACATATACATATATCCCCATATCTCCTCCCTCTTGCGTCTCCCTCCACCCACCCTATCCCACCCCTCTAGGTGGTCACAAATCACCAAGCTGATCTCCCTCCTACAGCTCCTTTTGAAGAAAAACTGGAAATTGTAAATGTCTCCAGTGTTGAGATTCCATTCTTTATATTCTCTGCCCTTTGACATAACATATCATTACTTCTACTGCTTACTTTTTCAACACTTTTTAGGGAAAGAAAAGGACAATAAACATCTGAGTAATCATGGTCTAGATTCCACAATTATTAACTTTTTACCCTATTTGTCCTATTATTTAAATTTCTGTTAAAATTTCCAAGTGAGTTGCAGACATCACGACACTTCACTACTAAATATGTTAGCTCATTTCTCTTGAGAATAAGCTCTCATACATAACCACAATATTACTAAAACACTGAAGAAAACTGGCAAAAATAATTCCCTAATATCACGTCCTTATTGAATTTTGCCCAATTGTCCCCAAAATGTCTCTGCTCCAACATTTTATTTTGACATCTGTCAAAGAGCAAAGTTGAAAGAATTTTACAATGTACCCATATACCCACCTCCCAGATGGTGCCATTAATTTTTTACTATACTTGTTTTGCTACATCTTTACATTTATCCATCAATCCATGTTATTTTTTGACGTATTTCAAGGTAAAGTGCATCCGCAGTTTACCCCTAAATATTCTGTATGCAAATTATTAGGTGGAGCCTAATACTTGTTTATAATTTTTTCTTTTGATGGAAAATTTACATACAATGAAATGCACAAATATTAAATTATATTTGCTGAGTTTCAACAAATACATACATCTACGTAACCCACATCCATACCAAGAAATAGAACATTACCAGGAGTTTCTTTCATGATCCTTCCTAGTCACTCCCCTCCCCCACACTCCACTCTCAAAGGCAAGCACTGTTCTGATGTTTTTCACCATAGATTCTTTTTACCCATTCTAGAACTTCATATAAATAGAATTATACAGTTTGTACTCTTTGGTGTTAGCTTCTGCCACTCAGAATGATGCTTTTGAGAATCATCCATGTTGTTGCATGAATCAGTCATTCATTTCTTTTATTGCTGAGAAATATTCCACCTGGATTGTTTCTAGGCTTTGGCTATTACAGATATAACTTCTATGAAAATTCTTGTACAAATGCTTTTCGTGAACGTGTGTTTTCATTTCTCTTGTATAAATACCTAGAAGAGGAATTGCTGGGCCTACAGTAGGTATATGTTTAGTTTTATAAGAAACTTCCAGACTTTTTTTCCAGAGTGAATATACCATCTTACACTCCCACCAACAGTGTATAAGATTTCCAATTGCTGTGTTTTCCTTTCTTCATTCCTGCTGTTATCTTTTTAAATTCCTTCCTTCTACTTACTCTGGATTTACTTCATTCTTCTTTTTCTATACCTTTTAAAGTAGATTCTTAATTACTGATTTTGACCTTTCTATCTAATATAACAATTTCAAACTATGAATTTCCTTATAAGCATTGCTTTAGCTGCTTTCTTCACATTTTGATAGGTTGTACTTCTGTTTGTTTTTAGTTTAAAATATTTTCTAATTTCTTTGTGATTTATTTCACTCATAAATTATCTGGAAGTGTTTTAATTTCCATAATGTTGGGGACCTCCTAGATATCTTATTATTATTGATTTATAATTTAATGACATTATGATCAGAGAACACAGTTTGCATAATTTCAGTCTTTTTTGAATTATTGAGGCTTATTTTATGGCTCAAAATATGGTCAGTGTATCTTGATGAGCGTACCGTGTACACTTGAATGTTTTTCCTTCAGTATTGGAGTATAATGTCTTATAAAAATCAATTAGGTCAAGATGGTTGATAGTCCTGTTTAGATTCCCTATATTTGCTGATTTTTTTTGCCTTATTTTCCTATTAATTGCTGAGAGATGAGTCTTTAGTCTCCACCTATGACTTTAGAATCATGTTTCCCCTTTCTTCTGTCAATTTTTATCTCATATATTTTCAAGCTCCAAAATGCATTTTACAACTTTTCTTTTCCAAAATGGATATAATCAAGTATCCTTACCAAAATGTTTAACCAGGGCTTCCCTGGTGGCGCAGTGGTTGGGAGTCCGCCTGCCAATGCAGGGGACACGGGTTTGTGCCCCGGTCCCGGAGGATCCCACATGCCGCAGAGCGGCTGGGCCCGTGAGCCATGGTCACTGAGCCTGCGCATCCAGAGCCTGTGCTCCGCAACGGGAGAGGCCACAACAGTGAGAGGCCCGCATAGCACACACACACACAAAAAAATGTTTAACCAGAATCTTATCAAGTCTTTAGGCCCATTTAATTTCCCGAAGAGGAAAAAGTTAAATAATATTATGAGGAAATAATCAGGCACATCCAGAATAAGGGACAGTCTACACAAGATAACTGGCAAGTTCTCTTCAAAATGTTAATGCTAATGTCATAAAAAGGGAGAGGTTAGGAGTACTGTCCTAATAAGACTTAGGAGATATATCAAGTAAATGCAATGCTTTCTTTTAAACAGCTGATCATTTTTGCATAAACAACCAAGACTTGAGAGACATAGTGTTACAAATGTTCCAGTCTGAATATCAGAGAGGAAATATAGCCAGGTTACATAGTAGTGAGTGCACAAAGATGACAAGGCTGATTGAAGGCAAGAAGATCAACCCAATCCCAGGAAGAATCCTTCAGCAGTTTTCCTGCTAAATCTACACCATCAGGGTGTAGTGGAACTTTGTGTGATGGTGATAGAGGTAAAGAAAAGGAATTCTCACTGTACCCATTCATGCCATAATTCTGTTTCTGTCGGAAACCACCAACCACCACATAGGAAAGCAAAGTTGTTCACATAAGGTGCTCCCAACTTGGTCTTTGTCGTATATACCATGCTGTGCCGCCCAGATCCCCACTTCAAGAATGAAGGATTGGGTTCCCCACTGCTGAGAAGATTGTCAGATGACAGCTCTCTGCAAAGAGCCCTCCCTGGGAATTGCCTCAACAGAAAAGAGCCATGTCACCCAAAGTCACTGCCCCTTCATAGGTCAGGCTGTATTCAGTGCCTGGTCAACATAGACAAAGTGTCTGCTCCCTCGCTCCAACTTGGTACAACTCTAAAGGACCACACCAGCCTCAGAGCTTCCCATGGGGTTGGTTGAGCCCTATTAGTTGGAACCACAGCCAATCCCTCCCTAGTACCCCTCCTGTGTGTTTATCTCCTTCTCAGAGTCGGTTTCCTGGAGAATCCAACCTGCAGTAAGGTTACACAGCCAGTTACCATTAAAGAGCTCACAACACTTTCATTGATATTTCTATAGAAACAGAATTTACTCAGAATTTTCAGAAGGAGAAGTCAAGGCACAAAATTTCCGTGATTTTCTTGAGACTATCAGAGGTGCCAATACTGTGTGGAGCCAGTGTGCCACGGCATGCTCAAAAGCCACATAAGAATGCTGCCAAGTTTTCTTCTCTGTATAAAATTTATTTTTGCTACAATAGAGTAAAACTCACCATTCTAGCTATGCGTGCCAGATGGAATGTTAAGATTCGTGGGTTGCAGAGTGGGGTACAGAGCAGGGAGTAACAAGTTTAGAACAAGTGTTAAGAAGCAGAGTATTCAAAGAAAGATAGTGTGTTTATTGGAAATGTGACATACTCTCCTCATGAGTATACACAAGAATATAGGCAGGACAGTAAATCTACTGAAACAGCAACATCACGTGGAAGGGTGACAGTGACTATTGCAATAACTGTGGGATAACTTTAGAGATGCTAGGAAAAATGGTTATACAGTAGGAGTAGTTACAGGGATGTTTCTGCTGTCCAGTTTAATATCTGGAGATTTGCCATCAAAATCTCCAGCTTTCAAACATCAGCACTGAATCCAAAAATGTTGAGACCCCTGAGCTGGGGATCAGAACCCAGGAAATAAGCATGCCTCTCCCCCGACCCGCACTGGCCCCACGAGTTCTGTCTGCACCCAGAAGTTAAAGTAGAAAAATAGACATAGTTTTTATTATCCCAAATTGAGAAGCTTGTGCTGTTTCCTAATAAAATTAAGCATACTGGCATTCAAAGCCTGTTACATAAGGACTGCTAATCAGAAGAGAATGTAAAGGATAGAGGAGGTATTTACTTAAGAAGCAAAACCAGCATTTTGATGTCCCTGGATCTGTTCAGCATAAAGATGTGGCCCCACACAGTGAATACAAACATGGCACTTCATTTTGACAATGTCTAAACTGCCTTTTTCTATTTTCTTTTCTCTTAAAGTTTGTTGGCACATTTCCTCCAGCGGAGCCTATCAGCTCAGCACACAAAGCCTTCTTTGTACTCCTGAAACCGAGGTATTGATAAGCCCAAAGAAATCAGATGAGACAGGTTTCTGGTTCTTTCTGGCATCAGCGAGGTCCAGTTTTCAAAAGGTCTGTGGCTAAGGCTCCAGAGTCACATGTGAACTACTGTATTCTATGACTTATTGGCAAATCTGCAACTGTTTCACACAAACTAAAGCCAAAAGTCTGCTCTCCACCATCAAGACTGGTTGCGGTAATGACCGTAAATTCATCACGTTAACCACACAACTCTTTATTTCATACAAGCTAGTGAAAAGTCACAGGATTCACTTATGGGTCTTGCTATTTAAAACAAAAGAAATATTTTAACTATGAAGCCAAAAGTTGAGGAGAGTTTTAAATCTCGGCAACTTCTTATCTGCAATACCTCCTGATTATTCTTCTCCCAACAGGCTGGTCATTTTCGTTAATGTAGCTGGCAGCTCCGACTTCGCCTGGAGGGGAATGTAACCCAGAGCTGCCAACCAGAACTTGAAATTCTCTGGTTTTTGTCACTTGCAGTTAGCATCGCAGCCTTTTCTAAATTTAGGATAGTGAATCACACGAAACAGTGACCTGACTGCAAAGCTTCATCAAGTTTGTGCAGGGGTGCCGTCGACAACACGTTGTATTGTAAAGGTCAACAAGGTGAACATTACAGAGCCTCCTACTGGTTCAACACTAACAAAAGAAAATGACATTGTGAACTAGGCTTGCTTCACTGGACAGAATACAGATGTGCTCCCTTGCATTTTTTAGCTTCCTTTTCTAATGCTTCCAGTATAGTTTATGGATTCGTGGCATATGCATATGTCAGCTTGTGGCTCTAAAGGATTAATTTCACTTTATCCAATACGTTGCTAAACCTCTCAGGGAATTCGTGGTCTAGTGTGATGGGCTGACATAGCACAAATTTAACTCAGATTCTGTTTTTCATACTGTCACAATTTACGTGCAGCATTGTTTGTGGGAATTCAGATAAGGTTATTTAATGAAAGAAAAATGACAAGTAAGACATTCTTTAGCCATCCCTGATTTTAGCCAATTCCTCACCCTTTACATCCAACAGATTATCAAGATCTAAAGACCCTAGTTCAGTCCAGCAGCCGGCATCTCCCCTCTCCCCGTTGCTGGTACCTGAGTTCAGATCTCTCTGGTTTTCCTCAGGGCCCTCACAGTGACCTCTTACCTGGTCTCCCTTTTGCCAGTCTGCTCTGAAACCAGGATTCATTCTGATCTAATCATGTCACTCCCTTCCTAGAATAGAAAAAAAAAAATGTGGCTTTATGGGAGTACAAAGAAGTTCTGGCTTCATAACCTCATTTGAATGAATGAATTCATCAAAGTCTGCAACCTTATCCTCATATCCATAAGCGCAGAAACTCGTGCAGTATCTCAGTGATGGACCCACATTAACTAATCCTGCAAGATTCATGTAAGAACCAAAATTGTCAGTATATTAATTTTCATTGAAATGTAGCTGCTAGGCAAGCCCTAATCCTCATCTTGGCCTGAGCTGCATGGGCCTCCCCCAGAAGCAGAGTTACATGAAAAGCCATATTATAATAAGGTTATTATAATACGGAGTCCCTGGAGGCCGCTCGGGAGAGTGAGTTGTTTGGCCATATGGGACCTTAAGAGCATGACGGTTCTGGCTGTGACCACGTCACCACAAGTACGTGCACCGCACACTGGGAGCTCTCTCCCATGACTCTGCTTTCCTGGGCTTCTATCTTCCACAATCCAGGCTGAGCAGCCATTTCCTGTCAGCACAAACAGAGGATTAAGTTTCCACATTTTGCATAGAATTCATGCACTTCCCGGAGATTGCTTCTGCCTTGGAATTCTAGGAGAGATTCTGGAAATCTTCAATAATAAACTCACGGATGGGCCCAACTGATGAGTGCTTCACTCTCTCAATAACCAAACACATTCCATCTATGTCTTCTCAGCTTCATCTCCAGCTTCTTTGGGGTCTCTTCCTGTCACCCTTTAAAATCTGGCCCCAAACTGCCTCAATTCCAGCTACTCCCACATATCTGTTCTCTCCAGACACACCAAACTCTTCACTCTTCTCCTTTCATGCTGGAGCGGTAGGTTCCTTAGGCTGCAAGCCCCAGAAACTGTTTCTGGTTAACTTAAGAGGCAAAGGGATTTACTAGGGTATATGGGGTAGCTTAGAGCATCAAGAAAAACAGGTTTCCAGAAAGGATAGAGACCGGGGTAGAGCTGAGGACCTAGATGGCGAGAACAGCTCTCTTCAGGGAGACCCCATGAGAAAGAATCAGCTCCAGCCACTTCCTATCCTGCCCAAGTCTCAGAGGCCCACATTCCACACTTCAGCTTGGGGAGGGCAGGGCACCTTTACTGGCAGACCTCCAAGACAGTTTAGAAAGAGATGAATAATTCTCAAAGGAAAGGCGGGTCCCAGAACTAAATACCACAGTGAGCGATGTGGGGAGCAAGGTTAATTGAGAGTGGATAAACTGGGAGACCGAAGTGTGGAGCTGGACCTAAAGACTCAGAGAGCATAAATGCAGAGGCAATCTGAAAGTTAAAGGAGGAAATGTCCAGGGAGGCAACACACTGTATAGAAAGAAAAAGGGAGAAATGGGGAGAGAGGGAAAGGAAGGAGCATTTTAGTCTATGTAAATGGTTCATGGACATGTTACATGTGATAAGAAAAGTGTAAGAATGCATAATGTGTATATACTTAATAATTAAAAACTTGGAGATTGAGTGAATTTAAAAGAATAGACATTTACACACATTCAAGGAATTAATTTTTGCAGCTGTATTTAAAGTCCCAGCTCTTCAAAAAGACCTTCACAATACAAAATTCTGGCCTGGATACTCCTCCCACTCTAGCTCTCCGTGCTTCGATACTGCTCATTTTTTATTCCTTCAAACGCCAGCTCCCTCCCGTCTCAGAGCCTATGCCTATGCGGTTCCCTCTTCTAAGGTCTTCTTCATCTGCTGTGTTAGCCAGTGTTCTCCAGAGAACAGAATCAATAGGAGATATATCTCTATCTGTTTATCTACCTACCTATCTATCTACCTACCTATCTATCTATCTATCTGGACAGATTTATTTTAAGGAATTGGCTTACTTGATTATGGGGGCTGGGAAGCTCAAAATTCTAGGGCAGCCAGCAGGCTGGAAACTCCAGCAAGAGCTGGTGTTGCAGTCTTTGTCCAAAGGCTGGAAACTCGGGCAGAATTTCTATGTTGCAGTCTGAAGGCAGAATTTCAATCCCTTTCTCTTTGGGAGACCTCAGTCTTTGTTTTTAAGACCTTCAATTGATTGGATGAGGCCCATCCATGTTATGGAAGGTAATCTGCTTGAATCAAAGTCTACTAATTTAAAAGTTAACCACATCTAGGGCTTCCCTGGTGGCGCAGTGGTTGAGTGTCTGCCTGCCGATGCAGGGGACACGGGTTCGTGCCCTGGTCCGGGGAGATCCCACATGCCGCGGAGCGGCTGGGCCCGTGAGCCATGGCCACTGAGCCTGCGCGTCCAGAGCCTGTGCTCCGCAACGGGAGAGGCCACAGCAGGGAGAGGCCCGCGTACCGCAAAAAACAAAAAAAGTTAACCACATCTAAAAATAACCTTCATGGTATCAATCTAGACTGGCGTTTGACCAAATACCTGGGCACCATTAGCCTAGCCAAGCTGACACATAAATGTTAACTATCACGTTTCCTCCTCCTGTCCCCCTATGCACCCACACCTCCACCAGCCTTGATTAACACCACCTCCTTCATGCCTCAGCTCAAGGCTCAGTTCCCCGAGGAAGACTTCCTCAACCTTGTCTTACATGGACACTCTTAGAGCACTCTGGACCTTTCCTTCTTAGCACCTCCCACAGCCAGGGGTTAATATGTGTGTGCTTGGTGGGGGTGGGGGGGTAGGTATAAAACTGTGTAACTGTTTACTACTATCTGTCTGTCCACTGAAATGTAAGCCCCATGAGGTTAGACTGTTCTTCTTATCACCCTTCCCCTAGCACCAGGCCCAGTGACTCCACCTCATAGTCACTCCATACATTTTTATTGAATGAATTAATCAAGGTATTCAGAAAAATGGTACTGAGTTTGTGATCACAGCACATTTGTTGACTTTCAAAGGTTAATACAGCCATAGACATCAGCAGAAACCTTTGCTTGCTCCCTAACTTTATTCCAACTTCCTACAAGGAGCATCACATAAAATGTTTTTCTAGACGTTTAATACGAGGTGCCTCATGGGACTGTACCCAGCCTGACAAGTTAATCCGGTCTAGTTTTCTCTTTCTTTTTATTCCTAATCCCAAGAACAGTGGAGATAAGAAGGGCCATTTGGGGTACAAAGAGCCTTCTTCCTGTGGTGAGCAGACCTCACTGGGGTCTGCAGGCAGAGACGCTGTGATGAATTGAAGTGCTCAAGAAAGCATCTTCAAACATACGGAATGAAGACTGATATTACCCTGGGAATCATCTAAATACGTACAGTTTTTCATGCATGATGGATTTGTTAAGCATAGTTGGAATATTCTCCATTCTTAAACAGCTATGAATAATTGCAGTATTTGTAAATTACTATACATTAGCACGCTATGCAGGCACACTACAGTCAAAGTAATTCATTAACCCTTTTCAGAACGCTGATCTTATAGGTTGAGACCCAGGAAAACTGAATTAATATATCCATAAATGTAAATCAAAAAACTTAATAAGATGCCTTCCTAAACAAAGTACCACCAGTTTTCTTTTTGTCACGATGATTTAGTTTGATGAGACAAAAGACACGATGAAAAATAAATGAACAAGCAAATATGTACGTATCATATAGTTGGAAAACATTTTATCCCTTTTGGTATCTTCCACATACCCTGAAGCCCACCTTTAACTTTCTTAAAACAAGCTTTTACTGCCTTTCCATTTTCCCCTCTTGTTCTTTCCCAACTTTTCCTCCAGATTTTTAGATAATGAGAAGGCAAAATAATAAGCCTAGACACTATATTGTTTTTATATTCTATTTGAAAGAGTACCTCTGAAAACTTATTTTGGACAATGCCTTCAATAATAAAATTCTGAATATGCCCTATAGCTGTCATTTGAAAACAAAGATATTGTAAAGCAATTATACTCCAATAAAGATGCTAAAAAAAAAAAAGATACACCAGACACAGATGAGGCAATGAACAAAACATATGTACAGATATGGATGGTGGAGTCCTTTTTCAACATGACATGAGATGCCTAAGAAATAAAAGTCTATCTTTGTCCTTACAATCCAACTGGGATGGGCTAGAGCAGGGGTGGGGGACACCATTGATCACACTGGGTGTGTTAGAAATCCAAAGCAATGTATGAGAATACTCTTCACATGCCCACAGATTGATTTCTAAACTCAAGAATGTCTAGGTCAGTGGAACTGGACATGACAAACTTCTCAGGGAGTTGAGGGGAGGGGTGATGCACTAAGTCTAAGAGAATTTTTGGAGCTAGAAATGAGAGTGCAGAGTTGGAAGGAAGGAAGGAGAACATCAGACTAAGTATGAGATCACGAGTAAGGACAACGGGCATAAGACTGGTCCTTACACACCTGGTTGCAGAGGAAAAGAAATGGTACTTAGGAAGGTCAGAGAGGTACGGATCAAAAATTCAGATGTGGAGGGTCTTGACTGCCAAGGGCTAAGAGGAGGTCTAATGAGCAAGAGCAAATCAGCCCAGGGAATAATAGAAACTGCTGTTGGGGAAGTCAACAGTGGAATCAATAAAAGATTCTTTACTGCGTCTTCTTTTTGACTCAGAAAAAAAAAAAAAAACAAAAAGCAACTTTAGAAGTAGCCCCTGATTCAGGACCACAGTAAACCAGTAAAAACATGTGGGTTTTACCAGCACTGGTGGAGTTCAGACCACAGCCTGGGGAAGTGGGATGTGTTCTGGTTAAACAGATATTTACCAGTAAATTATCTGTGTTTATTTTCAGGGGCAATTACATAGTTTATGCATGCTTTCAAGGGATTTAGATCATCCTCATTTGATACATGATGGTGATGAACTGTATCTAAAGATTTACCCAAGTGATTTCTAAATGCAGACATGTCAACTGAACAGCCATTTGAAAGAAACTCACCCTGGAGTTTGCATGGCACCATGGGTTTGAACACTCCTTCAAGAGCCTTCAGAACAATAAACCATGATGGTCTAATGCAAACCAGAAATTCACAAGCTCAGGCTTTCTGCAGTTTACTGACACTCCAGTCTCAGCTGGAAAACTAGCACTTCAAAAGCCAGGGTGGATAGTTCTAGCTGAAAAAGCCTCAGTTCTGAACAGCAGAAGAAAAGGGGATGGGGGCAGCAAAATGACCTTGCAAAGACAATTAAAGGAATTGGACAAGGCAGCATGAATAAAGAATAATTGATATTTAAGTTCCTCTTGCCCAGATGTGAACATCAGATTTCTGTCATTAAATTTTGGATTAGAAAGATGAGTAATCAGCAAAGCACAGCCAGAGCTAAAATTTGATTTTACTTTTCTAGGTTTCACTCCCAAAGAGGCTGAAATATCTGAAAAGACAGGCATTATTTTTTTTCATAGAATCATCGACCTAGACAGATCACTTGATTTGTCAGGAGAAAAATCAAATTTTACTTCCCAAAAGGATGGTTGATACTGTTTCAATCATTAGTATGCTGGTAAGAACTATACTTCAGGTACTTTGAGTGTGTTTCCATGCAGAATATATGCATATTTAACTACAATGGCTGGCACTGAATGTTCACTACATGGGATGCACATGCTTTCCCCATATAGTCTAATCCTCCCAACTACCCAGTGAGGCTGGTACTCCTCTTATCTATATTTTACAAAAAAGACACTGAAGCAACTTTGTCAAGGGTAACCTCTGAATAGGACAAGCTGGGATTTGAACCCAGACAGTCTAATTCTCTTCTTAACCACTGTCATAGGTATGTTTGAAAATGTTTCAAAATAGCTTCTCTACAATGCTAATGAAAGTATTATTTCAGGAACAGGAAGGAATTACCTACACCAACTGGCAAGTAGTGTGTCAAAAAAATATCTAACTACTTGTGCACCATGAATTCAGGGTAGTTACTCTAAAGAGTTCAAGTAAGTAGAAAGTGTCAAGAAGACTCAATATGACCAAGGATTAAAATTTTTTGTCTGATGAAATCATTGCCCGTATAGCCCAAAGTTTAGTTTTTAAATTATCCAATGATGCTTTAGGGCTGGCCTCATGTAGACCACTTAAGGAAAGGTGAGCACAACTTGGTCACAGCAATGGTTGATTAACCTCTCCACCTTCACTCCGATCTCCTCTACAGTCCTTTGGTTTAATCAGACAAAAAGCTTTTAACAGAAGGTAAGGCCAGTGGTTACTCTTTTTTTAATGACAAATATTCATCAATGTCAAAACCTGGGAAAAAACAATTAGATATTTATTAGTGAGGATCCTGTTTATATTTTTTTTTACCAATTATTTAAAGGGGCTCTATCTTTTAAATGCACGAACATATATGAATTTTTAAGCTTGCTAGTAGATTCCTTCTCATAGTAGGTACCTAAACTCAGGTAACACCTTCAAGTATCAGCTCAAATAATCAAGTTACTGATTTTTCCTAAATCAGGAAATAGGAAAATTTTTCCTATTTTCACAACAAAACAATTAACAGTTCTAATGTGAAATTATCTGAGTTTACTAATTGCCCCTCTGCTTTTTGAAAATTGTTTCTGTTACAATGCAAAATGAAAGCCTGGGAGTAATCAACATTTTAAAAAGGAGAGAGGGTCCATATTAGCTTGAATGTATCAGCTAATATATCAGTAGTGCAATAGACAGGCATTCCGGCCAACCAACAGAAATCTCTCTTGCCTACAAAACTGCATCCAGTAAGAGAGAATTAGGCCCAGAATGGGGAAAAATTTCTTCCTTAGGAAATAAATTCTTAGTATTCTCCATGTGGGGAAAGAAGCCCATTTCTATGTTTAGAACTCAGTGAAAAAGCTGACAAGTGCAAAGCTTGTCAAATATATCAAAATGCCAAAATCCATCATTTTAGACACACGAAACTACACACATCTCTTTGAGCTTCTTGGCTTCACACTGCCCAGCAGGATCCAATTGATCTTGGTCCAGAAAATTAACAATGATGTAAATGTAAATAATCCTATAAATCAGAAGTAAATGGAATTATGTTTTCTCCCTACAGCCAGGACTCATCCATTTTTCCAAGGTTCTATGACAACCTTAGAACAGATCTGTGATTCATATTTAGATTTCCCCTCTCTAGCTAAATTTAAAATAATTACGTGTACCCTGCCTTAAGCAAAGCTAATGCATTGACAATTATTTACAAGAATAATTTACTTTCAGAATGATAGTTTATGGTACAAGATAAGTGTCTCTAGCATACTTTCATAAACTTGTACGTAGGTTATAACAAGTTTGCTTGATCTGAGCACGTATCTCCTCCTACTCTTAGAAAATTAGAAATTCTAAAGTATAACCAAGACTGTTTTGAAATTACTCAACAGCAGAGTGGTAAGAATGCAAGCTGAGGGTCTCATTGGCCCAGGGGATATCCTGACTGGGATGGAGTTTCAGTGTCCACACAGAAACATAAGGCATTTTTTTTTTTTTGATCCCATCATAAGCCAGAGGTTAGAACAGAGTCTCCTGCAAAACAAGGACTCCAGAAGGGCAGGCTCTAAACTTGCACTGCCTATGCAATAAAGAAATAGCAAACTGAGAAATTAATTTTTTAAAACAAGTCCTGGACCATTAAAACATTGGGACTCCCAGTAGAAACAAATATAAAATACCTTGTAGAGAAATGTCCACAACATGGACACAGGAAGCCTACGTAAAAACACCCCACTGAAGACAAGCTCACAATGAAAAACACAACCAAACACTTGGAAATTATTTGCACTGGGGGAAAAATCAACAGACGTGACCAACAGGTCAATTAGGAATCCTAGAACTAGACAACAGAAGAGAGAACAATCTGAAAGAGACATAAAATAACAGTATTAAAAAAATTATAAATGGAAATAAAATTAGAAAGAAGCGACTAAAAGGCAAAAATATGCATTTGGAAATTTAAAAACATGCATCTGAATCATTCATAATCAATAAAGACACCATGCTGGAAATTTTTAATACTTGGAACTGAATAACAATGAAAACATAAAATCTGTGAGAAGTAGCTAAAGTATTCTTTAAAAGGAAGTGTATATACTTTTAAATGCATATGTCAGGAAACAGAAAAAGACAGAATAGTTATAAGCCCAGCAACTCAAGAAGTGAAAAGAACAGAGTAAGCCTGAAGGAAATAGCAAACGTAAAAGCCGAACTTAATAGAAGAGAAAACAAAGAAATATTAGTATTGATAAGTAAAACAAAAACTGATTTGGGGGAAGAATACACACACACAAAGGAAATATAAATCTCCAGAAGACTGATCAAGGAAAAAAGGAAAAGATATTAGCAATAAATATTAGGGGGGGCTTCCCTGGTGGCGCAGTGGTTGAGCGTCCACCTGCCGATGCAGGGGACACGGGTTCGTGCCCCGGTCCGGGAAGATCCCACATGCTGCGGAGTGGCTGGGCCCATGATCCATGGCCGCTGAGCCTGTGCGTCCGGAGCCTGTGCTCCTCAATGGGAGAGGCCACAACAGTGAGAGACCCGCGTACCGCAATAAATAAATAAATAAATAAATATTAGGAACAAAGAAGTGATATAACTATAGATAGAATGGAGATGTTTTAAAGTGTAAAACTTTATGCCAATAAATGTAAACTTGAATGAAAATTCTAGAAAAATATAAATTACCAATATTGACTAATGAAAAGATGGAAAACCAGCATAACCCTATATAAAATTTAAAAGTGATCAGTAAATATCCAACTACAAAAAAAAATGCCTCCAAAGTTTTACAAGCAACCTTTACCAAATCTTCAAATAGCAGATAATTCTTATTTCATACAAATGATTCAGAGTTTAGAAAAACAGATAAAAGTTCACTATTCATTTTATGAAACTGGTATAACCTTAATACTAAAGCTAGCTAAGAACAGTATGGGAAAAAAATCACTGCCTAATCTCACTAATTATATAGATATAAAAATCCTAAATAAAATAGTAGCAAAATAAATCCAGTTGTGCTATGGTTACCAAGGGGGAAGGTTGCAGGGGAGGGATAGTTAGGGAGTTTGGGTTGACATGTACACACTGCTATATTTTAAATAGATAATCAACAAGGACCTACTGTATAGCCCGGGAAACATTGCTCAGTATTCTGTAATAACCTAAATGGGAAAAGAATTTGAAAAAGAATAGATACATGTATAACTGAATCACTTTGCTGTACACCTGAAACTAACACAACATTGTTAATCAACTATGTTCCAATATAAAAGAAAAAAAATTGTTTTTAAAAAGGGAAAACAGGGCTTCGCTGGTGCCGCAGTGGTTGAGAGTCCGCCTGCCGATGCAGGGGACACGGGTTCGTGCCCCGGTACGGGAAGATCCCACATGCCACGGAGCGGCTGGGCCTATGAGCCATGGCCGCTGAGCCTATGAGCCATGGCCGCTGAGCCTATGAGCCATGGCCGCTGAGCCTGCGCATCTGGAGCCTGTGCTCCGCAACGGGAGAGGCCACGACAGTGAGAGGCCCGCGTACCGCAAATAAATAAATAAATAAATAAATAAATAAATAAATAAATAAATAAATAAAATAAAAAGGGAAAACATTATGCCCTTCCCCCCAAAAAAAAATGTTTCTCAAGGGAAAAAGAAACACGATAATAAATGTAAACAAAATTTTCTTTTTCTAATCAATGTTAACATACATTAACATTTTTTAATCTGTTAATAAATAAATGTTGACGAAAGCAAGTGGAAATTTCTATAAATAAATAAATCCAATTGTCTGTGTGTGCACACATGTGTGTCAAATTATGACCAAGTGGGGTTTATCCCAGATATGCAAGGATGATTCATTTATTGGTAATCTATTACTATAACTTACCCCTTAAAGACAAAAAACTATAAAATCATTCCAATATATGCCCCCCCCAAAAGACATCCAATAAACTTTAACATTGGTTCATGGTTAAAAAGAAAAACATACTCTTAGAAAACTAGGAATAGAAGGTAAAAACTTTAATGCATGTTGCTGCATTACAGTGAACATCATACTTAATTGTGAAGTATTAGAAGCAATTTATTTAAGATTGGGAACAAGCTGAGGATGTCTATTATTACACTTTCTGCTCACTATAACATTGGTGGTTCTAACCAGTGCAATAAGATTAAAAAAAATAAGAAATTAATGATTAGGAAGAAAAAATATAATTCTCATTATATGCCAACAATTTAATTACACAGAGAAATATAAGAAAATACACAAATAACTAGAACTCAAGCAAGTTTAGCAAAGTTGCCTGATAAAAACTTACCACATAAATATTAATATTACTTACAGGACAACAACTGAAGAAAAAATTTTAATTTTTAAAAAAGGATCCATTTACAGAAGCAACAAAAAACATTAACAGAGAATACATGTAACATAAGATGTTCAACATTTCTGAAGAAAAATTTAACATATTATCGTATGACCAAAAAAACTAAATAAATGGAGAAATATATAATGGTAAACAGTGGGAGACTCAATATCATTAAAATATTATTTCTTCCCATACTGATCTATAAATTTTAATGCAATTCCTATCATATTGCCACAGGGTATTTTGCAGAATTTTACAAGTTGAAAGTCATATGGAGAAGAAAAGATTATTTGATGACTAAGGAGATGTGCAAGTATGAAAACAAATGAAGTTATATTAACTTTAAGAAAACATGGTATCTGTCCAAAGGAAAAGAAAAAGACCAATGACTTAGAAGAGAAAGCTCGGGGGGGAAAAACACATGTATACAAGGTGTCATTACAAATCAATGGAAAAGTATGACTAGTAAAATGCATGTCACTGCAACTAAGGTTGTCCATATGCAAAAATAAAGGAACAACTTATTCCAACCCTACTTCATGGACAGATTAAAAACCCAAATGTCAGCATTAGAAATTTGAAAGAAAAAAATAGGGAGAGAATAGTTTTGTGAACATAGGGAAACAAACTGTTTCTTGAGAGAAATGTCATGGGAGCAAATCATAAAGGAAAAGGTTGATTTCCATTTTTGATTATACTGAATCTGATTTTATTGAAAATTAAAATTTCCATGATATAAGATACAATAAACTAAGTTAAAATACAAACCACATACTTGGGAGAAGCTATTTGTCACACATAGATTTAAAAATAAGTATAATTCTTACAAATCAGTAAGAAAAATACAAATAATACAATAATAAAATAGGCAGTGGATATGAACAGGAAATTCACAGAAAAGAAAACTGAAACACCTAAAATTTCTCAGCCTCAGTAGTGATTAAGGAAATTCAAGTTGTTGTGAGATACCACTTCAGAAAAAGAAGATGACTAATAGTTGAGGAGGATAAATTAGTACTAATTGTTGAGGAGGAAATGGAGAAACTGGAACTTTCCTAAGTGGCAGGTACAAATACTTTGATGGGTTATTTGGCAATATCTAGCAAAGCCGAAGAGGCACATTCCTATGGCTCAGAATTTCACTTCTAGATGCAAAACCCAGAACCATCCCACATGTGCCCAAGAAAGTCCATTGAAACTTTGAACAGCAAAAAATCAGAAGCAAGCTCAGTTAGTCACTGAGGGAAGAATAATTACATACAATGGGACACTGGACAGTAACTTAAAACTTGAAAAACAATACTATGTATTATTTAGGGATATGTACATATATAATAAACACAAAAAATACAGATGGGGAAGATATACACCAATTTCAAGATAGTGGTTAACTCTAGGAAGGAAGGTAAAGGATAGAATAAGGAGCAATCAACTGCATTGCTAATATTTTGTTTCTGGAAAAAGGGGAAAATAAGGCACATTTTACTAGTTTTAAAATCTAGTGGTTGGTACATGGGTATCTGTTATTCTCCGTATTTTTCATTTTTATAATTTAAAAAAATTAATAATTAAAATCAACAAATCACTTATATATCCATGATTTCATTTTGATAGACCCTCCTAAATAAGGTTGTTTGGTGTCCATTTTATAGATGAGAAGTAGGTTCCTTAAGGTTAAATTCATTACCAACCACCACAGAGCCAGAAAGGGGAAGAGCTGGGATTCCGACCTAAGTCACCTAACAAATACATTCCTCCAAAAATTCCTTATCTTGCAAAATGATTATCCATAGAATCCTGTAAAGATCAAGTTCTATTATTGCTTTGAATATTTATTTCAATTTACCAAAATTTGACTGGCAATCAACCTTCCAGGATAACACTGATTTTTTTTTCCCATAAATTAGTGCATACCTGAATTCATGGAGGTTTACTCCGTACAGCTGACAAAAAAGAGTCTATAATAACGTCACTGTCTGGTTCCAGCTGGCATTTACATTGGAGGGTCTGGGATCCTGAGCACTGTGGCTCTAAAAGCACCCCTTTCCCCTGTCCAATATCCTTCCAAAGGGATAGAAAAGAGCCACCAAGAAACTCTTATCTGCATGGCCTGGAGCTATCTTGAGATTGCTGAAGAAAATCTGTGACTTGGCATTCATAATGACTTACAAGCTCAGTTTAAAAATATATGTTCAACAGTCAAGCAGCTGTTATTTCTCCTTCCTTTGCCAACTGATTATGTACAGCAAGTTTTGTCATTTTTCCATTATTCACGACTCTTAGGTTATCAAGTCTTCTGAACAAACGATAACAGGCTTTAGTGGAAGATAGACTGTTTGAAGATGGAGTTGGAAAATAAGTGATTCAGGGCAACTCAGAAGGAGTTTTGTGCATCAGATGGTTGTAATTAAAGGAATGATATCAAATCTGCTTCTACTTACAGAAGCGAGACACCTCCCAGGGTCTGAGATTAAAGTCTTTGTTAGTCTTTTCCACCAAAACTCTACCTGGGTCTTCTGAAGTTTTGTTTTCCTGTTAAATGCCAGAGAATCTTTGGTATATAACCATGGAAGGGAATGGGGAAAATGCTAGTGCCAGTGGCTTTCCCCAAAAAAGAAAGAGAGGGAGGGAGAGTAAGAAACTGTTATGCTGTCATTTTTTCCTGTTTGTTTCTGATTTGTTTGTTATGTTTATGCAAAATCCTTATCTTCTAGAGTTTCGTTAGCATAAAATATGGGCGTAAAGACCGTAATCTTCCTCCAGCAATGATGGTCTCTTTTTCCAACAGAGAGTACATTTCTCAATTTCTCCTCCTTCTACTATCAGGCAATTGCTCTGAGCACCCTGCAGTTTATGATCAAGACCATCTCAATGTTCGAGAAGGCTGTTTTAGAACTCCATGTCATTGTTATAAAGATTATGGGTCTCCCACATTCACAATTTTTATCTAAGGCCCTTGACTTCACCTGTTATGCAGTTCCACGTGAATTTGTGATGGACGCTCTACCTCCCCTGTCAAATTGCAGGCTTTTACTAAGTTCCTTTAAAATAATATTTGAAAAACATATTTCAAGATAAAATAATTCTTGTTTTTTTGTTTGTTTGTTTGTTTTCCAGTACGCGGGCCTGTCACTCCTGTGGCCTCTCCCATTGCGGAGCACAGGCTCCGGACGCGCAGGCTCAGCGGCCATGGCTCACTGGCCCAGCGGCTCCGCGGCATGTGGGATCTTCCCAGACCGGGGCACGAACCTGTGTCCCCTGCATAGGCAGGCGGACTCTCAACCACTGCGCCACCAGGGAAGCCCAAGATAAAATAATTCTTAATCAATCATCTTCCTGCTACCCAAAACTGCTTTGACCCAGAACTGTAGTGACAATAAAAGGTTTCTTTTAAAATTCAAATTGTGATACACCCTGGCCTGACCTATACAAAAAATACAATTCATCCATATCTCTATTATCCCAGAGACAGAGAAAAGAACTCATAAGGATACATTTACATCAAAAAGTAATCCCAAAACTTTATTTTCCTAAGTCTAGCCACCAACACAGTTGGGTGATAGTCTAATAGTAAAACTGATTTATTAAAAGTTTGTCTCTTTCTCATCTCTGATCCCCTCTAGCTCCACTAGACAGATAGAAAAATTTCATGAAACCTAATTTCTAAAAAGTTTTCCAAAAGCACTTGACACAGTTCCTTAGATTTTCAAAAGGAAAAAATGGAAAAACTTGCCCCACAGCTTCCTAAGTAGTTCTGTCTAGGTAAACCAGCCTTGACCTCTGAGGCATATTCTGAATAAGCAGGGCCAGATCACCACATGGACTCGGAATGGAGAGAGGACAATCTTATGTTTTTCTTGTTTCCCCAGTAATGATCACACAGCCCAACATATAGCAGATTCTCAATAATGAGTATGGAATAAACAAGCACACCTCCTCCCTGTAACCCACTTATCAACTCAGGTACACTGTCCTCTGAGATTCACCCATTTACTCATTCATTCAACAAATATTTATTGAGTACAGCACAAGCATGGGGGATGCAGCAGAAACAACAATCCTGCTTCAGGGAGCTTATACTTTAGTGGATGGAGTCAGGCAATTAAATAAGTAAGTAAAATGCACAGTATTTAGGTACTAATAAGTGCCGTGGGGAAAAATTAGTCAAGGAGGGAAGATAGACGGTTTTGTGGAATGGGCTACTTCAATTATAAACATAGTAGTCAGGGAGAGGATTTCAGACAAAGGGACAATAAATACAAGGACTCTGGGGAAGGGCACGGAGGACACATGCCTAGAGCTGACTGAGGAAAGTGGAGAGTGACAGCCATGAGATCAGGGAGGAAATGAGGGGCTAGAAAATACAGGATAACATGGGTCATCTCTCAGGTGAAATAGGACAATCAAAGTAAAGGAGACTGTGGAAGTCAGGAGACCTCATGCCTTATCTAAAGGGAAGAGAACCGTTCAACCCCTGTCGAGAGTTTCCACGCAGGAATGTGGTCCAGTAAATCATCTGAGTTCTCAATAATGGAAATTCCTTTAAAAAAAAAACAAAAACAAAAACAAAACACGTACAGAAGACAAAGGCTGTCTGAGGGTCATTCCTGCCCATGGCTGCCATGGAAGCTCAGGCCTGGACACTCCCTCCAGGCACTGCTTTCTGGTCTCATGGTCTTTGCACCACCAGGAGGTACAGTGCAACCCCTCAGAGGGTTCCCAGCCCCCTCCCCAGTCCAAGGGAATCATTTCCTAAAATTGGAAACAAGTCTCACTCTCTCCTTTGCTGTTTCTAAGCCTGGGAATTCTCTCTTTTCCTGGGGCTTTAATGTCTTAGAAACAAAAGCCAGAAAGACTTGCTCTCTGTTTCTACCTGTGCGCTGCCATCCCTGTCGTCGCCCCATGTACCTCCTCTGAGGGAATGTGAATTACAGCACCTGCCTGGTATGGGATGGGGGAGCAGGAACAGGAACGCAGAGTACTGAGATAGGACAGGAAAAACATACTAGGTGGCAAAAAAACGGTTAATCACTCAAAATATTATCCAGATACACATAAATCAGGACAGTGTGAAAATCACTTTTGGGAAAACAAAACAGTCCAAGGAAGAGTATTTGCTCTCTAGAAACTTATAATTAAGATGACAAAACACATACATACACATACATACAACTGTACGTATAAAACATGAAATTTAAGACATCATGTTAATTCTAGCTGGAGTTATTAGGGAAAAGAGCTATGGAAAGTTGAATTTAAGCTTGGTCTTGAAGAGTAAATACATTTATATTTTTAAGTGAAAATTGTCACTTTTGGCAGGAGTGTAAATTGCATTTCTAGAAGACAATTTGCAACATTTACAAAAGACTTGAAAATGTGGATTCTGAATGCCCCAATGATTCTACTTAGAGTAATGTATGTTAAATGATATGTTCAATGATATATGAACAAAGATGTTCATAACAGGACTGTCTATAATAGCAAAAAAAAGAAAAAAAAAGAAAAAATGGAAACAACCTAAATGTCCATAAGCAGGCAGACAGGTTAAAGAAATCATGGTATATCTATAAAGTGGAATATTACATAGGCAATCAAACACACAAAAAAATATATATTGACATAAAGATATCCACGAAAAAAAATACAGACAAGTAATTTCACAGTATGAGTCATCTCATGTTTTAAAAGTAAATGTGTGTGTAGGTACACATGCCCTTGTACACTGAAAACTCTGAAAAAATGTATGCAGCAAAATGTTGCTGGTGGTTATGGCAGATAACACACCCCTCCTGCCTTGGGTGGGGTATACATACCTCCTCGCAACAGTAATGTTAGGCTTGGCCACATGACTTGTGTTGAGCAATGGAATGTGAGCCGATGTGCCACCCGTCGAAGATAATGCTTTAAAAGTGAGGGTGTGGTTTGCTTCAGCCTCTCGCTCTTCCCCTCTGCAGTGAGGATGGGTACGTCGCAGGGCTGCTCCTTCAGCCTGAGATTCAGAAAAGGATGACATGTGGGGCACATCCCAGAACCTGAGCTTATCCACAGCCAAACTACAGTCCTCCTGTAACAGGAGGGAAAAATAAAGGCTTGCTGTATAAGCCACTGCTAGTGTGTGTCATTTGGTACCAGAACAAATTTGAGAAATACAGTAACTACCACTAGGTGATTTTTTTTAATTGAAATTACAGGTAATTTTCACTTCAAAACAATTTATATATTTCTGTATTGTCTGAAATTTTAATAATGGGTATGAACTACTTTCATTATCAGAAAAAAGCAATAAAGATACAAAAGAAAAAAATAAGTTTTTCTGTTTAAAATATCACTGAAAAAGTGTGAAAAAAAAACCCTAAAAGTAACCCGTAATCCAACCACCCGTAGATAATCTCTCTTGAGAGTTTTGGAATATGTATTTCTAGTGGTTTTTCCCCATTTTTTTAATTATTTGAGCTCATACTCTATAGAGAATCTTTTCTTCTCTCCTATTGGAACATAAGTATTTTCTTACGTTAACAAATTCGTTATGTTATGGTAACAAATATCTTAACAAACAACGTATTTAACAACAATATATTGTCTATTTTATAAATGTGCCACACTTAATTCTCCTTTGCTAAACATTTAGGTTGTAACTTTTAATTATATAATGGCCATTTTTGTACATTAAATGTTTTTCTATATGAAGAATTATTTCCTCAATAGTAGGAAAAGTTTAAGACCCAGTACATACTACCAAACAGCTTGATGGGTAAAAATTTGACCAAGAAAAAATGATGGAAGGGTATAAGTAGAAGCTCGGGGGCCACACTAAGTTGGGCAGGAGAGGAGCAAGTATACTCATACAGCTGCATAGGATAAGGTGTTTTAAGTTGATGAGGTCAGCAGTGGGGAGCCACTGCAGGTCCTTGTGAAAGGATTGACAGAATGAACATGACATTT
Organism: Lagenorhynchus albirostris; assembly: GCF_949774975.1. Classification (NCBI taxonomy): domain Eukaryota; kingdom Metazoa; phylum Chordata; class Mammalia; order Artiodactyla; family Delphinidae; genus Lagenorhynchus; species Lagenorhynchus albirostris. The sequence continues at coordinate 59,718,488 of NC_083107.1, forward strand.
TAGGATGATTTCTGAGCCAGCTAGACCCACTGTGAACTAGAAGATACACAGGGCTGGAGGCAAGAATCTAGCTAAGAAGCTGTTACAGCAGCTTTGGTATAAGGTGATGAGCGTCTGGATTAAGGTGAGGGCAGCAGGAATACTGAAGACATCTGAGACAGCTGTATATGACAAAATAACAGTACTGGTTCTTTGCAACTTCATTATCAGCAGATCCATTAAGTAAGTTTCTCCACAGCTAGGCTCTGATAGATGAAAGCTTTTCATGGGCTTGCTATCCATGCATTTGTTTTTTTCATCAAAAAGTGGGGCCAGAACTATGCTTCTGCTTAACATTTGGTCACCCCAAAAGCTACCTAGGAATTTTTCCAATTACTCACAGAGTAACCTGTTTTGTTGTTGTTTTAATGACATGGGGGGCAGCAGTAATCTATATACCCTGAAATCCCACCAAATTACTGCTATATCAGAAAATCACACCAGAAAGTAACCCAGTCCTACACAGTTCACAAAATTGTCCAAAGTAGGCTCATCCTCAAGATGAATGTGGAAGAATCTGAGATCAGCTTGCTTTTTTAATGTATAATCGTCATTCGTAGTTTTGGAAATTCTGGTTTTGAAGGAACACAACAAAATGAATTGATCCTTGAACAAAAAGAGAGAAATTGGAAGAATTCTACTGTATTTTGTCATTAAAACCTATTCTACATGAAATTCTGAAATATGATTTCATTCATATACAATTATTGCAAAATATGAGAGACAAGACAGATGAAGAAACAATAATGACAGCTCAGGAGGACATCGCTGGGTTTCATTGCTGAAATGTATGGCTTGAGCATGAGGACAAAGCCAACAGCATTTTTCTTGAAATGTACACTGAGTTCACAGATGTTATATAATCACGTTTAAATTAGTGGAATTATCTTTTCAAAATGCTTGTCTGTAAAAGTTTTTAGAACTGCAGTATATCAGCCAAACATATACCAACTGAAACTTCATTTTTAAGGATAAATATAAGTTCTTCTTGAGGTGTTCCATGACTGGGATATTGCAGACGCTTTCATTTGAAGCTCCAGAGGATATGGAATTGGCATGAATAAGCGATTTTCAAATTATCTAATAAAAATGTCAAAACATTGACAGCCAGAATACCCTTCATACCCATGTAAAAATAATAGCAGAAAAACGGCAAACTAAAAGCAATGAATTCAAATCAAAACTAATCAAAATAGACCTTAGCTATGAAACGTTTCAGCCCCCTTCCTAGAAGTCGTAACCTTCACAGAAAGAATCACAGAGATAATTCAAAGAAAGCATTTTTTGTGTCCTTCTTACCTCAAAAATTTATTCTAAAGTTTAAAAATCGCCTCAGATTTCTTTTAAATCATTCCTTTCTCAGTGGAAAAATTGTCCCACGGTTTAAAAATATCTTCCATCACATTAGCTGCCTATACATTTCATATATTACCTCAAAAGCATGAATACAATGAGTAACAGGGTCTAAGCTAAAATCATAGAAATCAGTAAATATTTCTATAGCCAGTTCAAAGTGTAAATATTTGGTTCTCAAAGAATCTCTATTATTGCCTGAAGACTAATCTTGTCTAATAAACTTCTTCAGATAAAGCAAAACTATGCTGGGAGAAAACTTCACTTAGTCCCACCCCCTTCCAAAAAAAAAGGGAGCATTCTCTCTCCCCAACTGCCCCCCTAACTAGGCACAGGGATGTATGGTTCAAAAGTTTAACATGGTATTTTTATTCCCACCACACCAAAAAAATAACAACCTTTAGTGCTGTTTCAGAAATTTCGGAGCACCATTCAAACACATCAGGTTATTTGTTGAAGAACATGTGCTAAAACCCTGGAACTCAACCTCAAAGTCCATCCTAAAAAACAGACCAAATATTGGGACCGTTCCAAGCAAAATCAATTTATGATTAAAATCTCACCAAGACCAAGTCTTATATTTTGACAATGAAAAAAACATTCTAGGTATTTTCATATGGCCAAGAGTTTCCAGAAATAGCAGCTTTGGGTGGATATCATCTGGTAGATTGGCAACAGCCTGATCCCAAACCTCCTCCAAGGAAAATCATGCAAAAACTGGAAAAGGAATCCTAAAAGTAGGTTAAGGGTCAGCAGTGTAATTTCTAACAAGTATCTGCTTCCTGGCAACATGTGCAGTGGAGAAATCAAGAGTGCAGGTTTGAATCCAGTGACCCTAGATTGAAACTCTACCTCAGAATCTTCTTTCTCCCTAAATTGAAGGTGTTCTTTGACAGGAGTAAAAAACAATCTACCCTTCCCAAAAGAAAACTCATAGTGACACAACTAGGGTTAGAGACCTCTCATCAGTAAGTCCCTCTCCATGACTAACAACAGCAAGAGCCACAACGAAACCCCCAAGCCAGTACTTCTGCCTCTCATAACAGGCATTGTTCTGTTTCCTCCTTATCCCTAAGATTGTTTGTTTCTTTCATTTTTACATCCCCTTCTATTTTAAAACTTAGTCAAATTCAGCACCTCTCAAAATGAGTTTGAGAAAACCCTACTAGAGGTACATAGATGCTCACAGGTGTTTCTCCCCCAAAAACTGTTCCATGACCCAATACTGTCAGGAAACTCTGGGTAAAATGTTTTACTAAATGTTTCCTTTCTTGCAGGACTTCTCAGAGCCTTTAATATGCTAATGTGTTTTGAAGATTGCTCATTTCCTAATTTCTTTGACCATAGGTGCTCTTGTTGTGCCACACTTATTAATATCTCACTAAAGAGTTTCACTAGTGAATGAAATATTTTTTGAGTTTAGCAAGAATCTATTTGACTATTTATCTGTTTGACACAAGACCAACCCTAGAACGTTAAACAATGACACACTTGTTCTCCTTTCTCCAGGTCACCTTCTCATGGTGCTAAACTTGAGGGATGTCTATTGTCCTTCCCCACAATCCCCATTTCCCTACAATAGTGTTTAACTCAAAATCAGTGGCAGAGAAATTTCAAAAGGCTTTCTGTTGGTCCTTGAGGTCCTTTGCACAGCTCCTTTGCCCGTAAGACTTAGGGGGCCTTCCTACAAGCAGTGTTCTGAGTGTGTAAAAAGTATCCCACATCTCCTGAGAGACAAATGTGTAAGACATAAATAGCTGAAGTTGATGCATTAAAGGAGAAAATGGATATGATAGCATTAGTTGTCATAAAATGAAAGAGATTATTTTCATTTTCACATCATTGCCAGCCCTTTTTCTATATCACCATGTACAATTAGGCACTTAACAAATACTTTTCAGTACTGTAATGATTGAGTAAACCGAATCGATACAATTTCAGTTTTGCAATTAAGTTTCTGAACCACAGAGATATGGAATGACATATAGTCAAAGTGGGGAGAGGTGGGAGCAAAGAGAAGCATTGAAGCTAGTAATTAAGTAAATGAGTCTGCAACCCAGACCAACTGGTTTCACAAGTTGAGAGTTGCCCCCACAGGGGCCAGAGATGACATCATGGGAATACACATCAAGACCAGCTATGAGGTTTCATGGCTGAGAACCCCTAACCCATCTAAAAAGCCCAAGTACAAGTGTTCATTAGTGAGCCAGTGCTGCCAGGTATATGAAGACAAGAGAACATTCTGGATTAGCCAGAAATGTGAGCAATGACAGGGAAAGGGGGTCAAATATGAGAAGAAAGAATAGGAAGGAGGAGTTTAAAAGGCAGAGGTTCTCCCAATTCAGTACCATCAGAATTTCTGCTCTCTGGAAAGACTAGGACATTTGCATCTGACTTTAGAGTGACAGCTTCTGTGGGTCCCATGGCTTCCTGGAAAGAGTATCCCAGGCTCTACTGGTTCAAGAAGGGGCAACAAAGCATCAGCAACCCCAAAGCATCAGTTGATGTTGCCAACTCCCAGTCTATCTGGAGACCCCACTGAAAGGAAGCAAGAATGAGGGTGACTTCAGAAGCAGCTCTCAGGCTATCCCGGGGAAGAGGAGAGACTGGAGAGGGAGTCACTTAATTCCCATTTCTACCCCCGGTCAACTTTAATTCAAGGTAGAAATTAGGATTAACATTTCCCAGATATGATAACCTTTTGAAGGATGCAGTTTTTTAGGGGAAGTAATTAATATGAAAAAGCTTCTGCTAACTGGCTCTGGGAACTTGCAACATTTTTTTCTCAGTCCTTCAATGACCATATCTGTAAGAAGGGAGGAGCAAGAGATATAATGAAAGTGAAGGTGCTTTGGAACTGGCACTATGGCACATGAAAGGCCTGTTCTAGACTAGCCATGTACAACCTTTATAATACGTCTTACTTTTGATAGGCTGCAGCCATCCTCATACAGCCTAATGGACCCAGTTCCCTCTTTCATCCCACGTAAATGCCAAAATCATCCTGGGTTTAATCAAGAGACCCATGTTTATTCAACATACTTAGCTCAAGAAGGATAATCCATGAGACGCAATGCCTTCTTTTCTCTGTGTAGCCACTTGCATTTTCTTAGTTATGTTTTTACTTTCTGTATGTGTCCAATTTTATTTTCAATGATTGACCTGGATTTTAGGTTCTAATAGCATAAATATCAAATTTTGTTAGTTCAGCTGTATAGTTAAAATGCTCTTATTCTTTTGCTCTTAATTAATGGATACCATTCAACAATGAAGGATTCTGTTTAATCTTTTTTTTAAATGAGTTTTAAATTATTCTTTGTTTGCACATGGCCCAAGAGAGGCTTTCCTGGGGGGTAGGTAGAAGAAGTGATATAAGTCCATATCCCTTAATAGAAAAAGATTCCCTGTGACTGAAAAATAGAGAGTTTCCCCACCTGGTAGTTATTTAGGAAACTGATTTTTTACCCTAATCACAGGATTTTCACACTTATATTAAATTCCACCTTTGTTAGTTTTGACCCAGCAATTCAGCCTGGATATCCGTTTCTAAATGAAGCTTTTACTGTGTTTTTTAAATACTTTTTAAGAATTCGGAGTAATGATAGTAAAGATGATACAAAATCTTGGAAATAGAATGGATAAAATAAAAGAAACATTTAACAAGACCTAGAAGAACTAAAGAGCAAACAAGCAATGATGAACAACACAATAAATGAAATTAAAAATTCTCTAGAAGGAATCAATAGCAGAATAACTGAGGCAGAAGAACGGATAAGTGACCTGGAAGATAAAAGAGTGGAAATAACTACCGCAGAGCAGAATAAAGAAAAAAGAAGGAAAAGAATTGAGGACAGTCTCAGAGACCTCTGGGACAACATTAAATGCACCAACATTCAAATTATAGTGGTCTCAGAAGAAGACAAGAAAAAGAAAGGGACTGAGAAAATATTTGAACAGATTATAGTTGAAAACTTCCCTAATATGGGAAAGGAAATAGTCAATCAAGGACAGGAAGTGCAGAGAGTCCCATACAGGATAAATCCAAGGAGAAACATGCCAAGACACATAATAATCAAACTATCAAAAATTAAATACAAAGATAAAATATTAAAAGCAGCAAGGGAAAAACAACAAATAACATACAAGGGAATCCCCATAAGGTTAACAGCTGATCTTTCAGGACAAACTCTGCAAGTCAAAAGGGAGTGGCAGGACATATTTAAAGTGATGAAAGGGAAAAACCTACAACCAAGGTTTTTCCACGCAGCAAGGATCTCATTCAGATTAGACAGAGAAATTAAAAACTTTACAGACAAGCAAAAGCTAAGAGAATTCAGCACCATCAAACGAGCTTTACAGCAAATGCTAAAGGAACTTCTCTAGGCAGGAAACACAAGAAAAGGAAAAGGTCTACAATAACAAACCCAAAACAATTAAGAAAATGGTAATAGGAACATACATATTGATAATCACCTTAAATGTAAATGGATTAAATGCTCCAACCAAAAGACATAGACTGGCTGAATGGATACAAAAACAAAACCCATATATATTTTGTCTACAAGATACCCACTTCAGGCCTAGGGACACATACAGACTGAAAGTGAGGGGATGGAAAAAGATATTCCATGCAAATGGAAATCAAAAGAAAGCTGGAGTAGCAATTCTCATATCAGACAAAATAGACTTTAAAATAAAGACTATTTCAAGAGAAAAAGAAGGACACTACATAATGATCAAGGGATCAATCCAAGAAGAAGATATAACAATTGTAAATATTTATGCACCCAACATACGAGCACCTCAATATATAAGGCAAATGCTAACAGCCATACAAGGGGAAATTGACAGTAACACAATCATAGTATGGGACTTTAACATCCCACTTTCATCAATGGACAGATCATCCAAATGAAAATAAATAAGGAAAACAAGCCTTAAATGACACATTAAACAAGATGGACTTAATTGATATTTATAGGACATTTCATCCAAAAACAACAGAATACACTTTCTTCTCAAGTGCTCATGGAATATTCTCCAGGATAAATCATATCCTATGTCACAAATCAAGCCTTGGTAAATTTAAGAAAACTGAAATCGTATCAAGACTATTTTCCGACCACAATGCTATGAGACTAGATATCAATTACAGGAAAAAAATCTGTAAAAAAAAAAAAAAAAACACATGGTGGCTAAACAATACACTACTGAGTAATCAATACATCACTGAAGAAATAAAACAGGAAATCAAAATATACCTAGAAACAAATGAAAATGAAAACAAGACAACCCAAAACCTATGGGATGCAGCAAAAGCAGTTCTAAGAGGGAACTGTATAGCAATACAATCCTACCTTAAGAAAGAAGAAACATCTCAAATAAACAACCTAACCATACACCTAAAGCAATTAGAGAAAGAAGAACAAAAAAACCCCAAAGTTAGGAGAAGGAAAGAAATAATAAAGATCAGATCAGAAATAAATGAAAAAGAAATGAAGGAAACAACAGCAAAGATCAATAAAACTAAAAGCTGGTCCTTTGAGAAGATAAACAAAATTGATAAACCATTAATCAGACTCATCAAGAAAAAAAGGGAGAAGACTCAAATCAATAGAATTAGAAATGAAAACGGAGAAGTAACAACTGACACTGCAGAAATACAAAGCCTCATGAGAGAATACTACAAGCAACTATGTGCCAATAAAATGGACAACCTGGAAGAAATGGACAAATTCTTAGAAAAGCATAGCCTTCTGAGACAGAACTAGGAAGAAATAGAAAATATAAAGAGACCAATCACAAGCACTGAAATTGAGACTGTGACTAAAAATCTGCCAACAGACAAAAGCCCAGGACCAGATGGCTTCACAGGCGAATTCTATCAAACATTTACAGAAGAGCTAACACCTATCTTTCTCAAACTCTTCTAAAATATAGCAGAGGGAGGAACATTCCCACACTCCCAAACTCATTCTACCATCACCCTGATACCAAAACCAGACAAAGATATCACAAAGAAAGAAAACCACAGGCCAATATCACTGATGAACATAGATACAAAAATCCTCAACAAAATACTAGCAAACAGAATCAAACAGCACATTAAAAGGATCATACACCATGACCAAGTGGGGTTTATCCCAGGAATGCAAGGATTCTTTGATATATGCAAATCGATCAATGTGATACACCATATTAACAAATTGAAGGATAAAAATCATATATGAGCATCTCAATAGATGCAGAAAAAGCTTTCGACAAAATTCAACACCGATTTATGATAAAAACCCTCAAGAAAGTAGGCATAGAGGGAACTTACCTCAACATAATAAAGGCCATATATGACAAACCCACAGCCAACATCATTCTCAATGGTGAATAACTGAAAGCATTTCCACTAAGATCAGGAACAAGACAAGGTAGCCCACTCTCACCACTATTATTCAGTATAGTTTTGGAAGTTTTAGCCACAGCAATCAGAGAAGGAAAAGAAATAAAAGGAATCCAAATTGGAAAAGAAGAAGTAAAGCTGTCACTGTGTGCAGATGGCATGATATTATATAGAAAGAATCCTAAAGACGCTACGAGAAAACTACTAGAACTAATCAATGAATTCGGTAAAGTAGCAGGATACAAAATTAATGCACAGAAATCTCTTGCATTCCTATACACTAATGATGAAAAATCTGAAAGAGAAATTAAGGAAACACTCCCATTTACCATTGCAACAAAAAGAATAAAACACCTAGGAATAAACCTACCTAAGGAGACAAAAGCCCTGTATGCAGAAAACTATAAGACACTGATGAAAGAAATTAAAGATGACTAGAAGAATCAACATTGTCAAAATGTCTATACTACCCAAAGCAATCTACAGATTCAATGCAATCCCTATCAAACTACCACTGGCATTTTTCACAGAACTAGAACAAAAAATTTCACAATTTGTATGGAAACACAAAAGACCCCAAATAGCTAAAGCAATCTTGAGAAAGAAAAACAGAGCTGGAGGTGTCAGGCTCCTGGACTTCAGACTATACTACAAAGCTACAGTAATCAAGACAGTATGGTACTGGCACACAAACAGAAATATACATCAATGGAACAGGATAGAAGGCCCAGAGATAAATCCACGCACATATGGTCACCTTGTCTTTGATAAAGGAGGCAAGAATATACAATGGAGGAAAGACAGCCTCTTCAATATGTGGTGCTGGGAAAACTGGACAGCTACATGTAAAAGAATGAAATTAGAACACTCCCTAACACCATACATAAAAATAAACTCAAAATGGATTAAAGACCTAAATGTAAGGTCAGACACTATAAAACTCTTAGACGAAAACATAGGCAGAACATTCCATAACATAAATCACAGCAATATCCTTTTTGACTCAGCTCCTAGAGTAATGGAAATAAAAATAAGCAAATGGAACCTATGGAAACTTAAAAGCTTTTGCACAGCAAAGGAAACCATAAACAAGATGAAAAGACAACCCTCAGAATGGGAGAAAATATTTACAACAAAGCAACTGACAAAGGATTAATCTTCAAAATATACAAGCAGCTCATGCAGCTCAATATCAAAAAAACAAACAACCCAATCCAAAAATGGGCAGAAGACCTAAACAGACATTTCTCCAAAGAAGATATACAGATTGCCAACAAATGCATGAAAGGATGCTCAACATCACTAATCATTAGAGAAATGCAAATCAAAACTACAATGAGGTATCACCTCACACTGGTCAGAATGGCCATTATCAAAAAATCTACAAGCAATAAATGCTGGAGAGGGTGTGAGAAAAGGGAAAAGGGAACCCTTTTGCACTGTTTTAGGGAATGTAAGTTGATACCACCACTATGGAGAACAGTATGGAGGTTCCTTAAAAAACTAAAACTAGAACTACCATTTAATGCAGCAATCCCACTACTGGACATATACCCTGAGAAAACTATAATTCAAAAAGAGTCATGTAGGAGGGAGGGAGATGCAAGAGGGAAGACATATGGGAACATATGTTTATGTATGACTGATTCACCTTGTTATAAAGCAGAAACTAACACACCATTGTAAAGCAATTATACCCCAATAAAGATGTTAAAAAAAAAAAAAAGAGTCATGTACCACATTGTTCATTGCAGCTCTATTTACAATAGCCAGGACATGGAATCAACTTAAGTGTCCACTGACAGATGAATGGATAAAGAAGATGTGGCACATATACACAATGGAATATTACTCAGCCACAAAAAGAAACAAAATTGAGTTATTTGTAGCGAGGTGGATGGACCTAGAGTGTCATACAGAGTGAAGTAAGTCAGAAAGAGAAAAACAAATACCATATGCTAACACATATATATGGATCTAAAAAAAAAAAAAAAGGTTCTGAAGAACCAAGGGGCAGGAGAGGAATAAAGACGAAGACATAGAGAATGGACTTGAGGACATGGGGAGGGGGAAGGATAAGATGAATGAAGTGAGAGAGTGGCACGGACATATATACACTACCAAATGTAAAATAGATAGCTAGTGGGAAGCAGCTGCATAGCACAGGGAGATCAGCTTGGCGGTTTGTGACCACCTAGAGGAGTGGGATAGGGAGGTTGGGAGGGAGATGCAAGAGGGAGGAGATATGGGGATATATGTATATGTATAGCTGATTCACTCTGTTATACAGCAGAAACTAATACACCATTGTAAAGCAATTATACTCCAATAAAGATGTTTTTAAAAAAAAAAAGTAAAGACGTAAAAAGTCAAAAGAGCGTCTAGTCTTCTCTTTCTCCAGACCCCACTGTGCCACGGTCAGAAAACAGAATTTTTGACTATCTATTCCAAACTCAATTTGGGTAGATGCATGGGAGGAATACCCTCAGAAGCTGTTTCTCAGCATTATGTATCCAGATATTATATTATTCCGAAAGTACCCCAAATGCCAGATGTTGTTTTGACCATCTACATGTTTCGGAGTTGATGGGGACATATAGCGCCCAACCCCTAAACACACACCTTGGCCTGTAGACTCTAAACATTTATTAGGTGAGCCCACTTTAGGGTACTGCTAAATTCTTTAGCTGGCAGCAATCTCGGTTTCCATCAGAGACAAGCTGCCTTAAAAAAATCCCTTGAAAGGATTTACTCCAGACCCTCAGAGAGAGGAGCTGCCAACTAATTTCAGGGGAGAATTCAGTTGCTCTGGAAACAGGTTTTGACGACGGCTCTGTGTGCCAAAGGGCTGAGCATGCAGAGGGCACTGGGTTCCTGCCCCTTGAATGACACTTGAGGCTCTGATCTCCAAACAGATGACTTCATTCTGACAACAATGCTTTTTTTTTCGAGAAGCTGCCAGTTCATACGCATTATAAAATAAATTCTCTCGTTGACACTGGAGTGGCAGGAACTGCAAACATTGCTTTTTAAAAAGCCTGTGAGTTGGAAAAGATAAGCTGGAAAAGGAACAGAATTTCTCCCCAAAAGAATTTGCGGTAACCATGGAAATGAATCACACAATCAGCAATCACTTTGTCAGCCCCAGTGTTAAGAAGGTATGTGGAGTTATGCACAATGACTTTATCTTAGGAAACTTTACCTCAGCCTGAATAAGGTGTTTTAAAGCATGGGTCTCAGAAATATCTAAGCCTTCTCTTCCCTTAGCCCTTCAGGAAGCCACAATACTAAAAGAAGAAAAAACCCAACACATAACCAGTCCCTATCCAACAGCTCACCAGTTTTTAACATCCCCTGTCCACCATCTTCCAAGGGGTACCAGAGAACAAGAGTACAGGCAAGGAGGAGTCTTTTACATCATTATTCTCCCATCAATGCAAACATTGAGGAGTTTAAGAGAAATCAAATTCTTCCCAGTTATGTTTAACCTGAGTCCACATACGCCATGGCTGTAAACACACCTGGATGACACAGAGAAAATGAGAGTTTGGACATGATAAAACTATTTCATTACCTACCACCTTAAACCTTTGATTCCTTTCTCTATATGAGAGGTCCTCAACTTTTGCTATAAAAGTCCAGATGGCTTATATTTTCAGCTTTGCAGGCTGCATGTAATCCTCCTCCTTTTCCTCTGCTCCTCCTTCTTTTTATAACACTTTACAGGGTAAAAACCATTCTTAGATCACAGATTTGACCCATGGACCATAATTTGTTGACCCTGTTCTACATTATGTCACAGAAGTTCTGACATCTCAGAATGTAGGTCACTATTTAATCCTAGTTTCAGGCAACCAATCAAGCACACTGTCAGAACCACCTCAAGCTAGTTAAGCTAACTCACTAAATCCAGTAGCTCTGGTAAATGCACCAATATCAATAAATTCAGCTTAATGTCACATTATGTTCTATTCTCCTTGGTTTAATACACTTAGAATTTATTCCCACACATAGTCCATACTCCCCAGGTTTGAGCTGATACAAATTAACTAAATCATGCAGTTCTCTTGGAATATATACTATCTCTTCACAAGTCAGATTTACATTTGTACTCCTGTACACGGTGGGATCTGACTCTACCTATACGTCTAGAGGCAATAAAAAGTGGGTCTTGATGGCCTTGGCGGGATAAAATACTCTCACAAGACAACAGGGTCAGGTGAGATTAAACAGAGTTTTCAAGGAAGGGAGAGACCGTCTCCCATCAATAATATTTGCTCCACAACTATAGGAAATATAATGGTCTTTTATAAGACAACCATAGAAATTCTCTGTCTCTCTGAGGCTTAGGCAGAGAATTTAAAACACTGAGCTTGTCATTTTCTTTTTGTTATTCTTCTAGTGAACACTGAAAGAAGCCGTCATCCAACAGCGCTTGTCCTCATTATCACTACACAACAATCAAGTGCAGCTGTCACGTTGTCCCCCAAGGAACTTACTTTAACAGGAACTTTATTCCAAGTAACCATAGTTGATAATGTAGTGATTATGCCACTGCATGCCATAGACTAAGAGTATAGTTGACCCTTGAACAACGCAGGGGCACCGACCCTCCCCAGCAGTCAGAAATCTGCATATAAATTATATTCGGCCCTCTTTTTGGCCCTCTACATCCAAGGTTCCTCCATATTGGCAGCACCACAGCCACAGATTCAACCAACCAGGGATCACGTAGTACTGTAGTACTTACTATTGAAAAAAATCCACATATAAGTGAAGCTACGCATTTCAAACCCATGTTGTTAAAGGGCCAACTACATCTTCTTTGTTTTTCTTTGGAAAGGAGCTTAGCGCTACATTCAAGGCCAACGTGATAACGGAACCAATCCAAGAATCCCATTGTTTGTAATATGTTTAATAAGACTATTCCTATTAGAAACATTCTGTTCATGGAAGGAAGGAAGGAAGGAAGAGAGGGAGGGAGGAAGGAAGGAAGGGAGGAAGGAAGGAAAAAAGAAAGGGGGAAGGAGGGAAGAAGAAAGAGAAATTACACCAAATATTTAAACATGATAACTGAAGGAAGAATCTACAACCCTTAGGATTAGGTGGAAAAAAGGGAAGTGGTTGGGATTATCAAAACCTAGAGGCTCAGAAGAGGGATACTCATTAAGCTGACTGGAGCTTAGCCCTCTGAGGAGACAATACTTCCAGCTGCTGAAAAAATCTGAAAATCTCAGAGAAGGATGTCCATGGAACTGGGAAAGGGGCAACATCTGGCTACCAGCAATATCCCTAAGCACGTAAAATATAGCTGGTTCTGACAAAGCTAAAAGAAGCCAAAGACAAGAGTAAACCTCCAAAGTCAAGGCAACACTGACAAGACTAAATAAAAATAAGAAGGAAACCTTTATTCCCCCGCTCCCACCTTTTCCAATCTAGTGATAGAAATTAACAGGACCCAACAGGAAGTCAGCTGGCAAAAGAGTATAGATTGGTGTGTTTGGGGCTCAGAGTCAATAAGTAAATGATCGCCACAGATAGTGGTAAGTTTCTCAGTTCCTTCTGTTTAAAATGGGTTGGGTGGCTTTGTGATGCCTTTTAACTTTGTATACCTTTTCCATTCAGCATTTTACAATCCCATTCTTGTCTGTCACACCTGTGTCCAGGTCTCAGGCAGAACAACTATGTCTACAAGTCTTTTCCATGCAACATTTATGAATGACCACAATTTAACTTGAATTTTCTTACCTCAGTTTTCTTCTTGGTTTTGGCTGGTAGATATTAATACTCAGGGAGATCTGTTATCTCAACCGTCAAAATGTGTATCCTAAAGTATATGCTAAATAGAGTATGCAGATAAATACCACAAAAAAGCTAAAACAAGGCCAGAGGGGAGGCCAGGCTCATAGCATACCCTATAGAATGAGTCTTGGGATAATCAAAAAGCAAGATTATTGCATCTATAATGTATAATAACAGTAGTAAAAAACATGTTGAGCTAAGGCACTATGTACTAGGCACTAAGTTATTTACATGTATTAATTCATCACATCCTTCTACCCTTTACAGTGGGAATTAATATTACCCCTATATTACAGATGAGGAAATTGAGAAACTAACCTCCACTAGTTTCATCTATACATTAAAACTGTAGTTATAATATATACATCTATAGCACATCTGTGTTTAGATAAATAGGTAGGTAGATAGTGTATGTATGTATATTTAACTTTCTAGGTCCACCCAGATAAAGAACCCAACAGCTTGACAAACAATGGTGCATTGTGTGATGGATGTCAGACACAGAAAGAGCCTTTGGCAGTTTCTTTGGTCCATTTCCAATGAAAATAGAGAGCAATGAACTTGCTGTAGACTCTGATTCCACAACTTTTAGAGGCTGGAGATAGTGGTGATCTGTCTGTGAGGCCTCTGTGTTTATCATTTCTCAGAAGCCAGCTAGCAGACCAGGCCACCTGCCAGTATATGGTTAGCACATTTATGTCAACTGGTTTGTCAGCCAGGTACCGTGGCACTTCCTAAGTTATGGCTTAAAACATAAAACCACAACGCAAAGCCAAGATAAGAGACCTCTCTATGTATCCCACACTAGTAGCTCTGTGAAAAGGTATGTGACGTATTTTGTGCACTGTAACTGGCATCCAGAGCAGCACTGTCCCTTCTGATCTAATGTGTCTCTCCTCCATCTGTTTTGAATTCATTTCCTGTAGACAAGAACAGAGAAGGTGAGAAAATGAAGGATATTTTGATATTTGTTAAGAGAGAATGAAGCCAAGTTTCCTCCAAAATCATTTTGGAGTCCTGTCTGGTGGGCAAAGGACACATGAAATCAATTCACCTTTAAGAGTCTAGTTTCCTTACTGGTAATTCTTAATTTCTAAAAATTGAGCTAAGAGGATTTTTTTCAGTTAACTAGTCACCAAGTAAAACTATATATGCCTACAAAGACTAATGGAAAAGGATTATACCATTACTTTAAAATTCAATTTTATACTTCAAGTACGATATAGTAACTGATACTTGCCTTCCCAATATAAACCACTTTTTAAAAAATAAATTTATTTATTTATTTATTTTTGGCTGTGTTGGGTCTTTGTTGCTGTGCACAGGCTTTTTCTACTTGCAGCGAGTGGGGGGCTACTCTTCATTGTGGTGCATGGGCTTCTCATTGCAGTGGCTGCTCTCGTTGCAGAGCATGGGATCTAGGTGCGTGGGCTTCAGTAGTTGTGGCACATGGGCTTAGCTGCTCCATGGTATATGGAATCTTCCCAGACCAGGGATCGAACCCATGTCCCCTGAATTGGGAGGTGGATTCTTAACCACTGCGCCACCAGGAAGTCCTAAACCACTTTTTTTAAGGGCAAAATATATGAAACAATTCTTTTCTAACATGGGCTGCAGACTGCACAGGACTTGACTCGAGAAAGAAAGGAAACAAATGAGATAAGTCCTAAAAATACCCCAGTTTTCTACTGAAGACTGGAGTGTATAAAAGCAAAACTCAAGTAGATCACAGGATCTCACTGAATTGAAGAGATAATATTAGAGTTTGGAGACTCTAGGGCAAAGTGTCAGAGAGGAGAGAGATATACAGAGAAAGAACTCCAGAAATCTGCATAGGTGGCCCCTTGAGTCTTTGACAAAATATCCATTTCTGTATGTGTGGTAAGACACCACTAAAACCAGGCAAAGAATAACTATGAGTGAAAGAACAACGAACAAGGAGCCGTAAGCTGAACAATTCCCAGAATTCATACAGGGCTGGGAGTCATCCAAGTTCTAACCAGTTGTGGTGGAAAAATCTCACTGAATAAGCAGGGCATTTAGAAGAGACTCAGAAGTATTAGGTCTAAACTATACTAGAGCAAGGCCACTGCAGACCTTCACGAAAAAACCTCAAAAGGGGTTTCCCTGGTGGCTCAGTGGTTGAGAGTCTGCCTACTAATGCAGGGGACACGGGTTCGAGCCCTGGTCTGGGAAGATCCCACATGCCACAGAGCAACTAGGCCCGTGAGCCACAACTGCTGAGCCTGTGCGTCTGGTGCCTGTGCTCCACAACAAGAGAAGCCGCGACAGTGAGAGGCCCGCGCACCGTGATGAAGAGTGGCCCCTGCTTGCCACAACTAGAGAAAGCCCTTGCACGGTAATGAAGACCCAACACAGCCAAAAATAGATTAATTAATTAATTAATTTAATTAAATTAAAAACCTCAAAAGGATCAAGATCATCTGCAAGTAACTTAATTCTCTGCCCCAAAATAATCCAGTAATTTTTAAAAGAAGATACCAAAATCCACTTAACAATATGACAATTACAATGTCCAGTGTCCTATCAAAAATTACTAGTCCTGCACAACATTGTAAATTAACTATACTTCAATAAAAATTTTTTTAAAAATTACTAGCCCTGCTAAGAAGCAAGAAAATGGGACCTTTAGCTGGGGGGGAATGGGGGGTAAGGGGGGGACAGGGACAGACACACAGAAATTACAGAGATGACAGTATTCACGATTTTTAAAGTGATATTATACATATGTTCAAAGATTTCAAAGAAAATATAAACCAAAAAAATAGAGAAATTGAAGAAATAAAAGAGAACACAAATGGAATTTTTGGAGCTGAAAAATATATTATCTGAAATGAAAATTTACCGAATGAGATTAATGGCAGATTACACTAGAAAGATCAGTGAACTTGGAGACATAAAAATAGAAACTATATGAAATAATGGCCAAAATTTTTCAAAATTTAATGAAAAATATAAGCTTACAGGTCCAAGAATAGCGATACAGCTTACACAGTGTAAACACAAAGAAAAACACATTAAGGCACATCATATTTAAATTTCTGAAAACTAGAAACAGAGAGGAAATATTAAACGTAACCAGAGGAAAAAAGACACACACTTGATATAGAATAACAAAAATAAGAAAATCACTGACTTCATATCAGAAACAAAATAAGCCAAAGACAACTGAATGACATTTTTTTAAAGTACCAAAAGGAAGGAAAAAAAAAAGTAAATCTAGACTTCTATATCCATCAAAAATATTGTTCAAAATAAAATGAAGACATTTTCAACAAAGATTGAGAGAATTTATGATCAGCAGACCTAAACTACAATAAATGTAAAAGGGAGTTTTTCAGGTTGAAGGAAAATGATAACAGAAGGAAATTCATATCTACAAAAGGAACAAAAAAAGTCTAAAAATGCTAAGTATACAAATAAATACAAAAGAAGTTTATTTCATTTTTAGGGCTTCCCTGGTGGCGCAGTGGTTGAGAGTCCGCCTGCCAATGCAGGGGACATGGGTTCGTGCCCCGGTCCGGGAAGATCCCACATGCCGCAGAGCGGCTGAGCCTCTGAGCCATGGCCGCTGAGCCTGTGCGTCCGGAGCCTGTGCTCCACAATGGGAGAGGCCACAACAGTGAGAGGCCTGCGTACCGCAAAAAAAAAAAAAAAAAAAAAAAAAAGAAGTTTATTTCATTTTAAAATTTCTTCAAAAGTTAACATACAGTTTAAAACAAAAATGATAACAGTGTACTGTGAGATCTATAATACATATAGAAGTTTTATAGTTTTAGCTTCTATATCTAGTTTTCAGCACCTATTCTAGGTCCTTTGCTTTATAGCACTATAAGATTTTTAAATATCCATCAATTTCTTTTAAAAAGCTTCCTAAGATTTTGAATCTATAGATTCATTTTAAAATCTTATAGATAATTCAGGGAAAAGTGATCTATTTACAAAAATTAAGTTTTTTGATCCATGAACCCGTATATCTCTCTATTTATTTAGGGCTTTAAAAATTTGTCTCTGAAATAGTAATTTTTATCGTAGAGGTCTTAGATATTTTTCTTAAATTTATGGGTATTTTATGTTTTTTGATACTATTTGAGTGGCACTGCTTTAGAGTTTTATTTTGCAATTCTTCATTGTCCTAGTATACAGAATAGCAAATGGTTTTTTAAATATTAATCTTGTAATCTTGCTATATTCATCTATTAGTTATAATGGTTTTTATCATAGATTCTTTAGGATTTTCAATATGTACAATCATGTCATCTGTGAATAAAGTAACTTTATTTTTTCCTTTCCAATCTGTAGGCCTTTAATTATCTTTTTATTGCCTTATTGAGCTGGCAAGGATCTCCATTACAACACTGAATGGAAGTGATGAGATCATACATCCTTGCCTTATCCCCAGTATTAGGGTGAAAACATTCAGTCTGGCATTAAACATAACATTAGCTGTAGTTTTTTTTTTTGTAGATGCCTTTTATTGTGTTGAGGAAGTTCCCTCTACTCCTAGTTTGCTGAGGAACTTAAAAAATACACGTGTATGGTTGCTGAATTTCTCCAATACTTTTTCACCGTCTATCAGGATGGTTATACAGTTTTTCTCCTTGACTTCATTGATACGCTGTATTGCATTCATTATTTTCTAAGGGTAAACCAACTTGCATTCCTGAGATAATTCCCATTTAGTTATGATGTATTATCTTTTTCTATATTGCTGGATTCTATTTTGTAATATTTTATTGTTTATTGCATATATGTTAATGAAGGCTATCAGTATGTATTATCTTTGTCTGATTTTAGTATCAGGGTAATACTTCTCTCTTCACCTGTTTTCGGAAATACTTTGTGTAAAGTTGATATTATTTCTTCTTTAAACATATGCTAGAATTTACCATTGACACCAGCCAGGCCTGGAGATTTCTTTGGGAAAAGTTTATAAATTCCAAATTTAATGTCTTTAAAAGAATGAGAGGTATTCAGATTTTAAATTTTTTTCTATGCCAGTTTGTGTCATTTATGCCTTTCAAAATATTTTTCTATTTCACTTAGGTTGTTCAATTTATTGGTATAAAGTAATATATAACAGCATATAATATTCTTTTATCTTTTTAATTTCTGTGGGATCTGTAGTGATGTCATATCATTCCTCATGTTGATAATTTGAAATTTTTTTCTTGATAACTCTAGCTAGATGATCATAAATCTTTTCCAAAAAAACAGCTTTGATTCCATTAATGTTCTCTATTTTTTTTCAACATCTTTATTGGAGTATAATTGCTTTACAATGATGTGTTAGTTTCTGCTTTATAACAAAGTGAAACAGCTATACATACACATACAACCACATATCTCCTCCCTCTTGAGTCTCCCTCCCACCTTCCCTATCCCACCCCCCTTGGTGGTCACAAAGCACCGAACCAATTTCCCTGTGCTATGTGGCTGCTTCCCACTAGCTAGCTATTTTACATTTGGTACTGTATATATGTCCATGCCACTCTCTCACTTCATCCCAGCTGACCCTTCCCCCTCCTCGTGTCCTCAAGTCCATTCTCTACATCTGCGTCATTATTCCTGTCCTGCCCCTAGGTTCTTCACAACCATTTCTTTCTTTTATTTTTTTGATTCCATATATATGTGCTAACATACTGTATTTGTTTTTCTCTTTCTGACCTACTTCACTCAGTATGTCAGGCTCTAGGTCCATCCACCTCACTACAAATAACTCAATTTTGTTTCTTTTTATGGTTGAGTAATAATCCATTGTATATATGTGCCACATCTTC
Organism: Lagenorhynchus albirostris; assembly: GCF_949774975.1. NCBI lineage: Eukaryota > Metazoa > Chordata > Mammalia > Artiodactyla > Delphinidae > Lagenorhynchus > Lagenorhynchus albirostris. The sequence goes on from NC_083107.1 coordinate 59,737,877, forward strand.
TTTATCCATTCATCTGTCGATGGACACTTAGGTTGCTTCCATGTCCTGGCTATTGTAAATAGAGCTGCAATGAACAATGTGGTACATGACTCTTTTTGAATTATGGTTTTCTCAGGCTATACGCCCAGTAGTGGGATTGCTGGGTCATATGGTAGTTCTAGTTTTAGTTTTTTAAGCAACATCCATACTGTTCTTCATAGTGGTGGTATCAGTTTACATTCCCACCAACAATGAAGAAGGGTTCCCTATTCTCCACACCCTCTCCAGCATTTATTGTTTGTAGATTTTTTGATGATGGTCATTCTGACCAGAGTGAGGTGATACCTCATTGTAGTTTTGATTTGCATTTCTCTAATGATTAATGATGTTGTGCATCCTTTCATGTGTTTGCTGGCAATCTGTATCTCTTCTTTGGAGAAATGTCTGCTTAGGTCTTCTGCCCATTTTTGGATTGGGTTTTTTGTTTTTTTGATATTGAGCTGCATGAACTGCTTGTATATTTTGGAGATTAATCCTTTGTCAGTTGCTTCATTTGCAAATATTTTCTCCCATTCTGAGGGTTGTCTTTTTGTCTTGTTCATAGTTTCCTTTGCTGTGCAAAAGCTTTTGAGTTTCATTAGGTCCCATTTGTTTATTTTTGTTTTTATTTCCATTCTTCTAGGAGGTGGGTCAAAAAGGATCTTGCTAAATCATCTTAAAACAACAAATATTTATTATCTCACACAGTCACTGTGGATTAGGAATCTAGGAATAGCTTAGCAGTGGTTTTGGCTCAGGCTCTAGTATGAGGTTGCAGTAAAGACATGGGCTAGGGCTTCAGCCATCTGAAAGTGTACCTTCAGTTCCTCACCACCTGGGCCTCTTCTTAACAATGTGACAGCTGAACTCCCCCAGAGTGAGTGACACAATTGGGAGTGAGGGAGACTTCTCTATTGCTTTTCTGTTTTCTATTTCACTGATATCCACTCTTTGTTTTTGATTTCTTCTATTCATTTAGGGCTTAATTTAGCTTCTTGAGTAGGACCTTATATTATTTATTTTAAAGCTTATTCTACCTTATGTAAGCATATAAAGCTGTATCCCTTTAAGCACTGCTGTGGCCACATTCTATACATTTTGACATGTGTGTTTTATCATTCAGTTTAAAACATTTGCAAATTTCCCTTGTGATTTCTTCTTTGACCCAGGGCTTATATGGATATGTTTTACAAAATTTCAAAAAAGTGTGGGGATCCTCAAGCCATATTTTTGTTATTTATCTACAATTTATTTCCATTGTGATCAGAGAATATGCTTAATATGGCTTTCAATTCTTCAAAATGCATTGTACATAGGTCAACTTTCCCTGAATTGATCTATATATTTTTTGCAATTCCAATCAAAATCCCAGGAAGCTTTTTTAAAGAAATTAATAGGCTATTATTAAAACATAGTGATGTAATGCAAAAGACCTAGAATAGTCAAACAAATTTTGAAAGGGAATCACAAACTTGGAAAACTTAAACTATCTGAATTTGAGACTGTCTATAACGTTATAGAAATGGAGACAGTGTGGCATTTACATAAAAGGCATATAAATAAATGGAACAGAATAGACAGTTCAGAAACAGAACCAGACATAATCAAATGATTTTCAACAGAGGCAATTCAATAAGTAAAGGATAGTGTTTCCAACATAGTTCTAGAAAAATCAGATATCATATTTTAAAAATAAACCTTGACCCTTACCTCATGTAATACACAAAAATTAACTCAAAATTGATCACAGATAAAAGCTAAAACTAAAGACTTCTAGAAAAATACATGAGAGAAAATCTTTGTGACCATGGGATAGGTAAAAATATTTTTAGATAGAGCAAATTAGAAGCACAAAACATAAAAGAAAAAATTATAAATTAAACTTAATCAAGATTGAAGACTTCTAGTCCAAAAACACCATTAAAGAATAAAAAGACAATCCCCTAAAGATGCTACCAGAAAACTGCTAGAGCTAATCAATGAATTTGGTAGAGTAGCAGGATACAAAATTGGTGTACAGAAATCTCTTGCATTCTTATACACTAATGATGAAAAATCTAAAAGAGAAATTAAGGAAACACTCCCATTTACCATTGCAACAAAAAGAATAAAATATCTAGGAATAAACCTACCTAAGGAGAAAAAAATCCTGTATGCAGGAAACTATAAGACACTGATGAAAGAAATTAAAGATGATGTAAACAGATGGAGAGATATACCATGTTCTTGGATTGGAAGAATCAACATTGTGAAAATGGGTATACTACCCAAAGCAATCTACAGATTCAATGCAATCCCTATCAAACTACCAATGGCATTTGTCACAGAACTAGAACAAAAAATTTCACAATTTGTATGGAAACACAAAAGACCCCAAATAGCCAAATCAATGTTGAGAACGAAAAACGGAGCTAGAGAATCAGGCTCCCTGACTTCAGACTATACTACAAAGCTACATTAATCAAGACAGTATGGTACTGGCACACAAACAGAAAGATAGATCAATGGAACAGGATAGAAGGCCCAGAGATAAATCCACGCACATATGGTCACCTTATCTTTGATAAAGGATGCAAGAATATACAATGGAGAAAAGACAGCCTCTTCAATAAGTGGTGCTGGGAAAACTGGACAGCTACATGTAAAAGACTGAAATTAGAACACTCCCTAACACTATACATAAAAATAAACTCAAAATGGATTAAAGACCTAAATGTAAGGCCAGACACTATCAAACTCTTAGAGGAAACATAGGCAGAACACTCTATGACATACATCACAGCAAGATCCTTTTTGACCCACCTCCTAGAGAAATGGAAATAAAAACAAAAATAAACAAATGAGACCTAATGAAACTTAAAACCTTTTGCACAGCAAAGGAAACCATAAACAAGATGAAAAACAACCCTCAGAATGGGAGAAAATATTTGCAAACGAAGCAATTGACAAAGGACTAACCTCCAAAACATACAAGCAGCTCATGCAGCTCAATATCAAAAAAACAAAAAACCCAATCCAAAAATGGGCGGAAGACCTAAACAGACATTTTTCCAAAGAAGATATACAGATTGCCAACAAACACATGAAAGGATGCTCAACATCACAAATCATTAGAGAAATGTAAATCAAAACTACAATGAGGTATCACCTCACACCAGTCAGAATGACCATAATCAAAATATCTACAAACAATAAATGCTGGAGAGGGTGTGGAGAAAAGGGAACCTTTCTGCATTGTTGGTGGGAATATAAACTGATACTGCCACTATGAAGAACAGTATGGAGGTTCCTTAAAGCACTAAATATAGAACTACCATATGACCCAGCAATCCCACTACTGCGCGTATACCCTGAGAAAACCATAATTCAAAAAGAGTCATGTACCACAATGTTCATTGCAGCACTATTTACAATAGCCAGGACATGGAAGCAACCTAAGTGTTCATCGACAGATGAATGGATAAAGAAGATGTGGCACATATATGCAATGGAATATTATTCAGCCATATGAAGAAATGAAATTATTTGTGAGTTATTTGTAGTGAGGTAGAATTGAGTTATTTGCAGTGAGTTATTTGTAGTGAGTACAAGAGATATTCACTCTGTCATACAGAGTGAAGTCAGAAAGAGAAAAACAAATACCATATGCTAACACATATATATGGAATCTAAAAAACAAAAAAAAATGGTTCTGATGAACCTAGGGCAGGACAGGAATAAAGACACAGACGTAGAGAATGGACGTGAGGACTCAGGGAGGGGGAAGGGTAAGCTGGGACGTAGTGAGAGAGTAGCATTGACGTATGCACACTACCTAATGTAAAATGGATAGCTAGTGTGAAGCAGCCTCATAGCACAGGGAGATCAGCTCAGTGCTTTGTAACCACCTAGAGGGGTGGGATAGGGAGGGTGGGAGGGAGATGCAAGAGGGAGGGGATATGGGGATATATGTATGCATATAGCTGATTCACTTTGTTATACAGCAAAAACTAACACAACACTGTAAAGCAAATATATTCCAATAAAGATGTTTAAAAAAATAAAATAGGGCTTCCCTGGTGGCGCAGTGGTTGAGAGTCCGCCTGCCGATGCAGGGGACACAGGTTTGTGCCCCGGTCCGGGAAGATCCCACATGCCGCGGAGCGGCTGGGCCCGTGAGCCATGGCCGCTGAGCCTGCACGTCCAGAGCCTGTGCTCCGCAACAGGAGACGCCACAACAGTGAAAGGCCCGTGTACCGCAAAAAAACAAAAAAAAAAAAAAAAAAAAAAAGGTCTTTCTAAATCTTAAAGAAAAAAAAGGCAATCCACAGACTTTTAGAAAATATTCCTAATACACATACCTAATAAAGGTCTTTTGTCGAGAATATTTAAAGAACTCTTACAATTAGACAGGAAGAAGACCAAAAAAATATTAATGGGCAGAAGATGTGAACAGACACTTCACAAAAGAAGATATACAAATGTCCAGTAAATGCATGAAATAATGCTCAACATCTTTGATCATCAGGAAAATGCACTTTAAACCTCTACACACCATTGAATTATCTAAAAATAAAGACGGACACCTTCAAGTTTGGTGAGAATTTGAGGCTACCAGAACTCTCATATATTATTGCTGGGAATGCAGAATGGAACAGCCACTCTGGAAAACAGAATAACAGTTATAAAGTTCAACATATGAATGTCCTTTATGACCCAGCAATCCCACTCCTAGATATTTATCTAAGAGAAATGAAAATGTATGACTCCACAAAAATTTGTACATGAATGGTTATAGCAACTTTAGTCATAATAGCCAGAAACTGTAAACAACCCAAATGTCTACAAACTGGAAAATGGATAAACAAATTGTAGTATATACATACAGTGGAATTCTGCTCAACAATAACGTTGATACATACAACAATGGATGAATCTCAAAAATATGCCAACGAAAGAGTACACACTGTAAGATGCCATGAAAATCTAGATCAGGCAAAACTAATCAATAATAACTGAAAGCAGATCAATGGTTGCCAGAGGTCAAGAATGACAGGGATTTAGTGCAAAGGAGCACAGAATTTGGAGAGTAATAGAAATATTCTGTGTCTTGATTGGAGTGGTTGTCGCAGTTGCATACATTTGTCAAAGTTTATTGAGCTGTACACTTTAAATGTGTGCATTTTATTGATATAAATTATACCTCAGTGAGGCATTTTATATACAAAAGAAATCAGATTTCACAGAATGACCAATGTATATTTTACCATTCAAACTGGTATACAAGATTTCAAGACCACAGAGCTTCCTAAAAGGCCTATTTCCACTTGGACTGTCCTTCTTGTGATCCTTTTGTCTTGAGCAGCGCTGTACCTATGACAAATTGTATTTTCCAAAAACAGCAGCATCCCACAGGCTATACTACAATATGACCTTGATATTCTTCCCATCAAAAAATGGGGTCTGTGTTCCCTCCCCTTACTTCTAAGTACACTTAGATGTGCTTAGAACCAACGGAAATGCAGCAGAAGTGACACTGCATGCCTTTCAAAGCTTAGTTGGTAAGGGTGACATAACCTCCCCCTGACTCACTGGAGCAAAATAGTATTAGAACCCTGGTCGACCATGTAACATTCCAACTCCCTGAGGCCACCATGCTGTGAGGAAGTCCAACTTATCCCAAGTGGAGAGACCATATGGAGAAGCTCTGAGACTACATGGAGCGAGAGAGAAAGATCCCCAGCCAGACCCTAGCTCCTACAGGCACCTGCTGTTCCAGCTCCAGCCATCACTTAACTACACCCCTGGAGAGACCCCATGCCAGAACAACCTATCATAGCTCTTCCCAAATTTCTGACCCACAGAAACTGTGGTGTGATTTGATATGCAGAATAAGTAACTGGTACAATACCCCCAGCAACACCACACTTGACACAGTGCTCAAAATCAATGGAAGGAGGAGGTGTGGTATCATCATTCTTTTTAATAAACCTAGAACTATTCCCCTCCCTTCAGACTCACTGCTCCAATATAGAAATCAGCACATCTTTTACTTCAGAGCCTGGCAAAACATATGCAGTAAATGATGCCCTGTTACCCGAGAAGAGTGGCATTGAATTAATCACCAGTGAGACAGCCTGGCTCTTTTATAGGAGTGGTGACAGATAAACTGCTAAACCCACAAGCACAACACATTTCTCTTTTCTGCACCCCGGACTCCCTTGGAGGCTACTGGAAAAAGAATTTTACCAAAAGTAAATGGGCAAGCAGGATTGCCCTAGGCTGAAGGGCCCTTCAGAAACATGGGCCTGTTGTTTCTTTCTCAGTGAAGGTTCATTATATACAGTATTATGTAAGACCTGGCACTAGACCAGGAACTGGCCTAAACAGACTTTGAAAAATAATTCCACCTCAAAACACATCCATCTTGCTGCATCGGCATGTTGACAAACAAGCTGAACTTCAGGGAGGCCTACGCACTGGTAGGCATAAGTCCCATCATGGCAGGTTATGGGCAAACTGCCTTTGTGCTGATCAAAATCCATCCATTCATGTCTGCTTGGCAGCCACAGTGAAAGAACTTGAAGCAAACCAAAAATGTAGCCACAGACAGACAGATAGACACACACACACACACACACACGCACACACATCTTTCTTCCTCACTAGTTGAGGAAAGGGTACAAATAGAAATTAAGTATGTGCATGTGTTTATTTTAAACTGGGTGTTTATTTTCCAGTTTCCATAGGAAATAAGCGAGCTAATATTATCTTCCAAAAGTAAGTAACTTTATGCAAAACTCCCTAAAATTGATTTCAGGCCAAGATTCCTGCTGCAGCCTCCTCCTGCCCTCACGCCTCCAAATTCTCACACTGTGGTCTAAGCACAGAGGACTGTTAACAGAGAGGCATGGCCTTGCTTCTTCCCTCAGCTCTTCCGAAAGTTGAATCACAGGGTCTTTTCTATCCCTCTTGCCAGATCCTACTGCTTGAGACAAGAGATAAAATCTGATGGGAAAACAAAAATGTGAAGACCCATGGAGGTTTGACCCTGTCAGCTCCTCTTGGCTCTAGACACTTCATGCAGCCAATTAATATCCTTACTGCATCTTTTCTGGAATTATGTAAACCAGGAGGGCTGCAGTTTGTTTTTGTTTGCGTTTTTGTGAAGCCCTGTGGATTTTGTGTTGCTGTGCTTTTAATAGTACATATATTGCGTTTGGGGGTTTTGTTTGCTTGCCTCAGTAAAGGACACTTACTAAGATCCTTCTCACAAAGCACTCTCTTCTTCATCAACACCAGCAACAACCTTTTAATATCATCTGCCTAATTTTAAAAGAACCAGATACTTCAAATGTGTACGTAATGACCACTATGCTTTGTTTTGTTTTTTTTATCACCAAAGGCTACATTTTCTAGGCACCATCCTTTTTAGGAAATGCAGTAAACTCCTGACATTTTGAGGGGACAGGTCCAAAGACCTTCTCCAACCCCAAAATCTCAGACACAGGAATGTTTATTCAGGCCTCTGGCGCTGGGTCAAGAGTCCTGAATTTCCTCTGTATGTCATCACTCTAACCACATCTTGACCTGGATAAATGCATATAAATGGAGAAAACATAACCAACTACAGGCTGATACTCAGAAAAAGATTAAATTATTGAAGATAAGTATGAATGGAGACCTGAAAGGAATCCAAGCTTTCTGCTCTTAATAGGAATTAAGCTCATGTATACTAAAGATCAGTTGTTGAGAGGGGCGGAGTCAAAGTGGCATACGAGGAGGACGTGGAATTCGCGTCTCCTCACAACTAGGGCACCTACCAGGTACTGGTGGGGGACCACGGACACCTAAGGAAACTGGAGGACCCCCCAGAAACCGGGAAGGATGTGGGGCGTGGGGGGAGTGAAGGGGGAGAAGTGGAGGCAGGATGGGACTGGCGCCCCTGAGAGGCGGCTGGGGGAGGGAAAGGGATCCCACGCCGAAGGGGAAAATTGGGGAACCACTGGGAGTGCAGAGGATCTAAAGGGAGAATGGCCAGGTTTCCCCTGCCCACTTGGGCCCCCAGGAACCTTCTGAGATCTCGAGCCTGATCCTCTGCCCCCTGAGACCCCCTCCAGCCACACGGGTCCTGAGTGGGAGGGAGGGAAGGGGGAGCAAAAGTAAAGTCTGGACCTCTGGGACCGGCACCACTGAGGGGTGGCTGAGGGAAGGGAGGAGTTCCTATGCCCAGCGGGACCCAGCCACGGTTAGGAGTCCAGCAGTGACAGGGGAGACCCTGGGGGAGACGGTGGGGGAGGAGCGAGAAGGAATGGAAGGGGATGCGGCCAGTGCCTTCCCTGTCCACTTAGGCACCAGGGAGCCTGCTGGGCTCGGACCTAATCCTCTGCCCTCGGAGCCTCCCTCCTGCCACTCAGAACCCGAGCCCTGCCCCTACACCCCCACCCAGGGCCCCACCCCTACACTTGGAGACCCCCTCCAATGCGCTGGGCCTAAACCCCACCCACACACCCTCACTCAGGGCCCTACCTCCAAACTCCGGAACCCCACACTCCAGAGGCCCTCCTTTCCACCTGCTGCCTCTCCCCTTCCACGCAGGTCCTAAGCAGAGGCCCCACCCCATGCCTGAACGTCACCCCACCTAGGTCCTGACCCATGTTCAAATGTCACCCCCCCCACCTGCCTAGGTCCCATCCCAATCTAAACCCCACCCCTGCCTAAGTTCCACACCCCACCTAAACTCCACCACCATAGCCAAGGCTTTTCTTTTTTTTCTTGTCTTTTTTCCTCTCTTAGATTGGGGTTCTGTCTTACCTTGTTGATTCATTGTTGCTGATCCTTTTGTATTTTTATTTTTCCTAAAAAATCTTTTAGTTTTCTAATTTTATTTTATTCTTTATACTTTGTTAGTGATCTCTCCTTTGGCTTGTTTCCCACCCCCCTTTACTTTTCTTTTTTCTGTTGTGGTTCTATTTTACCTTGTTGCAGTTGTTTCAATTATACTTTTATTTTTCCTAATATATTTTTTATCTTTCTAATTTTATTTTGTTTTTTATTTTTTGATATTGTACTGCTCCTTTTTTCTTTCTTTCTTCCTTTTTTTTTTTTTTTTTTAACAATGCCATAAAGCTCGCAGGATCTTGGTTCCCAGGCCAAAGGTCAGGCCTGAGCTCCTGTGGTGGGAGCTCTGAGTCCAAACTGCTGGACTAACAGAGAACCTCAGACCCCAGGGAATATCAATCAGAGTGAGGCCTCCCGGAGGTCCTCATTTCAGCATCAAGACCCAGCTCTATCCAACTGCCTGCAAATTCCAGTGCTGGATATCTGAGGCCAAACAACCAGTAAGACAAGAATACAGCACCACCCAGCAAAAAAAAAAAAAGAAACAACAAAAAAATTTGTTACAGATGAAGGAGCAAGGTAAAAACCTAAAAGACCAAATAAATGAAGACAAAATAGGCAACCGACCTGAAAAAGAATTCAGAGTAATGATAGTAAAGATGATCCAAAATCTTGGAAACAGAATGGAGAAACATTTAACAAGAATCTAGAAGAACTAAAGAGCAAACAAACAGCGATGAACAACACAATTACTGAAATTAAAAATACTCTAGAAGGAATCAATAACAGAATAACTGAGGCAGAAGAACGGATAAGTTACCTGGAGATAAAATGGTGGAAATAACAGCCAGGGAGCAGAATAAATAAAAAAGAATGAAAAGAATTGAGGACAGTCTCAGAGACCTCTGGGACAACATTAGACACACCAACATTCGAATTATAGGGGTCCCAGAAAAAGAAGACAGAAAGAAAGGGTCAGAGAAAATATTTGAAGAGATTATAGTGGAAAACTTCCCTAACATGGGAAAGGAAATAGTGAATCAAGTCCAGGAAGCACAGAGAGCACCATATAGGGTAAACCCAAAGAGAAACAGACGGAGACACATATTAATCAAACTATCAAAAATTAAATACAAAGAAAAAATATTAAAAGCAGCAAGGGAAAAACAACTAATAACATACAAGGGAATCCCCATAAGGTTTACAGCTGATTTTTCAGCAGAAACTCTGCAAAATAGAAGGGAATGGCAGGATATATTTGAAGTGCTGAAAGGGAAGAACCTACAACCAAGATTACTCTACCCAGCAAGGATCTCATTCAGATTGGATGAAGAAAATAAAACCTTTACAGATAAGCAAAAGTTAAGATAATTCAGCACCACCAAACCAACTTTACAACAAATTTTAAAGGAACTCCATTAGACAGGAAACACAAGAGAAAGAAAAGACCTACACAAACAAACCCAAAACAACTAAGAAAATGGTAATAGGGGCATACATATCGATAATTAACTTAATTGTAAATGGATTAGATGCTCCAACCAGAAGGCATAGACTGGCTGAATGGATACAGAAACAAGACCCGTACATACAGTGTCTACAAGAGACCCACTTCAGACCTAGGGACACATACAGACTGAAAGTGAGGGGATGGAGAAAGATATTCCATGCAAATGGAAATCAAAAGGAACCTGGAGCAGCAATTCTCATATCAAACAAAACAGACTTTAAAATAAAGACTGTTACAAGAGACAAAGAAGCACGCTACATAATGATCAAGGGATCAATCCAACAAGAAGATATAACAATTGTAAATATGTCTGCACCAAACATAGGAGCACCTCAATACATAAGGCGACAGCTATATGCTGTCAGCTGTATGCTAACAGCCATAAAAGGGAAATCAACACTAACACAATAATAGGGGGGGACTTTATCACCACAGTTTCACCAATGGACAGATCATCCAAAATGAAAAAAAATAAGGAAACACAAGCTTTAAATGCCACGTTAAACAGATGGACTTAATTGACATTTACAGAACATTCCATCCAAAAACAACAGAATAAATTTTCTTCTCAAGTGCTCATGGAACTTTCCCCAGGATAGATCATATCTTGAGTCACAAATCAAGCTTTGGTATATTTAAGAAAATTGAAAGCATATCAAGTATCTTTTCTGACCACAATGCTATGAAACTAGATATCAACTACAGGAAAAAAACTGTAAAAAAATACAAACATATGGAGGCTAAACAATATGCTACTAAATAACCAAGAGATCACTGAAGAAATCAAAGAGGAAATTAAAAAATACCTAGAAACAAATGACAATGAAAACACAAAGACCCAAAACCTATGGGATGCAGCAAAAGCAGTTCTAAGAGGGAAGTGTATAGCAATACAATCCTACCTCAAGAAAGAAGAAACATCTCAAATAAACAACCTAAGCTTACACCTAAACAATTAGAGAAAGAAGAACAAAAATACCCCAAAGTGGGCAGAAGGAAAGAAATCATAAAGATCAGATCAGAAATAAATGAAAAAGAAATAAAGGAAACAATAGCAAAGATCAATAAAACTAAAAGCTGGTTCTTTGAAAAGATAAACAAAATTGATAAACCATTAGCCAGATTCATCAAGAAAAAAAGGGAGAAGACTCAATTCAAGAGAATTAGAAATGAAAAGGAGAAGTAACAACTGACACTGCAGAAATACTAAGGATCATGAGCGATTACTACAAGCAGCTCTATGCCAATAAAATGGACAACCTGGAAAAAATGGACAAATTCTTAGAAATGCACAACCTTCCAAGACTGAATCAGGAAGAAACAGAAAATATGAACAGACCAATCACAAGCACTGAAATTGAGACTGTGATTTAAAATCTTCTAACAAACAAAAGCCCAGGACCAGACGGCTACACAGGTGAATTCTATCAAACACTTAGAGAAGAGCTAACACCTATCCTCCTCAAACTCTTCTAAAATATAGCACAGGGAGGAACACTCCCAAACTCATTCTACAAGGCCACCATCACCCTGATACCAAAACCAGACAAAGATGTCACAAAAAAAGAAAACTACAGGCCAATATCACTGATGAATATAGATACAAAAATCCTCAAAAAAATACTAGCAAACAGAATCCAACAGCACATTAAAAGGATCATACACCATGATCAAGTGGGGTTTATCCAAGGAATGCAAGAATTCTTCAATATATGCAAATCAATCAATGTGATACACCATATTAACAACTTGAAGGATAAAAACCATGTGATCATCTCAATAGATGCAGGAAAAGCTTTCGACAAAATTCAACACCTATTTATGATAAAAACTCTCCAGAAAGTAGGCAAAGAGGGAACCTACCTCAACGTAATAAAGGTCATATATAACAAACCCACAGCCAACATTGTTCTCAATGGTGAAAAACTGATACCATTTCCTCTAAGATCAGGAATAGGACAAGGTTGCCCACTCTCAGCACTATTATTCAACATAGTTCTGGAATTTATAGCCACAGCAATCAGAGAAGAAAAAGAAATAAAAGGAATCCAAATCAGAAAAGAAAAAGTAAAATGGTCACTGTTTGCAGATGACATGATGCTATACATAAAGAATCCTAAAGATGCTACCAGAAAACTACTAGAGCTAATCAATGAATTTGGTAAAGTACCAGGATACAAAATTAATGCACAGAAATCTCTGGCATTCCTATACACTAATGATGAAAAATTTGAAAGCGAAATTAAGGAAACACTCCCATTTACCATTGCAACAAAAAGAATAGAATACCTAGGAAAAAACCTACCTAAGGAGACAAAAGACCTGTATTCAGAAAACTATAAGACACTGATGAAAGAAATTAAAGATGATACAAACAGATGGAGAGATATACCATGTTCTTACCCATGTTCTTACCCACCTCCTAGAGGAATGGCAATAAAAACAAAAATAAACAAATGGGACCTAATGAAACTTCAAAGCTTTTGCACAGCAAAGGATACCATAAACAAGACCAAAAGACAACCCTCAGAATGGGAGAAAATATTTGCAAATGAAGCAACTGACAAAGGATTAATCTCCAAAATATACAAGCAGCTCATGCAGCTCAATATCAAAAAAACAAACAACCCAATCCAAAAATGGGCCAAAGACCTAAACAGACATTTCTCCAAAGAAGATATACAGATTGCCAACAAACACTTGAAAGGATGCTCAACGTCACTAATTATTAGAGAAATGCAAATCAAAACTACAATGAGGTATCACCTCACACTGGTCAGAACGGCCATCATCAAAAAATCTACAAACAATAAATGCTGGAGAGGGTGTGGAGAAAAGGGAACCTTCTTGCACTGTTGGAGGGAATGTAAATTGATACTGTCACTATGGAGAACAGTATGGAGGTTCCTTAAAAAACTAAAAATAGAACTACCATACGACCCAACAATCCCACTACTGGGCATATACCCTGAGAAAACCATAATTCAAAAAGAGTCGTGTACCACAATGTTCATTGCACCTCTATTTACAATAGCCAGTGCATGGAAGCAACTTAATTGTCCATCGACAGGTGAATGGATAAAGAAGATGTGGCACAAATATACAATGGAGTATTACTCAGCCATAAAAAGAAATGAAATCGAGTTATTTGTAGTGAGGTGGGTGGACCTAGAGACTGTCATACAGAGTGAATAAGTCAGAAAGAGAAAAACAAATACCATATGCTAACACATATATATGGAATCTAAAAAGAAAAAATGGTTCTGATGAACCTAGGAGCAGGACAGGAGTAAGGACACAGACATAAAGAATGGAGTTGAGGACACGGGGAGGGGGAAGGGTAAGCTGGGACGAAGTAAGAGAGTAGCATTGACATATGCACACTACCAAATGTAAAATAGATAGCTAGTGGGAAGCAGCTGCATGGCACAGGGAGATCAGCTTAGTGCTTTGCGACCACCTAGAGAGGTGGGAGGGAAACATATGAGGGAGGGGATATGGGGATATACGTATGCATATAGTTGACTCACTTTGTTATACAGCAGAAACTAATGCAACATTGTAAAGCAATTATACTCCAATAAAGATGTTAAAAAAAAAACATCAGTTGTTGGGACTTCCTCGGCAGTCCAGTGGTTTAGACTCCCTGCTTCCAATGCAGGGGCACAGGTCTGATCCCTCGCTGAGGAACTAGGATCCCATATGCTGCACAGCACAGCCAAAAAAAAAAAGTTTAAGTAAATAAATAAATACATTATGTTTGTAAAATAAATAAATAAAGATCGGTTGTTGAAATCCTTATGCTGACTACAGAAATATCATTAAGACTTTTTATCATTACAATGTGTGTATTCTGTTGTTACTCAATATATTCGCTGGATGAATTCTAGCCTTACTATAAGTCTTAAAGCCTTTTTGTGTCATTATAACATAAATGTCAAAACACTGTAACATCACCCAAAAGACACACTTGTAAAGACTATTAAACAAGCCAAAATAAGTATTCAGGAAAACATTCAAAAGAGTCCATTGATGATACAGAAAATTTGCATTCAACCAAAATGTCCAACAAAGGAAAACAAGGAAATCATTGTTCATCCGGCCAATCAACTATAAGGCAAATATTAAGATTATTAGTGTGTGATCATTACATTGTAAATGCCACCAGCCCAAAGAGCCCTGGGCTCTTTAGAGAAAATTATTCCATTCATTCAGCTTAAGCCCCCATTCAGTAATAATCATCTTGGACAACTAAGCATTCCCTACTTGCAGGCACTGATTCTATTTTTCATTTATTCAGCAAGTTCCAGGATATTGATACTGGAAAGCTAACCTCATGATTGAGTTTAGTCAAAAAATAATGCTATTGATAATAACAGCCAGCATCTTCAATGATTTACTTCAATGATTCCAACCCTTGGCTTGGAATCCCAACTCTGCCACTGGGTGTGTGACTTGGGGAACGACAATGAACCTGTCGATTCTTTAGTTTCCTTATTTGTAAATAGAGTAGATAACACTTCCTGTTGTGAGGATAAAGTAAGATAACATATGTAAAGTGCCTAGCATGTATATAAGGCTCTCTTGACAGGTATTATTGTTTTTCTTCTTACTTCAACATACGCCATTGTGTCTGCCTACCATTCAACAATTCACAAACATACAAAATCAAATGTAATTTACACACATAAGAAACATGCTGTTTATCTTCCTTAGATATTTATAATTCATGGTAGAAATTAAGTGGTCTCCTTTTCCAAGGTGGAATGTCAGCTAAGACCTGTATGCTCTACCTCTCCTCAAAACTGAGCCCTAAGGTTGTGTAAATCAATATATCATGTCATCACAAAAGAAGAAAGGATTATTCGTAAAAGCCAATTACATTCTAGGCACTATTTGAGGCATATATATACTTTATCACATTGCTATCCCCATTTTAAAGATGAAGAAACAGAGGTTCAAAATGGTTGAATAACTTGTCCTAGATTCCAAAGAAGTAAATGACAGAGTCAGGATTCATATTTGGATCTGTTCAATTTCAAAGACCGTACACTTTCCCTTATGTTCAGCTTCAAAGTTTTAGTTTCTTACCACTATGTCATGAACTATTGTTACAAGAAAATGAGACCACTGTTTACTATCTGTCATGGCTAGGTTTTAAATCAAGCCTAAGGATATAAAACTTATGACCTCTACATCTTAAGTAAAAGCCCACTTGAATTAAAACAAAACAATGGGAAATGCCTTAGTAATAATATTTGAAAAATCTTCAGAATGTGAGCTATCAACTTGCTTTGTTCAGTGGAATGTCCCTGCACAGAGCTGGATGGATGTCTGTGGGTGTCAGAGCGGTCAGTTTCGCCGGAGTAGAATACGTGAGTCTAAAGCTATGTGTTCTCTGTTCCTGATCAGCATGCCATAAGTTCAACTCTGCCATAATTATCCTTTTCTACAGTTTGTAAACCTTCATCCCAACAGGATTATAGATTCTAACTAGGCTTAGTTTTAAATGGAAAAACAAATTTGTTTCATTCTTTCAGTATATGTCATGTAGGCAAAGAAAACTGTGGCTGGTATTACCTTTTCTAGTTCTACAATGCTCTGACAATGCACACTTCTCCAAGGAGCCACTACCCAAGGCTGGGCCCTGGAGGTGGTAGCCCTCTCCCTGTGCCACCATTGCCAGCCCCTGCCACAAGCCATGGGTAGTTCTTAACCCAGTACCTGGTACAGCATCTGGTACATAGTGGATGTTCAGTAAATATTTGTTCAATGAATAAATGAATGCAACTGTGTCTGCCCAAGCCAGGAAAGGAACTTAAAATCAGTCCTTCCTTATTCCTCATACTAAGATTGGTCTTTCTGTCTGTGCCTCCTGGCTACCAACTAAAACTTCCCAACTCACAGGCCAAAGGCAGTCTCAGGTTTTCACCTGCAAGGTCACGATACCTGTCTACCTCCCAGATCTTAAGAGGATCAAAATGGATGAGGTTGTCAGAAGCTTGGGAACCAAAGTATATGCCCCATACCCTTCAGAACAGGACAGAAGGAATGTGTCTGATTTTCATCCTTGGCCGCACATTAAGATCATTTGAGAAGCTTTCAAATGACAGAAACCCACTGCAGTGAAATCAGAATCTCTGAAGATGGGCCATGACTACAAAGATTATTTACATGTCCCCCTGGTAATTTGAAGGTGTAGCCAAGATTGAAGATCGCAAGGCTGGAGAAGACCAAAAGGGGCAACATCAGCCCCACACAAGTAGGAAGAAGCATCTTGGTCTCTTCGAAGGGGAAGGTAAGAGGACGGGAAATGCAACATGGAGCAGCAGCTACCAATGTTGACAAAATGCCCGTTCCCAGCCCTGTAGTCCTCCCTGCTGCCCTTGGCCCACCTGCACCACCGCCTCCTACTCCTCCAAATTGTCCTGGAGCAGGCTATAGTCTCATCTTGGACTGAGCAATGGGAACCTGCTCAAGCAACCTCCTCTTGTAAAAGAGAATTCGCCTCTAGGTCCTGCTCTCTACCCTCCATCCCAGCCCCAGTCCTCACAAACCCTGTTCTGTCTCCACCCTAGCCCCACCCCTTCCTTAAAACTAGAGGCTCCTAGTTGACAAGCCCCAAATGAGTATGGATGGACTGTGCATAATCCCAGGGCACTGTAGAAAGGACCATATCTCAGTAAGACCTAAAGGCAAGCTGGAGGAGGGAGCATAAACAGAGACCCAAAACGTCAGAGCTCCTAATTTCCAAAATATTCAAACAGTTCATATGGTTCAGTATCAAAAAAATAATCCAATCAAAAACTTGGCACAGGGCTTCCCTGGTGGCGCAGTGGTTGAGAGTCTGCCTGCCGATGCAGGGGACATGGGTTCATGCCCCAGTCTGGGAAGATCCCGTATGCTGCGGAGCGGCTGGGCCCGCGAGCCATGGCCGCTGAGCCTGCGCGTCCAGACCCTATGCTCCGCAACGGGAGAGGCCACAACAGTGAGAGGCACGCGTACCACAAAAAAAAAAAAAAAAAGAAATCTTGGCAGAAAACCTAAATAGGCATTTCTCCAAAGAAGACATACAGACGGCCAACAGGCACATGAAAAGATGCTCAACATCACAAAGTATTAAAGAAATACAAATCAAAACTATAATGAGGTATCACCTCACACCAGTCAGAATAGCCATCATCAAAAAAATCTACAAACAACAAATGCTGGAGTGGGTGTGGAGAAAAGGGAACCCTCCTGCACTGTTGGTGGGAATGTAAATTGGTGCAGCCACTATGGAGAACAGTATGGAGCTTCCTTAAAAAACTAAAAATAGAGTCACTATATGATCCAGCAATCCCACTGCTGGGTATATATCCAGAAAAGACAAAAATTAATTTAAAAAGATACATGCATCCCAGTGTTCATAGCAGCACTATTTACAATAGCCAAGACATGGGAACAACCTAAGTGTCCATCAACAGATGAATGAGTAAAGAAGATGTGGTGTGTATATATATGTGTGTGTGTGTATATATATATATATATATATATATATATATATATATACACACACACACACATATATAATGAAATATTACTCAGCCATAAAAAAGAATGAAATAATGCCATTTGCAGCCACACGAATGGACCTAGAAATTATCATACTAAGTGAAGTAAGTCAGACAAAGACAAATATTATATGATATCACTAATATGCAGAATATTTAAAAAATGATACAAATGAACTTATTTCCAAACAGAAACAGACTCACAGACATAGAAAACAAAGTTATGGTTACCAAAGAGAGAGGTGGGGGTGAGGGATAAATTAGGAGCTTACTAACAGATACACACTACTGTATATAAAATAAACAACAAAGTCCTACTAGTAGAGCACAGGGAACTATATTCAATATCTTGTAATAAACTGTAATTTAAAAGAATCTGAAAAAGAAAAAAATGTATACATATATGTGTGTATGTATATATGTATATCTGAATCACTCTTCTGTACACCAGAAACTAACACAACATTGTAAATCAGCTACAGTTCAATTAAAAAGAAAAGTGTCAGAGCTCCTTCTGTCCCCTGTGTCATGTGAGTCACTGATGCATCGTGCTGGAAAAAAATGCCTCTAGTGTTGTGTGGAAAATATAAACGTACACACACACACCCACAATTTGGAGGCTAAAGCCCTAAGTTCACAGCCCAAATGTCTGTAGACTAAATGTGTCTCCCAAAATTCATATGTTGAAGCACTAAAGCCCAGTGTGACTATATTTGGAGATGGGTCCTCTAAAGAAGTAATTAAGATTAAATGAGGTCATAGGAGTGGTGCCTTGGTCCAACAGGATTAGCGTCCTTATAAGAAGAAACACCAAAAAGCTCAATTCCTTTCTCTGCCTTGCGGGGACACAGCGAGAAGACTGCATGCCAGAAAGAGGGTTCTCATCAGGAACTGACGCTACCAGACCTTAATCTGGGACTTCTGGCCTCCAGACCCATGAGAAAATAAATGTCTGTTGTTTAAGCCACTCAGTCAATGGTATTTTGTTGCTAATACACCAACCTTAGACAAGTCACAACATCTCCAAACCTCAGTTTCCTCATCAATAAAAGAGAGATAAATCCTACCTCTTCATAAACATCAAATGAGGTAATGTATATTTTTAAGGGCTCTGCAAACAGTAGAGTATTAAATAGGCATTAATCATCATTAATCTCCACCTCTGTGCTCTCATACTTTAATCCTTGTGCTAGCCAAGCATATACCACATTGCATTAGATTGAATTTTTTCCTGTCTCCCTTGTAGACAGTGAAATCCTTTTGGCCAGGAGCCACATCTCATTCGTCTTTGTACATCCAATGCCAAGGCACACAATCACTGCTCAAGAAATGACTGTGGAATGACCCCCAGGTGGCCTTAGATACCCTTTCTCTGTGTCCCATAATTTCTCCACACATTCTTCCATCACTTAACATCAGGTGTTGAAGTTATTAATTTTTGTGTTTTTTTTCCCCACTGGAGTATGAGCTTCCAGATGGTAGAGACCACATAGAATAATTATTGTATCCCTAATGACTAGTACAATGCCTGGCACCTAGTAGGAAATCAGTAAATACTGATGGATAGAAGGGAAATAATGCATTTTTTGAGGAATTTGCACTCTTGAATTTCAGAGCTCAAAGTTGCCCTGTATTCAGTCCACCATCTGCAATGAAACCAACTAAATGTCCTTCATCCCACTCAGTCTTTGTTCAAAAGGCTCCTAAAAGGTCCCAGCTCATGCAGCTCTTTTATCCTAGTATAACCAGCAAAGGATCTGAATGCACTGTTTTATTGTACAAATCAATATCATCCCCCAGAGAACCAACACTAGTCATTACATCAGCAGTTGCTATGCAACCACCCTCCAAAGTTCAGGCTGAAAGATCCAGGGCTAAGGTAGTGATTTTTTCCCACCTGGAAGGGACCATAAATTCTAAGGAAAACCACATCATTATGCAGAGTCACTCAATCTTCTTACAAAAGGGAATTTAACCACATTAGAAAAGTATACTTTCTAGGTTTCCTAAGCTATGCATGTATAGCATTTTATAAAGAAATGTGTACATTTGCGACTGGATCCCAAACACACACACTATATAAACACATATTATATATAAATGTATATCTTTACAAATATCCCTATATTTATAAATATTTATATATGTACATTAGAAAGAGAGTAAATACCATTTTTTTATGCCAAAGTAGTTTCAGGGAGTCAAATCACCCCATTTCTTTTTACAGAGTAAATATTTTAAATAAATTTCTATTTTCTAGGGGCCAAAAAAAAACTTTCAGAAAATATAGAAATATTTAAAGAGAAAATAAAGAAGCCATATCAAACAGCCTAGTTAAAACCACTGTTAGTATTTGCTTGTAACATTCCAGATGTTTATATATAAGAATATTAAAAAGCATTATATATATATTTATATATGTTATCATTATATATAATGTTCTTATGTATGTAGAAACATCTGGAATGTATATATTATATATTTAGTTAGAATATATATTTTCTTTCTAAAATGGGAACATATTCTATGCATAGTTTGGATACCTCTTTTCTTTAAAACTTCACACTATTCCATGGATGTCTTTCCAAGTTAGCATATAGTTATAGCGTTATTTTTAAGGCTGCATAATATGTCAAAATCTAGTTTAACTATATCAAAGTTTTTATAATTATTTTCCTGTGGCGTCCATTTTTCACTATTATAAATAAGGTTGTGAAAAAGCCCTCATGCTCACATCTTTGAAAACTCATCTGATTGTTTCAGTAAGTTCAATTCATGGATTAGATCAAAGATTATGCATTTATTTTAAGGTGTTTAGGTTATTTACAAGTACATTACCTAATCCTAGGCATTTATCCCCCAAACCAGGATTTTAGGTCAATATAAATTTAGTCACATCTTTGAAGAATTTTAAATATTTTAAAAATAATAATTCAAGATTTTCAAGGACATATTATGATAAAGATAACTTTGTCTCTCCTCTCATTTGACTGTATAACAATCCACTCTATGTCCTGCTGCCCTTTGCAGAACAAACAAAGCTGTCTTTGTTCCCTAAGTTGGTATTTCTTACCTTCACTCCCTATAGCTCCTCCTCTTGATCATAATTGTTGTTGTCACCAGCTGCATATTAGGATTGGCTGTTGATTGCTTTAACTAGGCTCACAGCTGAGCCTGAAGAATAGCTTCAGAAACCCCATGTAAGATCTGGAACAAGTTCATGATTCACGTGGCTATGAAAGTTGGTCCTAAAAACATTTCATTTGGAGTATATTGACACTTGCCTTCCAAAAGACATGTTGACTTCTGTTCAAACTTCTTTCCTCTTTGTTGAAAACAGTTAAAACACTACTTTCCCCACTTTCAACCTTGGTTTGTTTTTCAAAGTCAACACACGAGGCTTCTGGGAAGATGGCAGAAGAGTAAGACGCGGAGATCACCTTCCTCCCCACAGATACACCAGAAATACATCTCCACCTGGAACAACTCCTACAGAACACCTACTGAACGCTGGCAGAAGACCTCAGACCTCCCAAAAGGCAAGAAACCCCCCCCACATACCTGGGTAGGGCAAAAGAAAAAACACAGACAAAAGAATAGGGACAGGACCTGCACCAGTGGGAGGGAGCTGTGAAGGAGGAAAGGTTTCCACACACTAGGAAGCCCCTTCGTGGGCGGAGACTGCGGGTGGCGGAGGGGGAAGCTTCGGAGCCACAGAGGAGAGCACAGCAACAGGGGTGAGGAGGGCAAAGCGGAGAGATTCCCACACAGAGGATCGGTGCCGACCGGCACTCACCAACCCAAGAGGCTTGTCTGCTCACCTGCCGGGGCGGGCGGGGCTGCGAGTTGAGGCTTGGGTTTCGGTCGGAGCGCCGGGAGAGGACCGAGGTTGGCGGCGTGAACACAGCCTGCAAGGGGTTAGTGCGCCACGGCTACCCGCGAGGGAGTCCGGGGGAAAAGTCTGGACCTGCCGAAGAGGCAGGAGACTTTTTCTTCCCTCTTTGTTTCCTGGTGCGCGAGGGGAGGGGATTAAGAGCGCTAAAGGAGCTCCAGAGACGGGCGCGAGCCGCGGCTAAAAGCGTGGACCCCAGAGACGGGCAGGAGACACTAAGGCTGCTGCTGCCGCCACCAAGAAGCCTGTGTGCGAGCCACACCCCCCTTCCGGGGAGCCTGTGCAGCCAGCCACTGCCAGGGTCCCGGGATCCAGGGACAACTCCCCCGAAGAATGCACGGCGCGCCTCAGGCTGGTGCAACGTCACGTTGGCCTCTGCCACTGCAGGCTTGCCACGCATCCGCACCCCTCCCTCCCCCCAGCCTGAGTGAGCCAGAGCCCGCAAATCAGCGGCTCCTTTAACCCTGTCCTGTCTGAGCGAAAATCAGACGCCCTCCGTCAACCTACACGCAGAAGCGGGGCCAGATCCAAAGCTGAGCCCTGGGAGCTGTGCGAACAACGAAGAAAAAGGGAAATCTCTCCCAGCAGCCTCAGAGGCAGAGGAATAAAGTTCCACAACCAACTTGATGTACCCTGCATCTGGGGAATACATGAGTAGACAACGAATCATCCCAAATTGAGGAGGTGGACTTTGAGAGCAAGATTTATGATTTTTTCCCCTTTTCCTTTTTGTGAGTGTGTATGTGTATGCTTCTGTGTGAGATTTTGTCTGTATAGCTTTCCTTCCACCATTTGTCCTAGGGTTCTCTCCGTCCATTTTTTGTTTGTTTGTTTTTTAATTTTTTTCTTTTTTTCCTAATAATTATTTTTTTAATTTAATAACTTTATTATATTTTATCTTACTTTATTATATTTTACTTTATCTTCTTTCTTTTCTTCCTTCCTTCCCTCCTTCCTTCCTTCCTCCCTCCCTCCCTTTCTTTTTCTTTCTTTCTTTCTTTCTTTCTTTCTTTCTTTCTTTCTTCTTCTACTACTAATTCTTTCTTGCTACTTTTTCTCCCTTTTATTCTGAGCCGTGTGGATGAAAGGCTCTTGGTGCTGCAGACAGGAGTCAGTGCTGTGCCTCTGAGGTGGGAGAGCCAACTTCAGGACACTGATCCACAAGAGACCTCCCAGCTCCACATGATATCAAACGGCGAAAATATCCCAGAGATCTCCATCTCAACCACAGCACCCAGCTTCACTCAACGACCAGCAAGCTAGAGTGCTGGACATCCTAGGCCATACAACTAGCAAGACAGGAACACAACCCCACCCATTAGCAGAGAGGCTGCCTAAAATCATAATAAGTCCACAGACACCCCAAAACACACCAACAGATGTGGACCTGCCCACCAGAAAGACAAGATCCAGCTTCATCCACCAGAACATAGGCACTAGTCCCCTCCACCAGGAAGCCTACACAACCCTACACAACTGAACCAAGCCTACACAACTGAACCAACCTTAGCCACTGGGGACAGACACCAAAAACAACGGGAACTACGAACCTGAAGCCTGCAAAAAGGAGACCCCAAACACAGTAAGATAAGCAAAATGAGAAGACAGAAAAACACACAGCAGATGAAGGAGCAAGATAAAAACCCACCAGACCTAATAAATGAAGAGGAAATAGGCAGTCTACCTGAAAAAGAGTTCAAAATAATGATAGTAAAGATGATCCAAAATCTTGGAAATAGAATAGACAAAATGCAAGAAACATTTAACAAGGACCTAGAAGAACTAAAGGTGAAACAAACAAAAATGAACAACACAATAAATGAAATGAAAAATACTCTAGATGGGATCAATAGCAGAATAACTGAGACAGAAGAACAGATAAGTGACCTGGAAGATAAAATAGTGGAAATAACTACTGAAGAGCAGAATAAAGAAAAAAGAATGAAAAGAACTGAGGACAGTCTCAGAGACCTCTGGGACAACATTAGACGCACCAACATTCGAATTATAGGGGTTCCAGAAGAAGAACAGAAAAAGAAAGGGACTGAGAAAATATTTGAAGAGATTATAGTTGAAAACTTCCTAATATGGGAAAGGAAATAGTTAATCAAGTCCAGGAAGCACAGAGAGTCCCATACAGGATAAATCCAAGGAGAAATACGCCAAGACACATATTAATCAAACTGTCAAAAATTAAATACAAAGAAAACATATTAAAAGCAGCAAGGGAAAAACAACAAATAACACACAAGGGAATCCCCATAAGGTTAACAGCTGATCTTTCAGCAGAAACTCTGCAAGCCAGAAGGGACTGGCAGGACATATTTAAAGTGATGAAGGAGAAACACCTGCGACCAAGATTACTCTACCCAGCAAGGATCTCATTCAGATTGGATGGAGAAATTAAAACCTTTACAGACAAGCAAAAGCTGAGAGAGTTCAGCACCACCAAACCATGTTTACAACAACTGCTAAAGGAACTTCTCTAGGCAAGAAACACAAGAGAAGGAAAAGACCTACAATAACGAACCCAAAACCATTAAGAAAATCGGAATAGGAACATACATATCGATAATTACCTTAAATGTAAATGGACTAAATGCTCCCACCAAAGGACACAGATTGGCTGAATGGATACAAAAACAAGACCCATATATTTGCTGTCTACAAGAGACCCACTTCAGACATAGAGACACATACACACTGAAAGTAAGGGGATGGAAAAAGATATTCCATGTAAATGGAAACCAAAAGAAAGCTGGATTAGCAATTCTCGTATCAGACAAAATAGACTTTAAAATAAACACTATTAGAAGAGACAAAGACAGACACTACATAATGATCAAGGGATTGATCCAAGAAGAAGATATAACAATTGTAAATATTCATGTACCCAACATAGGAGTACCTCAATACATAAGGCAAATACTAACAGCCATAATAGGGGACATCGACAGTAACACATTCATAGTAGGGGACTTTAACACCCCACTTTCACCAATGGACAGATCATCCAAAATGAAAATAAATAAGGAAACACAAGCTTTAAATGATACATTAAACAAGATGGACTTAATGGATATTTATAGGACATTCCATCCAAAAATAGCACAATACACATTTTTCTCAAGGGCTCATAGAACATTCTCCAGGATAGATCATATCTTGCATCACAAATCAAGCCTTGGTACATTTAAGAAAACTGAAATTGTATCAAGTATCTTTTCCGACCACAATGCTATGAGACTAGATATCAATTACAGGAAAAGATCTGTAAAAAAACACAAACACATGGAGGCTAAACAATACACGACTTAATAAGTGATCACTGAAGAAATCAAAGAGGAAATAAAAAAATACCTAGAAACAAATGACAAGGGAGACAGGACAACCCAAAATCTATGGGATGCAGCAAAAGCAGTTCTAAGAGGGAAGTTTATAGCAATACAATCCTACCTTAAGAAACAGGCAACATCTCGAATAAACAACCTAACCTTGCACCTAAAGCAATTAGAGAAAGAAGAACAAAAAAAAACCCAAAGTTAGCAGAAGGAACGAAATCATAAAAATCAGATCAGAAATAAGTGAAAAAGTAATGAAGGAAACCATAGCAAATATCAATAAAACTAAAAGCTGGTTCTTTGAGGAGATAAACAAAATTGATAAACCATTAGCCAGACTCATCAAGAAAATAAGGGAGAAGACTCAATTCAAGAGAATTAGAAATGAAAAAGGAGAAGTAACAACTGACACTGCAGAAATACAAAAGATCATGAGATTACTACAAGCAACTCTATGCCAATAAAATGACAACCTGAAAGAAATGGACAAATTCTTAGAAATGCACAACCTGCCAAGACTGAATCAGGAAGAAATAGAAAATGTGAACAGACCAATCACAAGCACTGAAATTGAAACTCTGATTAAAAATCTTCCAACAAACAAAAGCCCAGGACCAGATGGCTTCACAGGCGAATTCTATCAAACATTTAGAGAAGAGCTAACACCTATCCTTCTCAAACTCTTCCAAAATATAGCAGAGGGAGGAACACTCCCAAACTCATTCTACGAGGCCACCATCACCTTGATACCAAAACCAGACAAGGATGTCGCAAAGAAAGAAAACTACAGGCCAATATCACTGATGAACATAGATGCAAAAATCCTCAATAAAATACTAGCAAACAGAATCCAACAGTTCATTAAAAGGATCATACACCATGATCAAGTGGGGTTTATTCCAGGAATACAAGTATTCTTTAATATACGCAAAACAATCAATGTGATAAACCATATTAACAAATTGAAGGAGAAAACCCATATGATCATCTCAACAGATGCAGAGAAAGCTTTCGACAAATTTCAACACCCATTTATGATAAAAAACTCTGCAGAAAGTAGGCATAGAGGGAACTTTCCTCAACATAATAAAGGCCATATATGACAAACCCACAGCCAACCTCATCCTCAATGATGAAATACTGAAAGCATTTCCACTAAGATCAGGAACAAGACAAGGTTGCCCACTCTCACCACTCCTATTCAACATAGTTTTGGAAGTTTTAGCCACAGCAATCAGAGAAGAAAAGGAAATAAAAGGAATCCAAATAGGAAAAGAAGAAGTAAAGCTGTCACTGTTTGCAGATGACAAGATACTATACACAGAGAATCCTAAAGATGCTACCAGAAAACTACTAGAGCTAATCAATGAATTTGGTAAAGTAGCAGGATACAAAATTAATGCACAGAAATCTCTGGCATTCCTATACACTAAAGATGGAAAATCTGAAAGTGAAATCAAGAAAACACTCCCATTTACCACTGCAACAAAAAGAATAAAATATCTAGGAATAAACCTACCTAAGGAGACAAAAGACCTGTATGCAGAAAATTATAAGACACTGATGAAAGAAATTAAAGATGATACAAATAGATGGAGAGGTATACCATGTTCTTGGATTGGAAGAATCAACATTGTGAAAATGACTCTACTACCCAAAGCAATCTACAGATTCAACGCAATCACTGTCAAACTACCACTGGTATTTTTCAAGGAACTAGAACAAAAAATTTCACAATTTGTATGGAAACGCAAAGGACCCCGAAGAGCCAAAGCAATCTTGAGAACGAAAAATGGAGCTGGAGGAATCAGGCTCCCTGACTTCAGACTATACTACAAAGCTACAGTAATCAAGACAGTATGGTACTGGCACAAAAACAGAAAGATCAATGGAACAGGACAGAAAGCCCAGAGATAAACCCATGCACATATGGTCACCTTATCTTTGATAAAGGAGGCAGGAATGTACAGTGGAGAAAGGACAGCCTCTTCAATAAGTGGTGCTGGGAAAACTGGACAGGTACATGTAAAAGTATGAGATTAGATCACTCCCTAACACCATATACAAAAATAAGCTCAAAATAGATTAAAGACCTAAATGTAAAGCCAGACACTATCAAACTCTTAGAGGAAAACATAGGCAGAACACTCTATGACATAAATCACAGCAAGATCCTTTTTGACCCACCTCCTAGAGAAATGGAAATAAAAACAAAAATAAACAAATGGGACCTAATGAAACTTCAAAGCTTTTGCATAGCAAAGGAAACCATAAACAACACCAAAAGACAACCCTCAGAATGGGAGAAAATATTTGCAAATGAAGCAACTGACAAAGGATTAATCTCCAAAATTTATAAGCAGATCATGCAGTTCAATAACAAAAAAACAAACAACCCAATCCCAAAATGGGCAGAAGACCTAAATAGACATTTCTCCAAAGAAGATATACAGACTGCCAAGAAACACATGAAAGAATGCTCAACATCTTTAATCATTAGAGAAATGCAAATCAAAACTACAATGAGATATCATCTCACACCGGTCAGAATGGCCATCATCAAAAAATCTAGAAACAATAAATGCTGGAGAGGGTGTGGAGAAAAGGGAACCCTCTTGCACTGTTGGTCGGAATGTAAATTGATACAGCCACTGTGGAGAACAGTATGGAGGTTCCTTAAAAAACTACAAATAGAACTACCATATGACCCAGCAATCCCACTACTGGGCATATACGCTGAGAAAACCATAATTCAAAAAGAGTCATTTACCAAAATGTTCATTGCAGCTCTATTTACAGTAGCCCGGAGATGGAAACAACCTACGTGTCCCTCATCGGATGAATGGATAAAGAAGATGTGGCACATATATACAATGGAATATTACTCAGCCATAAAAAGAAATGAAATTGAGCTATTCGTAATGAGGTGGATAGACCTAGAGTCTGTCACACAGAGTGAAGTCAGAAAGAGAAAGACAAATACCGTATGCTAACGCATATATATGGAATTTAAGAAAAAAAAATGTCATGAAGAACCTAGGGGTAAGACAGAAATAAAGACACAGACCTACTAGAGAATGGACTTGAGGATATGGGGAGGGGGAAGGGTAAGCTGTGACAAAGCAAGAGAGAGGCATATACACTACCAAACGTAAGGTAGATAGCTAGTAGGAAGCAGCCGCATAGCACAGGGAGATCAGCTTGGTGCTTTGTGACCACCTGGAGGGGTGGGATAAGGAGGGTGGGAGACGCAAGAGGGAGGAGATATTGGAACAAATGTTTATGTATAACTGATTCACTTTGTTATAAAAAATAAATAAATAAATAACTATCCATTTAAAAAAAAAAAGTCAACACACACCCATCTGCCAGAATAATCTTCGTAAGTATGCAACTCTGATCATTCTAGATCTTGTTCAAAAACATTAAGGCCTCCTACACTCATAAAATACAAGTTCCTAAGAGTGACGTTCAAGGTCTCTCCACTCCCACCCCACACTAATCTTACTCCTGTACCAGACTATTTGCCATTCTGTGCACACAACCTATTTCTATCCAAATCATTTGCCCACACTGCTCCTATTGCCCTGTACTTTCCATTTTCAAGTACAATTGTACATTGCCCCAAAAATCTATCCATTCTTCAAAGTTTCTTTCTTATGTCACCTCCTTTAAGAAATCATCCCCAGGGCTTCCTTGGTGGTGCAGTGGTTGAGAGTCTGCCTGCCAATGCAGGGGACACAGGTTCGTGCCCCGGTCCGGGAAGATCCCACATGCTGTGGAGTGGCTAGGCCCGTGAGCCATGGCCGCTGAGCCTGCGCGTCCGGAGCCTGTGCTCCGCAACGGGAGAGGCCACAACAGTGAGAGTCCCACGTACCGCAAAAAAAAAAAAAAAAAAAAAAGGAATCATCCCCATTTCCTACAGTCAAAATATTGATAGAATCTCCCCATCTAAAAAAATGATACAAATGAACTTATTTACAAAACAGAAACAGACTCACAGACTTAGAAGACAAACTTATGGTTTCCAAAGGGGAAAGGGGGTGGGGGAGGGATAAAGTAGGAGGTTGGGATTAACATACACACACTACTGTATATACAATAAATAATCAACAAGGACCTACTGTATAGTACAGGGAACTCTACTCAATACTCTGTACTAACCTATATGAGAAAAGAATCTGAAAAAGAATAAGTATACATATATGTAAAACTGAATCACTTCGCTGTACACCTGAAACTAACACAACATTGTAAATCAATTATAACCCAATATAAAATTAAAATTTTTTTTAAATAAAATAAAATAAATAGAATCTCCCCCAAGGAACCAGAATGAAGAAACACCCAAAGTATCCAGGACCAGAAAGCAAAGATCCAGATCCACACTTGCTAATAACATCTAAAAGTTCAGTATCTTGGAACGAATACACAGTATTCCACTGCATTAAAGTCATTCTCAAACAGCAGAAACTAAAAATATCAAATGAAATGAAATTGAGCCCAAGAGAGGATATTAAGACTATAAGATTTATTCTCACTCCCTTCTTTCTTCTCCTAATAACACTCAACAGTGCCTGGTTTAAAAGGTAGGGACGGAGCTTTAACAATTCCCAGGTGCCAGAGCCCTCACTTCTATGCACTTCCCAGATCCCCTCCTTGTTCCTTTTCCCCACTCAATCCTGAGAAACTTAAGATACAAAGAGATGATGGCCAGACTCTATATAAAAGCAGAACTGTGACCTACCACCTGCAGCAGCCAACCCAGTTAGACAACCTACCGTCTGCAGTATCCAGTCAAGAAGCCAAAAAATAACCATTGTAACCATCAATCCAAAATGGCCAAGGGTTGATTACTAATTGACAGTTTCTCTAATTTTTGCTCCCACTTCTAACTTAGGACCATCCAGAGAAAGCCAAATATGGCCCCCTAACTAGTCACAGAGGATGTCCCACTTCTAGTTAGCCCACCTAAATTTCCCCATGCCAACAGGGCTTACCTAAAGCATTCCTTCTTTTTCCCCCACTATAAAGCTTTTCCACTCCTCCGCCTGTTTCTTTGAGTCTCTGCCAAAAGCAAATTGTGGTGACTGACTCCCTTGTTATAGGCAGCAAGCTCTGAATAAATTGCCTTTGCCTATTCTCATTCGGATAGGCTTCCTCTATTGATATTTCCACAACCTCAATTCAAGCCCTGGTGCTGAGAGGTGACTCAGAGTTTTCTAATAAACACCCTTCACGATCTTGATTCAAACCACAGTTGGCAGATTATTGTAACCAAAAGTTAGTCCTTTTTCATTTGAGATGTCAGGGCCCAGAGGCAAGTGTGGCAACCCAGAGGGCTCTAGACCACAGAAGCCTAGACCCCTGGCTGGGAACTCATAGTCCCCTCTTGGCTCTGCCATTAACTTGCTTTGTGATTTCAGGTTTGTCTTTATGTTTCAATTCCTCCTCTATAAAATGGGAACAAATCCTATGCTCATTCACAGGCTTAGTGTAAGAACAAGACAAAATACAATATTAGGACTGTGCTTTGAAATGGTTACTAATTATGAAATGTAAGATGTTATCACGGACACATGCAGCCCTTCTTTCAACACGCCCTGTTGTCTCAGACATGGGAGAGATCAAATAGGGATAAAAAAGGGAGGAAAAAAAACTGGCTCAAGGCACATTAGCTGGCTGAGTGAGGAAGCACAAGCCAGCCAGCGGCTGGAGCTGGTTCCCAGTCATGTTATTCTATGCTTTCAAACTCCTACACACACCCCATCCTCCGCCAAAATACATAAACCTCTTTGAATTACACTCCTTCTCTTACAGGAGCAATTGACTACAGTTGGATGTGATTTCCCTTTGTTTGTTTTAATTTATGGACGACCAGGAATGCTGCTCCACCTCCTTTTTTTCAAACACCCACCACTCCTCCATCAGAGAACCTCTTCTGGGGTCTTCCTTTTCTGGTAAATTTTTTCGATAAGAATAGTTGTGGTTAGAGGCTGCTCCAAGCACAGCCCCAGGCCCTAAGACTCATTAAGGACTTTCCCCAACTCAGCCTAAGGCAGTAAATCACCAGTTCTAGGAAGAGTAGGTTGGGTGAGAGGGTGACTGGAGAGCCTTTTAGCTGGCTTCAGGAAGGAAGGCTACCTGGGCCTCATTCCAGGATGACAGCCCCCATAGAGGACAAGAGTTTGAGGAATATAAGAGGGAAGAAACCGAGACCTATAAACACACTTTTCATCTCTCAGCCAGCACCTGTTATTTTGCAAGTAAGCAAGGCAAGAAGAGAACAAATGTTACTCACACATTGCTCAGGAAAGCATCTCAGCTTAGAGTTTCTCACTTAAAATCCCCAAGAATGACTCTATCACCCTCCATGTAGAAGGCAGGTCTTGACTAAAGTACCCCCTAGAAGGCAAATTACAAGATAATACCTCAATCCTAAGTAGAACAATGAAACTACTTGTGTTTTTTTCCTGATTTTGATATCAGTAGAGAACTGTACTTCTAAGGCTAGCATTTCCCAAAGTTGTTAACATGCATACATCCAACATCAAAAGAGAGTGTGTGAGTTTAGGAAAAGTTGATTACTTCCCTCTCTTGGAGCATCACAGTGCATATTAGCTTGCTAAATGGTCTGAGATATCCTGCACTGAACAAATGCATTTATCTAAAATACAGCATTTTGCAAGTTTGCTTGATCCCAGAATCCCTTTTTGTTAGGTGTGACCCCTATTAATATTCTGCAGAAAACATTGCTCTCAAAAAAGAAAAGCCTGCATTTGGCCACTTAGATACTGTTTGGCTTGAAGAAAAAGGCAAATTTGCCTCTAAAGTAAATCTTCTCTATGTATGATTTCTCACTAGAGTAATGCTGACTTTCACATGAACCCCAGTCCCTGGATCAGGAACAAGTGGTGGTTACTCTCAACTCTTCTCCCTGCCCTCAGTCCCACCTTCCACCACCTCTCAGCTCTCTTCTACCACATCTCCCTAGTGAAGGCAAGCTGATCGTTTCCTAGAGTCCACGTGGCAGACAGCAAAACAATTAAAATGGATACCAGCCAAAGAAATCTGTGAAGCAGATGATAACGTCAAATATACATTCAGAGCATTTTTATGTGGTTCTTAAATGGAAAGAAAGATTTCTCTTCTTTCAATCCTTCTGTTCATAATTTTTAACAAATGGGCTTCTTGGAATAAGCAAATTTAGAGATGGAAGGGAAAGATCTGTATATGGAACTTGAGTTTTAATTAAAGAGAGCATCCCTAAGAAAAAGTGCCAGGAAATTTGCACTGAGGAGACCCAAGTGAGGAACACTTTTAGTTTATCCATGGAAAATTGTTCACAACGTATTATTACATGAAAAGGCAAATTACAAAACTGCATATACAGAGTGATTCACTGTTGTAAATGCAGCAGATTCAGTGTTTGCTGAAAGCATAAATATGCATAAAAAGAAGACTGTAAGAGTTTATACCAAATTGATGGTAGTTAGCTCCAAGTGGAAAAATTTTTTTTTTTGCTTATCTATTTTTTCAAAAATATTTTTAACAATAAAATAATATTTTAGAACTGCTCTAATCTACGACTCATGTTATCTGTGGAAAAATATCTAAGGATGAAGGAAGCAGTTTCCCTCATGGGCACATGCCTACTTCCTAGCAGGAAGTCCAGTCTTTTTTTGGAATTACTTTCCCCAATCAGTCCAAAGAATTTCCAAGGCTGTAACCCAAATGTCTACTAGTTGG
Organism: Lagenorhynchus albirostris; assembly: GCF_949774975.1. Taxonomy (NCBI): domain Eukaryota; kingdom Metazoa; phylum Chordata; class Mammalia; order Artiodactyla; family Delphinidae; genus Lagenorhynchus; species Lagenorhynchus albirostris. The sequence goes on from NC_083107.1 coordinate 59,770,760, forward strand.
TAGGTCCTTGGATTCCTTGGGAGCCACAAAGAAAAGGGTGGGGTGTCACATGTAGGATCATGGCTTCGGCCTGCCCTCTTCTGTCCTGCCCTGTTAACCACTGTAGCTCCATCACCCACAGGCCACTACCCACTCAAGGCCAACTGGTTTCCTCTAAACTGCCAAGCTTGGCTGTTCTTCTCCCTCTCCAGACTTTTGGGAAACATCTGCTTCCCATAAGAACTCCTACAGAAGGGATTCCCACACAGAACTGTTGAGTTCCTCTGGTTCTCTCCTCCGTATCACAGGCCATTCACCATAGGGTGGGCAGGCACCGCAGGGTTTGAAAGGGGGCCTGGTGGTGATGCAGGAATATTTAGGGAGGAAAGGCCATGTCTGGGCTGAAAGTCACTTCACCTCTGAACTCTAAGATTTAGGCCTTGATGCTCGGCTTGGCCCAAACTGCCAAAATTCTTCCACACACAGAGTGATTTTTTTTTAAAACAGAGTTTTGTCTCTCTCTTCACTCTGGCTTCCTGCAGACTCCCTAAGTACATCAGAAAACTCAATACATATCAAAACTCCAAAAATGGACAGGGTTCACATGTTTTTCCCAGCAAGACTCTTGGGCTCCCAGCAATCAAAAAAATATGGTTAAATCTCATTCCCTGAATAGGCCACAATAGTTGAGACGTTAAGAAATGCCCCCCCACCTTTTGAAAACCGTCAGAAGATCGATCAGCCCTAAACACAAAGATAATAAGCGCAGTATTGCTAATTCCACAGGCCAGCCTGACCCAGTCTTATCTCTGACATGGCCGTAATGCCTGTCATATAAGTGACCATTTGAAGTAAAAGATTTTTACTCAAAATTCCCACTAAGGGCCGGGAGGAGCCTTAGTAATCTCCTCTAACCTCACCATGTTACAGATGAGAAAACAGGATCGTGGTCACCCCAGCCAGATACTAGTGGTAAAACAGACTGGATTCTAAGCCCCCCAATTTCTAATTCAGTGAAACAGAATACCAAACCCCCAATATTGAAAAATAACATAGTAATAGTGATGTATACATAATTAAAAACAGTTAATCAGCTCAGATCCAAGCTCTATACTAGTTCGTATTTTTGGTTTTCTTTGACAAATGTCATCCTCTTTAGTCCTTGATATTACCCTCTTTTTACAGATAAATACATTGAGGCTGAGAGAAGTAACTTTCCCAGAATCATACAGTTTAGACATGGTGGAGCCAGAATTCCAGCTCAAGTCGTTCTGACCCCAAACCCCATGTTTTTTCTACTACACTAAACTGATCTCATGAAAACCAGGGAAGGCAGAGTAGATGAAAGCTCCTATATTTAAACATAAAGTGGTGATTTATCAAATGGATTTGCAAAGAAAATAAACCTCCGTAAGTGTATTGAGAGGTCCCGAATCCTCACGTTAAAAACCAGTTCCAAATAAACCAGTGACCTGAAGTCACTGAGAAGTCTCAATGGACTTTTCAAAACTACTGTGATCTCTTCATCGATACATGGAAGAGAGAGTTACTATGAAGACTAAGATTGTTATTCTAATCAGCTAACTTTGGGGAAAACATAGTGAAATGCCTATGTGTTGTAGGGGCACTGCAAATATCAAACAGCAACTCATAAAGAAAAATAAAATGTCTTAACCAATAAGTTAAATAATCTTTAAGTCCTAAAAACAACTAGAATGTGAGAAAGCACCAATTAATTACGATTTTATAAAATTTAGGCCAAAGAAAGATTATCATATTTTTGCAAACTTCTCTGGTGCACACATACTTTTCAAACTGCCAGATGTGTGCTTTAAAAAAAAAATGGAGAAAAGCTTAACACTTCCCAACACTTGTTGGCTGGAAAGCACATGAATAGATTGTATGTGTGTATAGTGGTTGTGTCAACCCATACGTGAGTGTGTAAAGATTTTGTTCTTACTAAATGAGTTGGTTGAGATAAATGTGATTTATTTGAGTGGGTCCATGTCAATGTTGCTCTGAGTGAACAAAAAACAAAGCCCCCAAAATGACAAAAAAGCAAATGTACCTTCTCTTGCTGGAAGCAAGAGAATCTTCTTCCATCTAGGGTTTCTCTCTGATCCAGTCCATACATGAAGTGAAATACACAGCTCAGAGAGAGAGACAAAGAGAGACTATGTGGACACCATCCATATTCTCCTTGCTACCACACGTTTTCCTTTCCTCCTCTTTTCTAAGAGCATTTTCTAAGTAAATTACTGATAGACTTAAAATATAGAAAGTTTAAAGAATACAGAAATAAAAAACATCATTCAGAGATAATCACAGTGAACATTTGGTTGTAGTTTCTATTTAGAATACACTGTGTATAACTTTTATTCTATTTTTATCAGTATACCTTGTATGTTTTCCCCACATTTAGATATATTCTATGAAAAGATGATTTTTTTAATAATAGTGTTAACAATTGTATAGCACAGGGAACTATATTCAATATCCTGTGATAAACCATAATGGAAAAGAATATGAAAAAGAATGTATATATATGTATAACTAAATCACTTTGCTGTACAGCAGAAATTAACACAACATTGTGAATCAACTATACTTCAACAAAATAAATTTTTTAAAAATGAAAAAACTAATAGTATAACATATTATCATATGGATGTCTAACAATTCATTAAGCCACTTTGCTATTATTCGATATTTAGGTTGTTTGTAATGTTTTGCTGTTATAAATATAAAGATGTATTAAATACTCTTATATGTACATTTTAATCTACATCTGGAGTGATCTCCTTAAAATTAATTTTGAAAAGTAGAATTATTGGGTCAGTGTTCTATTTTTAAATTTTTTCTTCTTTTTTACTCAACTAACACTTTCTTTTTTAAAAGATTCAAATAATATTGAGACATATAAAAGGAAAAAGAAAACTCCCCCTTTCTGCCCATTCTCATTACTAGATGACTATTTCAGTCTTGAGTTGAGGTCATTCTGCTATTTATACCTTCTGTTGAACATTTTTCTTACAATCCTATTTTCTATATTCATAAAATCTCTCATTCTCTGATTTACTACTTTCTTATAGCTGCCTATTCTTTTTTTTATAAGTGCAATATAGTTTTGGTGGTTTTTTTCCATAGAAAATGGAATTCTTTTAAGGATGGAATTCTTTTTGGTTCTCTGAATTTCCTGTCTCTTCTAGAGTCCACTGATCTGTTTAATCATCTTGGTATTCGTCTTGACGTTGGTTTTCCCCTTATAGCTGGTATTCCTGGATTTCCCACTCATCTCTATGAATGAAGGCTTGGGAAGCTTTATTTGGGTAGCTTTGCTGTTGCAGAGATCTCACCCCACCTCCACCCCAAATTGCCTGAATGGGAGGATTGACTGTAGGCTCTCTAGAAGGCTCCAAGATTCTAACAAGGAGCCCTCCCTAGGCAGCAGTTCATGCACGTGTTCATTCAGATCCCAGTGTTTTAACCTGGAATCTATGCCCCCTCCCCCCGCCACCCCTGTGACCTATGGCTCAGTGACAGAGAGTTTGTGGGCACAACTGGCCCCTGTTCAGTAATAATGACCAGTCTATTGCCACACAGTCCCTAAATGTTCTTTGTTCTCTTAAAGTTTCTCAGGATCTGCTCTTATCTCCCTGACCATTTTCTCTGTGTATTTTAGGCTGGGATTTTCTCAACCCTTATCAGTTCAATCCTTGTTACTCTCCATCTTCCAGGAAATTCTTCACGATTTCTGATATGTTGATATTGCCCTTTCTTGTTTTCCTTGACCATGGTGGGTCTAGTCTTTAGTGAATATATTTTTTCTTTCTTTTCCAAGGATTTAGGAGGGGGGTAGAGGTGGTCAAGCATGCCTAAACCACCACATAGATCCAATACATCATACCTTTTCTCTATTGTAAGAATGATATTATTTTACGTTTGATTTTATTCCCTATCAAAACAATCATCATCATTCATATTAAAGCAATTGTCTCAGAAATGTGTTGGATACAAGTACCAGAAAGTGCTGATCCAAATTGACTGTAGACGTAAAGGGACTGCCTTGACCCTCATTACTGAAAGTTTCAGAGGTCATGTGAACTTCAGATGGGGCTTGATGTAACAGTTCCACACTGATACCAAACACTGCCTGCTTAATTGTCATCATCCTAAGGTTTCATCCTCTGATTGGAAGATGGATGCCAAGGGTTTCCAGAGAGACTTACTTTCTTGTTAACATCCAGCAGGAAAAGAGTGTCTTGTCAGACAGGCTTTTTGAGATTTCAAGAAGATTTCTTTCCCAAAGGCCCCTAGCAAATGTCTCTCCACAGCTCATTGGACCAAAATAGGTCACATGAGTCAGTCACTGTGATCAGGGGAAAAGAATGTGCTGATTTTAAACCAAAAAGGGCACACTCCAGATCTGAAGTTGATTGAGGTTATCTGTCCCAGAAACGGAGGTATGTATGAGATGGGGGGCTTGGAAGATGAGGATGGGTAAATTCTGAACAGAAATTAGAGCCTATTACAAAAAAGAATGGGGATAATAAGTTAAAATAGCATATGGCCACCACAGTCATGAAATAACATGAATGTCTACCTAAGAAAAAGCCATCTAAGAGGAAGTAGCAGCACATTTGCATTCCGGAGCTGAGAATCTGCTTCTTCCTGGGTTATGGTTACATTTGCCCATTACGTAAATTTTTATTTTCAAACCCGTTTTATATAATAATGTATATATTATCTAAAGAACCTCTCCTAGGAACTTTCAAAAAACATTATATGATTTTTGTATTTTATGTGAACGATTTTTAAGTTAAAATATTTGCAAAGAAGTTTCTAAACTAAAAATTCTGAGGACACAGTTCTCTACAGGACTGCCCTCTGTGAAGACACCCATCATTAGCTTGGGGGTCCCCAGGCCACTCTCATTTCAGACCAGCTGGCTGCAAACTTGGGGGCCCCACAGACTTCCTTGGGTTTAATAATCCACTACAATGAATCACAGAACTCAGGAAACACTATACTTACTGTTTTATTATAGCAAAAGAAATCAGAACCAGCCAAAGGAAGAGCTGCATAGGAATAAGGTTTCTGAAAGAGTTCCAAATGTGAAGTTTCTGTCATCCTCAGGGATGTGTTACCCTCCTGACATTGAAGTGTGACAATACTGAAAGGATACTGCCAACCAGGGAAGCTCACCTGAGCTTTAGTGTCCAGAGATTTTATTGGGGTTTCATTACATAGGCATGTTTGATTGAATCATTGGCCATATGTCTCCATCTCCATCCCCCTCCCCTACGCAGAGGTTAGGCTGTGGTGAAGGTTGGGCTGATGTCATGTAGCTCAAAGTCCCAAACTTCTAATCATACAGTTGGTCTTTTTGGGTGACCAGCCCCCAGCCTAAGTCACCTCATTATCATAAACTACTAGGTGTCATCTGAGGGTCCCACCCCTAGTAACAAAGACACATACCACTCTAGAGATGCCAAGGGTTTAGAGGTTACCTCCCAGGATCCAGAAGCCAGCCAATTATTTATTACACATAGTTCATGTAGATCAGTATATTACTAAAGTTGCATTAAATAAGTTTTATTACTATACTGAATATTTTTAATAAATCAAGGAAAACATCCATCCTTTTGCCATTTAACAAATAAGATAAAATCCTTAATTTAATTATATAATATAAAATATGATTCTCAACAAATAGATTTTAAAATGACTTTAAAAACATTCAAAATGATTTCTAAAATACTGTGTTTGAATTAGGGTCTAAATATTTATGAAACTATAGATTAAATTTACCTATGTTCTGGCATCAAAAACTGTTATTTGACCCAATGTTCAAAATTCTTACATTTCATGTTTTTAAAAATTTAAGATTTTATTTTTTTAAAGACATAAGAAAGAAGACTTTCAAGTACTATTTAGAAACATTTCTCTGCAAATAATTCATTGCAGGGTATTTAACCTTTATTCTCAATATATGAAAAGTCAATTAGTTTTAATCACCAATGTATTTTCTGTTTTTTAACTCTGGAGTTTTTAAATTAATTGTGGGGTTTCTATTATAATGTTGACAAACATGGTGATTCATTAGTTTAATTCATTATTCTAACATGGAATTTCATGCTATCAATGGTAGAAAATAAAAATGAATTATTAATTAAAGGACTGTGGTACAGATTCAGCCATCTATTCTTTTATAAATTGATTGAACTACCAATTGCACTCTTGGTTAATACCTTCTTTTTCTTGCTTTGAAGGATTTCTTTTTTTAAATCAATCTATTGAAATATAATTTAAATACTTTAAACCCATTTAAAGTTTAGAATTGATGACTTTTGACAACTGTATATGCACACTAAACGACCACTGAAATCAAAATATAAAACATTTCCAACACCTTCGAAAGATTCTTCATTCTCTTCACCCCATCCTCCCCTGATACACTTTTCATTACTATAGATTTGTTTGCCTTTTCTAGAATTTTATATATATATGGAATCATACCATATGCATTCTTGTGTCTGGCTTCCTTCATTCACCGTGACTTGATATTCATCCATGTTATTACATCTATCAGGAGTTCATTCCTTTTATTTATTTATTTATTTATCTGGCTGCATCAGATCTTAGTTGTGGCACGCAGGCTTTCAAGCGTGTGGGCTTAGTTGCCCCACGGCATGTGGGATCTTAGTTCTCTGACCAGGGATCAAACCCGTGTCCCCTGCATTGTAAGTAGGATTCTTAAACACTGGACCACCAGGGAAGTCCCTGGAATTCATTCTTTTTAATTGTTGAGTAATTTTTCATCATATTGATATATCACATTTTGTTTTCCAAACATTGGTGGACATTGGGGCTGGGTTCAGCTTTGGATGATCATGAATAATGATGCTGTGAACATTTGTGTGCAAATCTTTTTGTGCATTTAAGTTTTTATTTCTCTTGGATAAATGCCTAGGAGAGTTATTTGGTTTGTAAGTCAGTATACATTTACCTTTTTAAAGAACTGTGTACTTGGGGACTTCCCTGGTGGCGCAGTGGTTTAGAATCTGCCTGCCAACACAGGGGACATGGGTTCGATCCCTTGTCCGGGAAGATCCCACATGCCATGGAGCAACTAAGCCCTTCAGCCACAACTACTGAGCCTGAGCTCTAAAGTCTGTGAGCCACAACTACTGAGCCCCCGTGCCACAACTACTGAAGCCCACGCGCCTAGAGCTCGTGCTCCGCAACAAGAGAAGCAACTGCAATGAGAAGCCCACACACCAAAACGAAGAGTAGCCCCCGCTTGCTGCAAGTAAAAAAAGCCCGAGTGCAGTAATGAAGATCCAATGCAGCCAAAAAAACAAAAAAGAACTGCGTACTCTTCCAAAATAGTTGAACCATTTTATATTTATATGTGAAAATCTTTTGCTCATTTTTAAAACTGAGTTGTGCATCTTATTATTCAGTTGCAAGATGAAATCTGTATATATTCTGGAACTGAATCAGATATATGCACTGTCAGATATACGCGTTGAAAATATTTTCTCCTATTCCATGGCTTGCGCTTTTATTTTCTTAATGGTGTCTGTGGATGAGCAAAAGTTTTTCATTTTAACGAAATCCAACTTACCATTTTTTTTCTTTTGTGGTTTGTGCTTCATGTGTTCTGAGAAATTCTTGTCTACCCAAAGTCAGAGAATTTTCTCCCATGTTTTCTCTTAAAATTTTTATAGTATTGGCTTTTACAGTTATGTCTATTTTTAATTTTGAGTTAATTTTGTGTATGGAGAAAACAAGGGTTGATGCTTTCTTTCTTCATAGGGAGATTAGTTACTCCAGCACCATTTGTTGAAAATCAGTTAAACATACATATGTAGGACTATTTCTGGACTCTATTCCCCACTCTTGAGATATTTTATTTCTATTGACCTTATATGCCTATCTTTTCACAAATACCATAATGTTAATTACTTTAACTTTATAGTAAGTCTTAAAATCAGGTAGTATAAGTCCTTGAACTTTGTTTTTTTTTTTAATTTGCTTTGGTTCTTTTAGGTCATTTGAATTTCTATGTAAATTTTAAAATCAGTGCTTCAATTTCTGCAAAAAAAAAAACCTTTTGTATTATCCTTTTTATATAAAGTTTGATTCAATTTACTAAATCTTTTCAAGGATTTTTGCAGTTAGGTTTATGAGGGATAATGGTCTGGATTGTTTTTTCTTTATTCTCTTTGTCAGGTTTTTGGTATCGGGGTTACGCTGGCCTCAAAAACTGAGCTGGAACAGGTTCTCTTTCCCTTTATTCTCTAAAAGAGTTTGGGTTATTATTCCTTTGACTATTCCATAGAATTCGCCAGTGAAACAATCCGAGCCTGAAGTTTTTTCATTATATAAAGGTTTTTGATAATGAATTCAATTTCATTCTTAAAGAGGCTGTTCAAATTTTGTTTCATCTTACATCAATTTTAGTTGTATTTTTCAAGGAATTTGTCTGTTTCACCTAAAGTATCTAATTTTTTGCCATACATTTGTTCAGAATATTCTCTTATTATCACTTTAATATTTATAATATCTACAGTGATAAATCCTCTTTTTTTCCCAGAATTGGTGATTTATGTTCTTTTTCTTCATCTGTTAGGAGTCTACCCATCTTGTTGACCTTTTCAAAGAACCTTACCTTTGGATCAATTGTTTCTGTTTTGTTGATATCTGCTTTTGTCTTTATTATTTTGTCCCTTTTACATACTTTGGATTTACTTTGCTGTTCTTTTTCTAGTGTCTTCAGGTGGTACCTTACATCATACTATTTTTTCTTTCCTACTCTGAGCATTTAAAACCATAAATTTCCCTCTAAGCACTTCTTTAGCTGCATCTCACAAATTTTGATATACAGTACTTGCCTTATCGCTGAGTTAAAAATATATTCTAATTTATTTTGTGACTTCTTCGAACAATTAATATTTTAAAATATCATTTTTAATTGCAAAATATTTGGGATTCACCCAGATATCTTAATGTTATTGGTTTCTAATTAATTTTATTGTGGTCAGAGAATATATCTGTACTATTTCAGTCCTTGTGAATTTATTAAGGCTTACTGTATGGCCCCAATATCATACACATTGGTGAATAAACCATCTACAATAAAACTAATGTGTATTGTACACTAAAATAAATGTTTATTTTGCAGTTGTTGAGTGAGAGGTCCTATAATTATTAATTAGGTTAAGACAATTAATCATGTGTTCAGATCCTCTGTGTCTTTACAGAGGTTTTTGGCTAGTCATCCTATAAATTCCTGAGAGACAGTTAATAAAATCTCCTACTAAAATTCTGGAATATCTCTCTATATTTATGTCAATTTTTACTTCCTATATTTTGAGGCTGTTTTTAGGCACATACACATTTATGTTTGTTTTCCTTATCATTCCTTTTTATCTCGGCAATACTCTTTTTCTTGAAGTCTATTTTATCTGATATTAAAAATAGCCACCTCAGGGACTTCCCTGGTGGTGCAGTGGTTAAGAATCCGCCTGCCAATGGAAAGGACACGGGTTTAAGCCCTGGTCCGGGAAGATCCCACATGGCACGGAGCGACTAAGCCCGTGTGCCACAACTACTGAGCCTGTGCTCTAGAGCCCATGAGCCACAACTACCGAGCCTGTGAGCCACAACTACTGAAGCCCACGCGCCTAGAGCCCGTGCTCCGCAACAAGAGAAGCCACCACAATAAGAACCCCGCGCACCACAACGAACAGTAGCCCCTACTCGCTGTAATTAGAGAAAGCCCGCGCGCAGCAACGAAGACCCAACGCAGCCAAAATTTATAATAGCCACCTCAGCCTTCATATGCCATTTTTCTGGTACATCTCGTTCCTGCCATTATATTTTCAAGCTATCGGTATCTTTATATTCCAAGTGCATCTCTCCTAGTCATACAGAGTTGGGTCTTGCCTTTGTATCCATTCTGACAATTTCACTTTCTTAATTGGGGTGTATCGTCCATTAACATTACAAATGTGAGCTCAGCTCTTATGGTTACCTCAAAGACACAGAACTGAGCCCCCCCCCGCCCCCCGCCGATGCTGGCAAAGGGAGCGTCTATGACTCTTAGCACTGACAACAACCACAACGACAAACTTGCAAACATGTACACTTTGGAAAGTGAGTCAGAGCAATTTAGATTGGCTTCAGCAGAACGTTTGAAACCTCAGTAAATCCGAGATAAGCCAGCTGTGAGCTCCCTCAAGGACAAAATTTGCTTTGTGTTGCAACAGTTTTGATATATTTAACTCCAATGTCATCGTCATGGCCCTAACAGCCTGACGGGTTTAGTGGGTTCAGGAACCCTTTCACTCTTTAAGTATTTTTGTTTTACAACTGATTGATAAAAGTGAGGAAATAAATTCCTCATGAAAATCTTCTGCAGGAGAAATTCTAAAGAGACCAGTAAAAATATCAAAAGCCCATTTTTAGTCCTGACTAAAATATATAAAACAATAAATCAAGCAAAGTTCTTCTCTTTTCCTGAAACTGTCAGGCAGTGAAAGTCAGAACTAAATTAATGGCTTACACTTTTAGGGCTTCTGTTAAAAATGTGACCCAAATATTTTCTATTTAAATATTCTTCAAAATGTGTATCCAACCAGTTCAAAAAAGAAATGTCTGATTCATTTTCTTGCCTAATAAACATTTTTCAAAATGAACTGATAGCTGAAAAATAAATGACGAGATTTTTTGGTAAAATTTTCTGATTCTCTGTGAAAAAATAATTCTACCCATCTTTGAAGGCCCTAGTTAAGACTCTTGCTTTCCTGAACCCTCCAGACCATGAGCATCGACCAGTCTGTGCAGATGCTAACACTAAATAAACAGTGCTGTGCCAGCTGAAGATCAGGCTGCAGCCCAGCCTCTTGGCAACTAGAACTTTAGTTGTTTCCACCATTCATTCATCATGTATAAAGCACCAGGCACCATGCTATGTCTTAACCATACATTATCTCATTTAATCTTCCTAGCAACCCTTCACAGGAAACCCAGGTTCAAAGCTACATGACTTGCCCAAGATCTCACAGCCAGTAAATAGTAGAGCCAGGAATTAAAACCAACTGTTTTGTTTCGGAAGCCTATGCTCTTAATCTTCGTGGTATCTAATAGATTTAATCCCTTTACAACTGCTTCTCAGTGTGGCTTTGGAGTCTTAGAGGCCAGAGATCAAAACTTGCTTCTTCTCCTCTCTAGTTTTTTGTCCTTTGGTTACCTCTGAACCTGAATTTCCCCATTCATAAAATGAAGGTAATGACATCTCCTTTCATGGAATGTTTTAAAGATTAAATGACTTAATGCATACAAACAATACATAGTCTTAACCACAAACTCCATTATTGTTGTTTTATTTCCTGATTTATGCTCCCAGCTTCCAGCCCTGGGCGCCCAGAATCTCTATCGTGTGGTTCATATTGTGTGCTAGTACAGACCATCTATTCTCATTCTTGCATGCTTTCTGCATCTCAGGGAAGCACGGGGAAAAGACCATGAGCTGACTGCTTTATACAACTCTACCAACCACCCTCTCAACTGCAACCCCACCACTGCAAAGCCTTCCACTCCACTATGGAAGATATAGGACCTCAAGTGCAATTATTCCTAGAAGAGCCAGCACAGAAAATACAAGAATCTGATACAAGTATTTAAGATAGAAGATCTAATCATCTCTTAAAGAGAACTTGTTATAGAATCTAAGAGCACTTGTACCTCAAAAGAAGACTGGATGAAAGCAAACTGTAAAGTCTTGATCCCATCTCAGCTCCATAGCCTAACCTCCATTTCTCAGATCCTATGACTCTGGAGGAGTCCACATCTGAAAAAAGGCAGGGTCACTTACTGGTTTTGCCAATGGGAGCAGGCACCCAACACCTGGGAAATACCTCCATCCCTACCACAGTACACACACACACACACACACACACACACACACACACACACACACACACACTACTCCTACAGCAAGCTTAAGTACAAGGAGCAATTTACTTCTCTAGGTCTCAGCTTCTCTATCTCCAAAATAAGGTGGTTCTACCTGAAATGATCTCTAATGTCCCAGCCATTCCTGACATTCTGTGCTGAAATAAGCATTCTTTGAAGCAGAGGCTTAAAGCCGGATATAGTCTTACTCCTGTGGAAAACTACACAACTGTAGGACAGCCTGTGCCCCATCTTGTGCCTCCACTGGCTGGAATAAAGACAGAGCCCCAGGATCTACGCTGGCTTCTTCTTTCTGTTTACACTCACCACCTTGGTGATCTCATCAGGCTTGTAGCTGTGCATACCTCCTCTCTTTGGCAAGGCATAAATTATCTCTAGCCCAGACCTGTCCCCTGAACTCCAGACTTGTATAAAATAGCCATCACCACTTAGATGTCAAATAAATGTCTTGAACTAACACATGCTGAACTAAGCTTCTGCTATTTGCCCCCAAGTCTGCTCCTCCCCATTCTTCCCCATGTCAGTTAAGATCAGTTTCAGCAACTTACAAAATGTATCCAGAATCCAACTATTTGTCACCACCTCCACTGCTACCACCTTGGTCCAAGTCACCATCGTCTACCATTCGGGGTATTACCATAAGCTTCTAATTTATCTCCTTACTTCTGCCCTGGACCCCCTCTGATCTCTTCTCAGCAGAGCACACAGCTTTATTCTCCTAAGACAAAAGTCAGATCATGTCCCCTGCCCAAATCTTACAATTGCTTCCTTAGGAAAAGCCAAGGTCAATCTGGCCTGTCTGACCTCACCTCCCTCCATTTGCCTCTCCTCACTCTCCCCTGTGCAGTGCCCTCCAGGATCCTTCTTGAACATGCTAAACAAGCCCTGCCTCAATGCCTTTGCGCTTTACTCTTCCCTCAACTCTTCCCCAAACGAACACGATTTAATCACCTTCATGAGGTGTCTCGCTATTGAAAACTGCAACCTCACACCTACCCAGAGCCATCCTCTCTCCCTCTTGCCCTTTTTTAATTTTCTACATCACACTTATCATCTAACATACTAGACATTTAACTGATTGAATGATTGATTCTGTCTCTCTTACATTCACACACACACACACACACACACACACACACACACACACACATATGAATGTAAGCTCCACAATGGCTTGCATTTTTTAAAAAAGAACACTTTACTGAGATAAAATTGACATGTACAATGGCTTACATTTTTGCTCATTGCTGTATCTTCAGTACCTAGAACTGTGCCTGACACATAACAGGTTTATAATACCTGCTAAATGAATTACTTGAGATGAGCAGTATACTTCCAAATTATGGGTAATAAGTTGGGAGGAGTGAGTAACTACCCAAGTGTCTGATAACAATATGCATATCCAGTGTGTACTTACAGGTCTTCTTGATTGAACATCTCTGTGATTGGCAGCTAGACACATTGTTCTAGATTGCACGTGGCTGACCTGTCCAGTCACTGGTCTCTGTGAACTCTAAGGGAAAGGTTGCATTCACACCAAGTCTCTGAGAACACTACTCCTTGAGTCACCGTGGGTCTAGGGTAATTCATTTGGGCCACTATAGAAGGCTAGGTGGATAAGCTAAGCCTGCTCATCTGGGAACTCCGTAGCTGGGTGAGCCAAATCCTGCTGGCTCCCCAGGGATCCTCATATCTGGCACAGAACAGGGACTCTGGATCCAGAGTTCCTTGAGGTTGAATCCACCAGGGTGTGAGTAGCTTCCTCCTCTACGTCTCTCCAACACTGGAGCCAGCCAACAATGTGGTGTGAGCTTTGCGTGATACTGGGAGTACGTGTGGGTTTGGTTTGCACGCAGCTTTGATTTCCTCATCTGGGCCATTTTCACACAGCCTAGAAACACCACCAGGATACTGACTCTGAATGAAGACTCAGCAGCCGAGATTCGGTACAATGTGCTCTGGAAGAGCTGGTGCCTCTAGCCTGTGAGTTCTCAGGAGTGAGAGGTGGGTGTGGATTGGATGGGATGCGGGTATTAAACAGAATTTCAAGTTTATTTACCACACAAAGTGTAGCTCTTTGTTTTCATGTATTTGTCATGATCATGACCTCCTGTAGAACAGGGACTGGGCCTGCCTTATTTTTCCTTCCTCGGCACCTGGTCCTGTGCCCGGCACATGGCACCTCTCGGTAAACCTGCTGCACCACACTTAACTGCACACAGCTCTCGGAAGGAATCCTCTTCCCCTTTTGAAAGTAGGAATAATAACCATGTGCATATTCTTTGTGCTTATCACTTCAAAATTGGCTACAACAAACAAGGATTGATTTTTCACCAAGGAAGAAAAAAGTCGTTGTTTTTGCCTCTTTCTTTGACAGCACAGTTCAGCCTGTGTTTCTCTCCGGCGCAGCAAATGTCATCAGACGACTGAAGTTTTTTGTAGCATAAGGAAGTATGTGGTGTGGTAGAAATGAATTCCAGAGGCAAAATATTAAAAGTACAATTTCATGATAGTCATCTTAACTGAGTTTTAAAGTACTGCTTCTGAAGCAAGAAACTATTCTGAGAGCCACTCTCAGGGAATAAAGCACAATGGCTAGGAGTCAGCCTGTGGCATTAGCCAGTTTGGTTCCAAACCCTGGCCTGATGCTTTCGAGCTGTGTGATCCTTAATAAGTTATTTAACCTCCCCGGGCCTCAGCATCTTCATCCCAGAAGTGGAGATCAAAAATGGTGCCCACTGTGGTGGGTTGTTAAGGAAAGTAAATAAAATAATGACTGTAAAGGGCTTACTTAACACAGTAGAGTAGGTGCGTAATAAGTGACAGTCGCCAGTGGCATTACTGTTGTTAACCGGGCCCTCACACATTTAACCTTAGTCTTCTCCTTAGGTCTAGCTCCTATTCAATCTCACAGGATGATGGTCTTTCTTGATGCCAGATGCAAGTTCTCTTCTCCAAGTGCACTGACTTTGTTGCCCTCCCAGCTTCCTTGATCCAGTGGAAATTCTGACCAACGTTACATTTTCTCTCCTGCCAAGGGTATGTTCTACTTTCTCTCTTCAATGCGCTGAGAAACTTCTCTCCTTTCTTTCCACCTTCCACTCAACTAGACTTAACTTGTTAGCTCTAGACAGGGGCTCTTTGCTTTGCCACAAGCTTCTCTTTCCTTCTGCTTCTCCTTTCTTCTTCTTCTTCCTCTTCTCCTTCTTTTTCTTGTCTCTCTCTCTCCCTCTATCTGTCTCTTTAACTAATAGACTCTATTGGAGAGGATGTTTTAGGTTTACAGAAAAATTGGAGAAAAGTACAGAGTTCCCACATACCTGCCTCTCCGGTTTTCCCTATTATTAACTTTTTGCATACATTTGTTACTACAGATAAACCCATACTGATACACAGTTTAAAGCAGACTTCACTCTTGGTGGTGTACATTCTTCCCTCACCTCTTTTTTACCTATTCTTTCCACAGATCTCTCTAATTCCTGACCTGGTCCCTCTTGTACTTGAAGGCCCTGCCCTGCTCCATCATTTGCCAAAACTACACCATCTCTAACGCCTTTGCCTGATCCCCTCTGCTTCACAGTACAGTCGCTGTTTTCCAAGCAATGTCTTTCTACATTTTAAAATAGTTAGGTTGCCATGACAAGTATATTTAACACAAGCCTTCCTTGTCCCAGCTGATACTGTCTCCCTTCTCAGAGGGAATCTTTCCGCTGCAGACCCACCCACGGATTCCCAGTCCACCAGCCTACACTTCCTGTTGCACAAGTCCAGGGAAGAAACCATCAAGGGAGAGTGAGAGACACTGCTTTCCTCACTCTGCCCTAAGATGTGGTGTCCCTGACCACTTACCACCAGTCCTGTCCTCATCAGACCAGAAAAAACAGAAAATGAAATGAATTCCTAGAGCCTCTGGCCCCCACCTTCCTTCCTTCCCAGAGCCCCTTAATTAGCATAACTAATTAGTTTATGAGAGAACATGTGTTAAACTCCCTGGGCTTGAAAGGAAAGGCCCATCAGTATAAGGTGCCAGTGGTGGTGCTATCACCAGAAGGTGACTTCCCATTCTTCTCAATTTCTCTGCCATACCTGGTTATTCACACTCCAGGAGTCCACCCTCAGGCTCAGAGATGTCCTCCTAGCAACAGCCCTATTGGCAACACTTAACTCGGGTTTGTCACCAGCACCAACAAAACCAGAAACTCAATACCTACTGGAGTCATAATAAGAAGCTGATATTTGGAGAATGCATATTGCTCTATTAAAGACTTTCACATCCAATTTACTGACTGAGTTTCAGATCAATGGCGCATTTAGGCTGCATCAACATAAATCAGTTTGACTGAATTCAGAGAAATATGTGTGCGTATAATTCAATCAGATACCTGCATTTTCTTAATTCCCATGACACCGGTGATGGATCTTTCACTCTTTAATCAGTTGGGGTTTTTTAATTATTATTATTTTATTTATTTATTTGTGGCTGTGTTGGGTCTTTGTTGCTGCACGCGGGCTTTCTCTAGTTGTGGCGAGCAGGGGCTACTCTTCGTTGCAGCGTGCGTGCTTCTCATTGCAGTGGCTTCTCTTGTTGCAGGGCACGGGCTCTAGGCTCACAGGCTTCCGTAGTTGTGGCACGTGGGCTCAGTAGTTGTGGTGCACGGGCTTAGTTGCTCCACAGCATGTGGGATCTTCCCGGACCAGGGCTCGAACCCGTGTCTCCTGCATTGGCAGGCGAATTCTTAACCACTGCACCACCAAGGAAGCCCTAATCAGTTGTTTTGACAAGTGTACTTACAGATTAAGCTCCCATTTTGTTTTTCTGTTTTATAGGCGCTAGGTTGAAAAAAAGAAATCTTTTGGAGCAATTTTTTAAATGGTATTTTCAAATCACAGAGGGGATTTGCCATTTCCTCACAAACTAAAATGTCTTTAGGATGCATGTTTAACTGCATGCTCACCCCATCGTGCACTGCACAGAACTTACAAGCCCCGGTGGAGAGTCTGGGGCCGATTTTATCTTTAAATAAGCTCTGGAATGCCCCAGGCAGGATCGTTAACTTGTCTCCACTACAGACTAAATGTCCAAATAGCCACCTCCCTTCTGTGGGCTCCCACAGGGCTCTGGGTGTGCTCCATAGTCCACCCCCTGGCATGAGGAGACAATTGGGCCATTATATTGGTACCAAGAACAAGCAGCCAGCTCGGTTCAGCTCTATACACAGGGATGCCAAAAAAAAAGACACCATATATAGAGTACTGGGACAATTTGTCTTAAGAGTGTTTAAGACACACAAGCAAGCCCCAGAAGGTTATAAATGGTCAGCTTTGTACAATTACCACACAAGTCTGAAGAGTATTCTATGTGGATTCTGCTTAGAAACCCTGTAGTGGGTCACACCACGTAGGTGGCCATGACAAGAGTCTACTCTTTGCATCCAAGAAAACCCGGGAGATTAAAGACCCCCCACATCCTTATCCACTTTGTGTTGTTAAAGATTTGTGTCATTGTCTTACTCAAAAAGTCAGTTTGAAATTTCCATTTTTTCCCAAAAACAAAATGTTAGAATTAACAAGAGTCTTAAAACTTCCCAAAGTTCTTCTTGTCCAAATCTCTAATTTTCAGAAAAGAAACTGGCAGCCAGAGTGGTTCACACACCAGTTGAGCCAGCCCTATTCTAATTCTAGCTTTACTACCAACTCACAGTCAAATGTTTTTTTTAGGTTACAAAGGTCAGCAAAACTGTTGACTGTAACTGAAATACATACCTGTGTGCCTACAAGCCTATTAGGGGAAAAAAAAAAAAAAAAAAAGGAAGCCTTAAAGTCTGGTTTTCTCATTCATAATTTATAGATAGAAATACTGGAGGCTCCCCTTCATTGCCCCAGAAACCACTCCTCTCCATCAGAGAGCACCCGTTCATCCACAATTCCTGAGGATTTCAACTAACTGGCCTGCCCCTCGCCCTCTCCTGGGAAGGTAAACGTGCCACCTCTCCCTGCAGGTCAGCACTGTATGTTGCAGAAGAGACTCCTGAGACAGTATCATAACCCACCATAGGAGGAGGCATCCACAGCTCTACCAAGCTTTGAATTCCTGGATCACTGTGAGGGTGAAGTCTCCATGCAAAGGCAGCTACTGATGACAACAAGGATGGGGTGGGGTGGGAATAAGCGTAAAGGTTGCCTGAGTGACAGCTGCAAGCCTCTCTCTTGAAGACAAGCAGCTAAGGGATAGAAGACTAGACAGAGTAAAACAAGTTCATACAAACACAGGAATAAGATTATACAGTGCTGTGTGGCCAGCACTGCCATGGACAAAACAAAGCAAGGGTGGTAGAAAGGAACCCAAAGCACCTGCCCCTTCCAGGAAGGGATTGCTGCCACCCACTGTTGACCAGGCAGTTCCAAAGGCAGGATGACTCAAACAGGGTTACACTTTTTTGTTCAAGCTGCCCCATCTACCCCAGCTTGCTCTACCCAGCACCCAAAATGAAGGCAATCTCCAATCAGTCCATGACCCAAGCCAGGGTCAAGGTGGCCGTAGCCCACAAGGACCTGGTGATAGGAGGGTCTGCCACCTAGCAGCCTTCTACTTTCCCTCTGTGTTAAGATCCCCTCCATGTGTCCCCACCAAAAAGCCCCACCTCTTCCTCTTTCTTCCCTCCTGGCCCTCTTCAGATGGTGATCCTACAAAACAAAGAACCGGAAAACTCTGGACCAGAAGAATGAACACCAAGTCTAGGCATCTCCTTGAGCCAGCTGGGACCCAGGACAAGTCCCTTAACTGGTCTGACCTCTGTCTGATGGATCCTCAATTATCAAGTTGGGATAATAACCAGGAAGCATAGTTTATAGTTCAACCCTTTTATAGTTAAGGGGTCAGAGCTCTGGGGTCAGAGACCTTGAGTTTAAATTGCAGCTCAGCTGCTTACTAGGTGGGTAACTGAGGATAAGTTCCTTGACTTCTCTATGCTTCTGTTTCCTCATCTGCAAAATGGGGATAATAACGCTGTTGTGTCAATGAACTGAGACAATGTACATGGGAACTAAATTTAATAAAATACATAAATTTTTTTATTGTGAAGCAAAGTAAAAACACAATAAATGTTAACCATTTGCATTGCCATCATCACCATCCTCTGGTGAAACAGTAAATGGCAAAACAGTGTTCATGCCTCCCTGAAAGGAATCAAGTGCTAGACTTACTATTACCCTTATCATAGGGAGTCTGTTTTGCCATTTCCTTCCGTCTATTTCACTAGGTCAAACGAAGGGCAAAATCACTCTTTTTTCACTTTGGGGAGATAATGGGATCTGAGAAATGGATATTTTGCCCTCAGTTTTCAATGGATTTAGAACAAAAGGAACCTGCAAAACTCAGATAAACCTGGAACAAAAAAATCATCTAGCTCTGCTCTCTCTAACTTCCTTGAGTCTTGTGCATCTCCTAGTGGTGATCTCCCAGAATAACTCAGAAAACTCATCCTTCACACAGAGTAAAGGAGAAACCAGAGGAGTCATTCAGCCATCCAGGGGAGTCTGAGCAACACATCAAGACACTTCACTGGGTTTTTTTGTTGGGTTGGTTCGTTAGTTAGGGGATTTTCTCCAGCTTTATTGAGATATAAGTGACATACTGTGTCAGTTTAAGGTGTACAATGTGACAACTTGATACATGTATAGATTGCAAAACGTTTGCCACAGTAATACATACTTCACCTCACATAATTACCATTTTGTTGTCATTGTTATGGTGAGAACATGAAAGCTCTACTCTCATAGTAACTTTCAGGTATACAATACAGTATTGTTAACTAGAGCACCATGCTATACATTAGATTGCTGGAACTTACTCATCTTATAATCAAAAGTTTGTACATCTTGATCAGCATCTCCCCTTTTCCCCTACTCCTCAGCCCCTGACAACCACCATTCCACTCTCTGTTTCTATGAGTCCAATATCTTTAGGTTCCACACATAAGTGAGATCGTATAGTTATCTGTCTTTCTCTTTCTAACTTATTTCACTTAGCATAATGCCCTCAAGGTCCATCCATGTTGTCACCAATGGCAGGATTTCCTTTTTTTTTTTTTTTTTTTTTTTTTTGCGGTACGTGGGCCTCTCACTGTTGTGGCCTCTCCCGTTGCAGAGCATAGGCTCCGGACGCGCAGGCTCAGCGGCCATGGCTCACGGGCCCAGCCGCTCCGTGGCATGTGAGATCTTCCCGGACCGGGGCATGAACCCATGTCCCCTGCATCAGCAGGTGGACTCTCAACCACTGCGCCACCAGGGAAGCCCAGGGATTTCCTTCTTTATGGCTGAATAATATTCCTCTGTGTGTGTGTGTGTGTGTGTGTGTGTGTGTGTGTGTGTGTATCTCTCACATCTTCTTTTTCTATCATCCATTGTTGGACACTTAGGTTGTTTCCAAGTCTTGGCTATTGTGAATAATATTGCAGTGTCAAGGAGGATATTCTCTCTGTTTTTTTTCTAGGAGTTTTATGGTCTCAGGTCTTATGTTCAAGTCTTTAATTCATTTTCAGTTGAAATTTGTGTATGGTATATCATAGGGGTACAGTTTCATTCTTTTGCATGAGAATATCCAGTTTTCCCAACACCATTTATTGAAGAGACTATTCTTTCCCTGCTGAGTGAATACTCCCTAGTCAATGTTAGTAAACCATGTATGTATGGGTTTATTTCTGGACTCTCAATTGTGTTCCATTGGTCTACATGTCTGTTTCTATGCCAGTACCATACTGTTCTGATTACTGTAGTTTTGTAGTATAGTTTGAAATCAGGAATTGTGATGTCTCCAGCTTTGTTCTTCTTTCCCAGGATTGCTTTGGCTATTTGGGGTCTTCTGTGGTTCCATATGAATTTCAGTATTGTTTTTCTTATTTCTATAAATAATGCCATTGGAATTTTGATAAGGATTGCATTGAATCTATGGATGGTTTGGGATAGTATGGACAGTTTAAGAATATTAACTCTTCTAATCCTATGAACATGGGATATCTTTCCATTTATTTGTGTCTTCTTCAATTTCTTTCACCAATCCAAGACACTTCCCTGTTAAAGGGACAGATAGTAAGTATAGCTTCCTATAAAGAGGCATCAAGGAAATTAAGGGCCACTGAAATCTCACCTCCAGCCTTCTGAGTACAAGAGCCACAAGACACAGTGTGTTTTGTGTGACCCCAATTAAAACTGTAAGAAGGGCTTCCCTGGTGGCGCAGTGGTTGAGAGTCCACCTGCTGGGCTGGAGTGGCTGGGCCCGTGAGCCATGGCCGCTGAGCCTGCGCGTCCAGAGCCTGTGCTCTGCAATGGGAGAGGCCACAACAGTGAGAGGTCCACATACTGCAAAAAAAAAAAAAAAAAAAAAACTGTAAGAAAATGTTGTTGACTGGTAAACAGTCTCTAGTTCCATTTTCCTGTCTCTCACCCTGATCCATCCCCAGGTCCCTTCCCAGGCAGGATCAGAGCCCTGAGAAACTTTACCTCTGAAAGAGCTAAGGAACTAGTCTTCACACGTGGGCTCTATCCCACAGTTGGTGTATCCCCTAAGCGACAATGTCTCTCAACACAGATGTATACATTGCCATCAAGTTCTCCAATTATCCCATCTACACTGCACAAGGATGTCCTTGGCAGTGTCCACAATTTTATTTGATGGCAAAATAGGTAAGCAGTTATATAAGCTATCACACACTCACATAATGGAATATTATGCACCCAGTAGAATGTTTATAAAGAACTTGCTGTAACATGGAAAATGTTTATGCTATAACAAAGTTTATAAGGCAGGAAAAAATTTTGTGTATGCAGTATAATCACATCTATATTAACGATGCAAAGAAAGAAGTCTGGCAAGAAATATACCAAACCATTAACTGTAGTTTTTTATGGATGGTAATATTTAAAGTAATTATTTTCTATTTTTCAAGCTTCAAAAATTTCTCTAATTGCAATGTATTAATTTTATAATAAAAATAATAAGATAGATTCAGAATTTAATAGGAACCAAGATGACAACACAGGAGGCTCCTGAAATTCCCTCCTCCCATGAACACAACCAAATTTACAGCTACACATGGAGCAATTCCCTCAGAGAAAAGTCCAAAAACAAGCAATGGTATGAAACTAGAAATCAATCCTAAGAAGAAAACTGAAAAATTCACAAATATGTCGAGATTAAACAGCACACTCCTGAACAACCAATGGGGTAAAGAAGAAATCAACATGAAAATCAAAAAACATCTTGATTCAAGTGAAAACAGAAATACAACCTACCAAAACTTAGGGGATGCAGCAAAAGCAGTTCTAAGAAGGAAGTTTATCACAGTAAATGTCTACATTTAAAAAAAAAAAAAAAAACTCTGACATCTTAACTTTACACCTCAAAGAACTAGAAAAAGAAGAACAAACTAAACCCAGAGTTGGTAGAAGGAAGGAGGTCTAATTTTAAAATAAATTCTATAACTCAGAAGCATAAAGATCTTAGATGAAATTATACTGGTAAAAATATTATTAAATCAAGCCAATGGGTCTTTTATTCCCATTGGAAACTAGGTCAGTTTGCCACTGAAGGATAGAAAAACAGGACGGAAATCAAGAATGGCCCTGGCTTCTCCCAAGTTGCTTGCCTCTGGCGGTAGTACGTGTGAGCATGCCCAAGTGCCATGGTCCCCATGAGGAGAAAACAGCCATATCCTTGCCTGCCAGTTGGCCAGGTGGATTCCAAGCTCAGAAAGCATCCATGAATTAGGGCACTCATCCCAGCTACCCTGACTAAGAGCCTGGAGGACACTCTAGGAAAGGTCAGGCCTGGAGTAAAATAATTTCCCAAATAGAAACAACTCCCTTCCAGTGTTAACCCAGCACGGATGTGCCTGATCCCAAACTCTCCTGCCCACAGCGGGGCCTCCAGCCCTCCCATTGGACAATAAGCACATTCAAATTGCATTATGTAAAAATTAAAATAAAAAATATTAATAAAAATAAAAGAAATTAACCTGTTCTCCCATCAAACTACTATAACCTTCCTTTTACCACCAATTTCTTTAAAAATTTTTCTGTGCTGACTCCTCCTCCTCACTACTTAGAGTGATAATTTATTTAAATAGCTCTTCCCAGGGGTGGTATTTAAAAGGTGTAACAACTGAAATGGCATCAATCCGAACGGAACACGCACCAAACAGACTGGGCAGCAGACGTGGAGAGGGAGTGTGGCTATGCGGGGGGCACTGGTGAACGGCAGCCCCCACTCAGCCACTCACCCACTTGCAAACAAACCTTCCAGAGCTCCACAAGGTCAGTGAACAAAAACATCCAACTTAATATTAACTTGATGGCTGGTAATGAATGTGGGCAAATTCTCTCTTCCCTAATTCCCCACAGTATTTTTCAGGTTTCCACGTTCATGTCCTGACTTAGAATGTCTAAGGATCGTCATCCCCACTCCATTCTCATGTTTTATAGTTCACCTCCCACCCACAGCCTAGAAATCCAGAATCACTGCACAATCCCTCCCTCTCTCCTCCCAAGAAACTACAGGACACTCAACAGCTATTATGGGTTGGATTTTGTCCCCCACTCCCCAAAAGATGTACTGAAGTCCTGACACCCAATACCTCAGGGTGACTTTATTTGGAAACAGGGTCATCGCAGGTGTAATTAGTTAAGGTGAGGTCATATTGGAGTAGAGTGGACCTCTGATCCAATATGACTGATATCTTTATAAGAAGAGTGAAATTTGAACAGAGACACAGAGGGAAGATAGGAGACAGGGATTGGAGTGATGCTTCCATAAGTCAAGGAACACCTGGGGCTACCAGAAGTTTCAAGAGGCAATGAAGGATCTCTCCATGGAGAGTTCCAATGGCGTACGGCTCTACCAACACTTTGATTTCAGACTTCCAGCCTCCAGAACTTTGAGAGACTAGATTTCCATTGTTTTAAGCCACTCAGCTTGTGGTCCTTTGTTATAGCAGCCCTAGGAAACTAACATAGCAACCGTTGTGAATTCTCTCACACTGCAGAGCCTTTTAAAATTTCACAAGAAGCGTTGAAACTCAGTTCCTTTTCTTCCTTTTATGGCTGGCTTCTTCCCCCTAAACCTACAGAGTTACCTTTTCTCTCCAATGGGAATCACCTCCAGTCTCCCTTGGGTCCTCCCTTCCCCACTTAAAAAGTTGAGATTTATGTTACTCAACATCTTGACCTCAAATAGTGTTTGTTTTGGGTTCTTAGGTGTGAAAGGCAACTTTTGCCCTTCTAAAAAGTAACAGGCACTGTTAAGTCTTGCATCTCATGTTTGCTTTAAATCAGCTAGTAGAAAAAATGTACTGTATATTCATGCAAATAAATTAAGAAGTGAGTCTGAAAAAAAAAGCTTAAAAGAGAGAACACCTCTTTTGCATAATGAAGACCAAAACAGTCTTTTAAATGAAAGTCTGTTTTTAAATTAGGATGTGACATTTTGAAGTTCTATGTGAACCTGTTAGACATTTCAAAGTTCTATGTGAACCTGTTAGAAACACATTTCATACCACCCTGGGATACTTCATTTTAGGGAATAAGTCTTAACAAACCAAAAGTTGTATTTCTCCTTTGAAATTTAGCTAATATCTCTGAAGAGATTTAGTCCTATCTCATTTCTACTTATGTTTTATTCAGCTTATTTATTCCCATCAAACAATTTAGACATGTTCTGGACATGATTTTACAAAAAACAAAACAAAAATTTGAGTAATAGAAGTTCAGCTGTTACCAGATATAAATGATATGTAATTTTTGGATCTTATTACTAAGGACGAGTTTTGCCTTTATTAATGTACTAGAGTTGATAATGATTAACTCTGCAAGTATAATCTATAGCAGTGGTCTCTAAAATTGTTTTAATTACTCTCCCAACAGTTAAAAAAAAAAAAGTATGTTATGTACTCACAGTACCTGTATATTATTTATTATATATATATATGGATACTGTACTTTAAAATACACTAAATTTAGAATTTTTAAAGGAAAAAATTAAAAACTAAATATAAATAGTAGTTCTTTTGTTTTCACATAGACCATCTTGAGAGCTTCACTTTGGACATAATAGTGCATAAGATATAGGTAAACAGTAAAATCCTGAGTTATTTCAGCAGTAGTATAAGGATGCTTGGAGGTATTTGAGGGCTATCATAGAACTGGGTTAAGGCGAATCCTTTTCAGACCGTATTACTCTTCTCTCACTCACACAAAACCCTTCCCTCCCACCATCATAGCAAAAGTTAGCAGGTTAGCAAAGCACAAGACAGTCAGAACAGAGAATTCACCAAAAGATAGTATATGCAGCCAATGATATATTGAAGAAGAGCAAACTTAAATTTCAGAATGATATGGATCTGCACAATAGAAATTATAGTACTATAGCCATACACTGGGAGGAAATATAATTGTTAAGGTTCTGGTGTTAGTGACAAAATTGAGAGGAAGGGGGTGAGTCAAGAATGTTGAAAGTCATCTCTTAATTTTAATTTCTTAAAACAGTGAGTGTATATGATTTGTAATATGCCATACAAAATCCCATGTAAATATCTCTTAGGTCTTTTCTAGATACCAGTGAGCCCACTGGTAATGCACTTACTTGATGAGAGGTTACATTCTAGAATCATAAGTCTTCATTACAGCTCCGATTTATTGAGTGCTTGATAAGTACCTTACAGACATTATCCCACCCAACTTCTCAAGGTCGGTGTCCTCATCTACAAACAGGAATAACTATCTCCAATAAGTAACTCCAGGATTGTACAGCCATTAGGTCCCAGAGACAGGATTTTAGGCTAGGGCCGACCAATGCCAGTGGGCTTCAACACTCCTATACTACCTATCAGGAAGAAAGACCTCCTCATTCTACTTGTCATAGAAAAGACATCAAATTGCCTTTTCAACAATGCTAGTTACTCCATTAAATCTTTCCTACTCAGCAAACCAGATAGAGCAAAAAACTCATTAAGCAATTGGTTACCCCATTCTTGCTTTTTTCCTTATCAGCCTTAGATAGGGGAACACATGATAGACAGAGCATCTGAGGAGCATCCAGAATCTCCTCTGCTATCAAGAGACATCCTTGGACTCCTCTGCTTGAGTTCAAGACTGACCTCATTGTTGCTGATAACACCCTCCAAACTGATTGTATTTTTGATCTTATTTTATTTTGTTGTAAAGATGCTACTAGACAGTTTCTGGAAGGAGTGAGCTATTGAATGAGGAATGAGCTTGGAGTGCTAAAGATTTTCTCTCAGTTTCATGATTTAAACCTTGGGCTGGGAAATGGGGGGTGGGGTGGGAAGGAAGTCATTTTAAATGTCCTGAGACTAACCGAATAATAAAAAAGGATTTATTCTTATCCAATATTATTATACTGTTGGGTAATATACTTATGAAAAAAATTATTGGAGTTTGAGAGGACCCAATAAATCACACTCTCTCCTCTGTCAGAGTTCTAAATTTATAGAGAGAGACAAAGGAGTAAAGCACATGGAGAGCATATTAACACCTCTATTATTAATAAAGACTCTGTTGAACAATGACAGTTTTGCCCCCAGAAGGCTCTAAAATAGGCCCTAGGAGTTCACCAAGTAAACTGATCCCAATGCACTTTTCTTTCCTTTCTTTTTTTTTCTAATTTAATTTAATTAATTTATTTATTTTATACAGCAAGTTCTTGTTAGTTATTTATTTCATACATATTAGTGTATATATGTCAATCCCAATCTCCCAATTCATCCCACCACCACCACCTCACTTCCCCCTCTTCCCATGCGACTTTTCATCCAAGGGAGAACATTCATACCTTATTCTATTTTCCACTTTAAGCTAGTCCATCCACAGTGTCCAAAATATCTTATCAGCTGTTTTGCAAATAAATAAATAAATAAATAAACACCCTATGTACAAATTTAAGCCTGCTTACCATCATGTTCCTAGAAAGAAATTTAAATCCTCAAATGAAATCTCTTTACAAATTTAAGGCTTAAAAAAGGAAAATTCCAAAGAAATTCACGTTTAATATCAAATTCACATTCCTCTGTATGTTAAAAATTCAAAGAAACCCAGGGAGATTGGTTCAAGATGGCAGAGTAGAAGGATGTATGCTCACTCCCTCTTCCAAGAGCACCGGAATCACAACTAACTGCTGAACACTCATCGACAGGAAGACACTGGAACTCACCAAAAAAGATGATACTCCACATCCAAAGACAAAGGAGAAGCCACAATGAGACGGTAGGAGGGGTGAATCACAATAAAATTAAAACCCATAACTGCTGGGTGGGTGACTCAAACTGCAGAACAATTATACCACAGAAGTCCACCCACCGGAGTGAACGTCCTGAGCCCCATGTCAGGCTTCCCACCCTGGGGTTCCAGCAACAGGAGGAGGAATTCCCAGAGAATCAGACTTTGAAGACTAACAGGATTTGACTGCAGGAGTTTCTCCTTTGACTCCACTCTTAGAGGGCACACACAAAGTAGCGGGCACATCAGGACCCAGGGGGAAGGAACAGTGACTCCACAGGAGACTGAACCAGACCTACCTGCTAGTGTTGGAGGGTCTCCTGCAGAGGCTGGGGTGGCTGTCGCTCACCACGGGGGCAAAGACACTGGCAGCAGAACTTCTGGGAAGTACTCCTTGGCATGAGCCCTCCCCGAGTCCACCATTAGCCCCACCAAGGAGCCTGTGGGCTCTGTGGTGGGTCGCCTCAGGCCAAACAACCAACAGAGTGGGAACTTTGCCCCACCCATCAGCAGACAAGCAGATTAAAGTTTTACTGAGCGCTGCCTGCTAGAGCAACACCCAGCTCTACCCACCACTAGCTCTTCCCTCCCATCAGGAAGCTTGCACAAGCCTCTCAGATAGCCTCATCAACCAGAGGGCACACAGCAAAAGCAAGGAGAAGTACAATCCTGCAGCCTGTGGAACGAAAACCACATTCACAGAAAGACAGACAAAATGAAAAGGCAGAGGGCTATGTACCAGATGAAGGAACAAGATAAAACCCTGGAAAAAAAACTGAATGAAGTGGAGATAGGCAACCTTCCAGAAAAAGAATTCAGAATAATGATAGTGAAAATGATCCAGGACCTCAGAAAAAGAATGGAAGCAAAGATGGAGAAGATGCAAGAAATGTTTAACAAAGACCTAGAAGAATTAAAGAACAAACAAACAGAGATGAACAATACAATAACTGAAATGAAAACTACACTAGAAGGAATCAATAGCAGAATAACTGAGGCAGAAGAATGGATAAGTGACCTGGAAGAGAGAATGGTAGAATTCACTGCTGCAGAACAGAATAAAGAAAAAATAATGAAAAGAAATGAAGACTGCCAAAGAGACCTCTGGGACAACATTAAACACACCAACATTCACATTATAGAGTTCCCAGAAGGATAAGAGAGAGAGAAAGGACCCAAGAAAATATCTGAAGAGATTATCGTAAAAAACTTCCCTAACATGGGAAAGAAAGTAGCCACCCAAGTCCAGGAACAGCAGAGAGACCCAGGCAGGATAAATCCAAGGAGAAACACACTGAGACACATAGTAATCAAACTGACAAAAAGACAAAGAAAAATTATTAAAAGTAACAAGGGGAAAAACGACAAATAACATACAAGGGAACTCCCATAAGTTTAAAAGCTGATTTCTCAGCAGAAACTCTACAAGCCAGAAGGGAGTGGCATGGTATATTTAAAGTGATGAAAGGGAAGAAGCTACAACCAAGACTACTCTACCCGGCAAAGATCACATTCAGATTCAACAGAGAAATCGAAAGCTTTCCAGACAAGCAAAAGCTAAGAGAATTCAGCACCACTAAACCAGCTTTACAACAAATGCTAAAGGAACTTCTCTAAGTAGGAAACACAAGAGAAGAAAAGGACCTACAAAAACTAACCCAAAACAATTAAGAAAATGGTAACAGGAACATACATATCAAAAATCACCTTAAATGTGAATGGATTAAATGCTCCAACCAAAACACACAGGCTTGCTGAATGGATACAAAAACAAGACCCATATATATGCTGTCTACAAGAGACCCACTTCAGACCTAGGGACACATACAGACTGAAAGTGAGGCAATGGAAAAAGATATTCCGTGCAAATGGAAATCAAAAGAAAGCTGGAGTAGCAATACTCATATCAGAAAAATAAACTTTAAAATAAAGAATATTACAAGAGAGGAGGAAGGACACTACATAATGATCAAGGGATCAATCCAAGAAAATTAACAATTGTAAATATTTATATACCCAACATAGGAGCACCTCAATACATAGGCAAATGATAAGAGCTGTAAAAGAGGAAATTGACAATAATACAATAATAGTGGGGGACTTTAACACCTCACTTTCACCAATGGACAGATCATCCAACAGAAAATTAATAAGGAAACACAAGCTTTAAATGATACAACAGAACAGATAGATTTAATTGATATTTATAGGACATTCCATCCAAAAACAGCAGATTACACTTCTCAAGTGCACACGGAACATTCTCCAGGATAGATCACATCTTGGGTCACAAATCAAGCCTTGGTAAATTTAAGACAATTGAAATCATATCAAGCACCTTTTCTGACCACAACGCTATGATATTAGAAATAAATTACAGAGAAAAAACATAAAAAATACAAACACAAGGAGGCTAAACAATACGTTACTAAAAAACCAAGAAACCACTGAAAAATCAAAGAGGACATCAAAAAATACCTAGAGACAAGTGACAATGAAAACACGACAATCCAAAACCTATGGGATGCAGCAAAAGCAGTTCTAAGAGAGAAGTGTATAGCAATACAATCCTACCTCAAGAAACAAGAAAAACCTCAAATAAACAATCTAACCTTACACCTAAAGGAACTAGAGAAAGAAGAACAAACAAAACCCAAAGTTAATATAAGGAAAGAGGCCATAAAGATCAGAGCAGAAATAAATGAAACAGAAACAAAGAAAACAATAGCAGAGATCAGTAAAACTAAAAGCTGGTTCTTTGAGAACATAAACAAAATTGATAAACCTTTAGTCAAACTCACCAAGAAAAAGAGGGAGAGGACTCAAATCAATAAAATTAGAAATGAAAAAAGAGAAGTTACAACAGACACTGCAGAAATACCTAGCATCAAAAGAGACTACTACAAGCAACTCTATGCCAATAAAATGGACAACCTGGAAGAAATGGAAAAATTCTTAGAAAAGCACAACCTACCTAGACTGAACCAGGAAGAAATAAAAAACATAAACAGACCAATCACAAGTAATGAAATTGAAACTGTAATTTAAAATCTTCCAAGAAACAAAAGTCCAGGACCAGATGGCTTCACAGGTGAATTCTATCAAACATTTAGACAAGAGCTAATGCCCATCCTTCGCAAACTCTTCCAAAAGTTGCAGCACAAGTAACTCACCCAAACTCACTCTATGAGGCCACGATCACCCTGATACCAAAACCAGACAAAGATACTACAAAAAAAGAAAATTACAGAACAATATCACTGATGAATATAGATGTAAAAATCCTCAACAAAATACCAGCAAACAGAATCCAACAACACATTAAAAGGATCATACACCATGATCAAGTGGGATTTACCCCAGGGATGTAAGGAGTCTTCAATATATGCAAATCAATCAATGTGATACACCATATTAACAAACTGAAGAATAAAAACCATATGATCATCTCAATAGATGCAGAAAAAGTTTTGACAAAATTCAACACCCATTTATGATTAAAAACTCTCCAGAAAGTGGGCATAGAGGGAACCTACCTCAACATAATAAACGCCATATACAACAAACCCACAGCAAACATCATTCTCAATGGTGAAAAACTGAAAGCATTTCCTCTAAGATCAGGAACAAGACAAGGATGCCCACTCTTGCCACTATTATTCAACACTGTTTTGGAAGTCCTAGCCACAGCAATCAGAGAAGAAAAAGAGATAAAAGGAATCCAAATCAGAAAAGAAAAAGTAAAACTGTCACTGTTTGCGGATGACATGATACTATACATACATAATTCTTATGATGCCACCAGAAAACTACTGGAGCTAATCAATGAATTTGATAAAGTTGCAGGATACAAAATTAATGCACAGAAATCCCTTGCATTCCTATACACTAACAATGAAAGATCAGAAGGAGAAATTAAGGAAACAATCCCATTCACCATTGCAACAAAAAGAATAAAATACCTAGGAATAAACCTACCTAAGGAGGTGAAAGACCTGTACTCAGAAAACTATAAGACACTGATGAAAGAAATCAAAGATGACACAAACAGTTGGAGAGATACACCATGTTCTTGGATTGGAAGAATCAACATTGTGAAAATTACTATACTACCCTAAGCAATCTACAGAGTCAATGCAATCCCTATCAAATTACCAATGGCATTTTTTACAAAACTAGAACAAAAAATCTTAAAATTTGTATGGAGACACAAAAGACCCTGAATAGCCAAAAACAGTCTTGAGGGAAAAAAACGGAGCTGGAGAAATCAGACTCCCTGACTTCAGACTATACCACAAAGCTACAGTAATCAAGACAATATGGTACTGGCACAAAAACAGAAATACAGATCAATGGAACAGGATAGAAAGCCCAGAGATAAACCCACACACCTACAGTCAACTAATCTATGACACAGGAGGCAAGGATACACAATGGAGAAAAGACAGTCTCTTCAGTAAGTGGTGCTGGGAAAACTGGACAGCTACATGTAAAAGAATGAAATTAGAACACTCCCTAACAGCATACATAAAAATAAACTCAAAATGGATTAAATACCTAAATGTAAGACCAGACACTCTAAAACTGTTCAAGGAAAACGTAGGAAGAACATTCTTTGACATAAATCACAGCAAG
The DNA here is from genome assembly GCF_949774975.1 of Lagenorhynchus albirostris. Lineage (NCBI taxonomy): Eukaryota > Metazoa > Chordata > Mammalia > Artiodactyla > Delphinidae > Lagenorhynchus > Lagenorhynchus albirostris. The sequence continues at coordinate 59,802,644 of NC_083107.1, forward strand.
ATCTCTTTAAACCCACCTCCTAGAGTAATGGAAATAAAAGCAAAAATAAACAAATGGGACCTAATGAAACTTAAAAGCTTTTGCACAGCAAAGGAAACTATAAACAAGATGAAAAAACAACCCTCAGAATGGGAGAAAATATTTGCAAATGAATCAATGGACAAAGGATTAATCTCCAACATATATAAACAGCTCATGCAGCTCAATATTAAAAAATCAAACCACCCAATCCAAAAATGGGCAGAAGACCTAAATAGACATTTCTCCAAAGAAGACATACAGATGGGCAAGAGGCACATGAAAAGCTGCTCAACATCACTAATTATTAGAGAAATGCAAATCAAAATTACAATGAGGTATCACCTCACACCAGTTAGAATGGGCATCATCAGAAAATCTACAAACAATAAATGCTAGAGAGGGTATGGAGAAAAGGGAACCCTCTTGCACTGTTGGTGGAATGTAAATTGATACAACCACTATGGAGAACAGTATGGAGGTTCCTTAAAAAACTAAAAATAGAATTACCATATGACCCAGCAATCCCACTAATGGGCATATACCCTGAGAAAACCATAATTCAAAAAGAGTCATGTACCACAATGTTCACTGCAGCTCTATTTACAATAGCCAGGACATGGAAGCAACCTAAGTGTCCATCGACAGATGAATGGATAAAGATGTGGCACATATATACAATGGAATATTATTCAGCCATAAAAAGGAATAAAATTGGGTCATTTGTAGAGACATGGATGGACCTAGAGACTATCATACAGAGTGAAGTAAGTCAGAAAGGGAAAAACGAATATCATATATTAACGCATATGTGTAGAATCTAGAAAAATGGCACAGATGAACTGGTTTGCAAAGCAGAAATAGAGACACAGATGTAGAGAGCAAACGTATGGACACCAAGGAGGAAAGTGGCAGGGGAAGGGGGGAAGGTGATGGTGGTGGGTGCATTGGGAGATTGGGATTGACATATATACACTTATATGTATAAAATAGATAACTAATAAGAACCTGCTGTATAGGAGGACTTCCGGGAAGATGGCGGAAGAGTAAGACGCGGAGATCACCTTCCTCTCCACAGATACACCAGAAGTACATCTACGCGTGGAACAACTCCTACGGAGCACCTACTGAATGCTGGCAGAAGACCTCAGACCTCCCAAAAGGCAAGGAACCCCCCACGTACCTGGTTAGGGCAAAAGAAAAAACTAAACAGAGACAAAAGGATAGGGACGGGTCCTGCACCAGCGGGAGAGAGCTGTGAAGGAGGAAAAGTGTCCACACACTAGGAAGCCCCTTCGCGGGTGGAGACTTCAGGAGGCGGAGTGGGGCAGCTTGGGAGCCGTGGAGGAGAACACAGCAACAGGGGTGCGGAGGGCAAAGCGGACAGATTCCAGCGCAGAGGATCGGGCCGACCAGCACTCACCAGCCGAGAGGCTTGTCTGCTCGCCCGCTGGGGCGGGCGGGGCTGGGAGCTGAGGCTCCGGCTTTTGTCGGAGCGCCGGGAGAGGACTGAGGTTGGCGACGTGAACACAGCCTGCAGGGCGTTGGTGCGCCGCGGCTGGCCGGGAGAGAGTCCGGGGAGGGGTCTGGACCTGCCGAAGAGGCAAGAGACTTTTACGTCCCTCTTTGTTTCCTGGTGCACGAGGAGAGGGGATTAAGAGCGCTGCTTGAGAGGGCTCCTGGGACGGGCGCGAGCTGCGGCTAAGATTGCGGAGCACAGAGACGGACATGGGACGCTGAGGCCGCTGCTGCTGCCGCCAGGAGGCCTGTGTGCGAGCACAGGTCACTAGCCACACGCCCTTCCGGGGAGCCTGTGCAGCCCGCCACTGCCAGGGTCCCGGGATCCAGGGACGGCTCCCCCGGGAGAGCGCACGGCGCCCTCAGGCTGCAGCGTCACGCCGGCCTCTGCCGCTGCAGGCCCGCCCCGCACTCCGTGACCCTCCCTACCCACCGGCCTGGGTGAGCCAGAGCCTCCGAATCAGCGGCTCCTTTAACCCCGTCCTGTCTGAGCAAAGAACAGACGCCCTCCAGCGACCTACACGCACAGGCGGGGCCAAATCCAAAGCTGAGCCCCTGGGAACTGTGAGAACAAAGAAGAGAAAGGGAAATCTCTCCCAGCAGCCTCAGAAGCAGCGGATTAAAGCTCCACAATCAACTTGATATACCCTGCATCTGTGGAATACCTGAATAGACAACGAATCATCCCAAATTAAGGAGCCCTGTGGATGAAAGGCTCTTGGTGCTGCAGCCAGGAGTCAGTGCTGTGCCTCTGAGGTGGGAGAGCCAACTTCAGGACACTGGTCCACAAGAGGCCTCCCAGCTGCACATAATATCAAACAGCAAAAATCTCCGAGAGATCTCCATCTCAACACCAGCACCCAGCTTCACTCATCGACCAGCAAGCTACAGTGCTGGACATCCTATGCCAAACAACTAGCAAGACAGGAACACAACCCCACCCATTAGCAGAGAGGCTGCCCAAAATCATAGTAAGTCTACAGACACCCCAAAACACACCACCAGACGTGGACCTGCCCACCAGAAAGACAAGATCCAGCCTCATACACCAGAACACAGGCACTAGTACCCTCCACCAGGAAGCCTACACAACCCACTGAACCAACCTTAGCCACTGGGGACAGACACAAAAAACAACAGGAACTACGAACCTTCAGCCTGCAAAAAAGGAGACCCCAAACACAGTAAGATAAGCAAAATGAAAAGACAGAAAAACACACAGCAGATGAAGGAGCAAGATAAAAACCCACCAGACCTAACAAATGAAGAGGAAATAGGCAGTCTACCTGAAAAAGAATTCAGAATAATGATAGTAAGGTTGATCCGAAATCTTGGAGATAGAATGGACAATAGAATGGACAAATTACAAGAATCAGTTAACAAGGACCTAGAAGAACTAAAGATGAAACAAGCAACAATGAACAACACAATAAATGAAATTAAAAGTACTCTAGATGGGATCAATAGCAGAATAACTGAGGCAGAAGAACGGATAAGTGACCTGGAAGATAAAATAGTGGAAATAACTACTGCAGAGCAGAAAAAAGAAAAAAGAATGAAAAGAACTGAGGACAGTCTCAGAGACCTCTGGGACAACATTAAACGCACCAACATTCGAATTATAGGGGTTCCAGAAGAAGAAGAGAAAAAGAAAGGGACTGAGAAAATATTTGAAGAGATTATAGTTGAAAACTTCCCTAATATGGGAAAAGAAATAGTTAATCAAGTCCAGGAAGCACAGAGAGTCCCATACAGGATAAATCCAAGGAGAAATACGCCAAGACACATATTAATCAAACTGTCAAAAATTAAATACAAAGAAAACATATTAAAAGCAGCAAGGGAAAAACAACAAATAACACACAAGGGAATCCCCATAAGGTTAACAGCTGATCTTTCAGCAGAAACTCTGCAAGCCAGAAGGGAGTGGCAGGACATATTGAAAGTGTTGAAGGAGAAAAACCTGCAACCAAGATTACTTTACCCAGCAAGGATCTCATTCAGATTTGATGGAGAAATTAAAACCTTTACAGACAAGCAAAAGCTGAGAGAGTTCAGCACCACCAAACCAGCTCTACAACAACTGCTAAAGGAACTTCTCTAGGCAAGAAACACAAAAGAAGGAAAGGACCTACAATAATGAACCCAAAACAATTAAGAAAATGGGAATAGGAACACACATATCGATAATTACCTTAAATGTAAATGGACTAAATGCTCCCACCAAAAGACACAGATTGGCTGAATGGATACAAAAACAAGACCCATATATTTGCTGTCTACAAGAGACCCACTTCAGACCTAGAGACACATACAGACTGAAAGTAAGGGGATGGAAAAAGGTATTTCATGCAAATGGAAACCAAAAGAAAGCTGGAGTAGCAATTCTCATATCAGACAAAATAGACTTTAAAATAAAGACTATTAGAAGAGACAAAGAAGGACACTACATAATGATCAAGGGATCGATCCAAGAGGAAGATATAACAATTGTAAATATTTATGCACCCAACTTAGGTGCATCTCAATACATAAGGCAAATACTGACAACCATAAAAGGGGAAATCGACAGTAACACATTCATAGTAGGGGACTTTAACACCCCACTTTCACCAAAGGACAGATCATCCAAAATGAAAATAAATAAGGAAACACAAGCTTTAAATGATACATTAAACGAGATGGAGTTAATTGATATTTATAGGACATTCCATCCAAAAACAACAGAATACACATTTTTCTCAAGTGCTCATGGAACATTCTCCAGGATAGATCATATCTTGGGTCACAAATCAAGCCTTGGTAAATTTAAGAAAATTGAAATTGTATCAAGTATCTTTTCTGACCACAATGCCATGAGACTAGATATCAATTACAGGAAAAGATCTGTAAAAAATACAAACACATGGAGGCTAAACAATACACTACTTAATAATGAAGTGACCACTGAAGAAATCAAAGAGGAAATCAAAAAATACCTAGAAACAAACGACAATGGAGACACAACGACCCAAAACCTGTGGGATGCAGCAAAAGCAGTTCTAAGGGGGAAGTTTATAGCAATACAAGCCCACCTTAAGAAGCAGGAAACATCTCGAATAAACAACCTAACCTTGCACCTCAAGCAATTAGAGAAAGAAGAACAAAAAAACCCCAAAGCTAGCAGAAGGAAAGAAATCATAAAAATCAGATCAGAAATAAATGAAAAAGAAATGAAGGAAACAATAGCAAAGATCAATAAAACTAAAAGCTGGTTCTTTGAGAAGATAAACAAAATAGATAAACCACTAGCCAGACTCATCAAGAAAAAAAGGGAGAAGACTCAAATCAATAGAATTAGAAATGAAAAAGGAGAGGTAACAACTGACACTGCAGAAATAAAAGAGATCATGAGAGATTACTACAAGCAACTCTATGCCAATAAAATGGACAATCTGGAAGAAATGGACAAATTCTTGGAAATGCACAACCTGCCAAGACTGAATCAGGAAGAAATAGAAAATATGAACAGACCAATCACAAGCACTGAAATTGAAACTGTGATTAAAAATCTTCCAACAAAGAAAAGCCCAGGACCAGATGGCTTCACAGGCGAATTCTATCAAACATTTAGAGAAGAGCTAACACCTATCCTTCTCAAACTCTTCCAAAATATAGCAGAGGGAGGAACACTCCCAAACTCCTTCTACGAGGCCACCATCACCTTGATACCAAAACCAGACAAGGATGTCACAAAGAAAGGAAACTACAGGCCAATATCACTGATGAACATAGATGCAAAAATCCTCAACAAAATACTAGCAAACAGAATCCAACAGCACATTAAAAGGATCATACACCATGATCAAGTGGGGTTTATTCCAGGAATGCAAGGATTCTTCAATATACGCAAATCTATCAATGTGATAAACCATATTAACAAACTGAAGGA